>NC_068453.1:10917257-11222257 GCF_023373465.1 Oncorhynchus keta
CACATAGATGCCAAACTGGGTCATGTACTCTCAGATTCTCTTTGTTTAGCTAAGCCACCCCTTTAGCCAATCCACTACGCTCCTAATGTGTGGTGTTCTCAGGTACGCGGAGAGCGGGATGGAACTAGGCAGTCTCTATCTCTCCCTCTCTCTTCCTCGTTCCTTTCTTTCCCTCTCAATTCATTTCAATTCAAGGGGCTTTATTGGCACGAGAAACATACGTCAAAGTTGCCAAAGCAAGTGAAGTAGATAATATACAAAAGTGAAATAAACTATAAAAATGAACAGTAAACATCACACTCACAGAAGTTCCAAAAGAATAAAGACATTACAAATGTCATATTCTGTATATATATATACACAGTATTGCAACAATGTGCAAATGGTTAAAGTAGAAAAGGGAAAATTAATCAAAATAAATATGGGTTGTTTTTACAACGGTGTTTGTTCTTCACTGGTTGCCCTTTTCTTGTGGTAACAGGTCACACATCTTACTGCTGTGATGGCACACTGTGGTATTTCACCCAGTACATATGGGAGTTTATCAAAATTGGATTTGTTTTCGAATTCTTTGTGGATCTGTGTAATCTCAGGGAAATATGTCTCTCTAATATGGTCATACATTTGGCCGGAGGTTAGGAAGGGCAGCTCAGTTTCCACCTCATTTTGTGGGCAGTGTGCACATAGCCTGTCTTCCAGGTCTGCCTTTCTCAATAGCAAGGCTATGCTCACTGAGTCTGTACATAGTCAAAAGATTTCCTTAAGTTTGGGTAAGTCACAGTGGGCAGGTATTCTGCCACTGTGTACTCTCTGTTTAGGGCCAAATAGCATTCTAGTTTGCTCAGTTTTTTTTGTTAATTCTTTCCAACATGTCAAGTAATTATATTTTTGTTTTCTCATGATTTTGTTGGGTCTAATTGTGTTGCTGTCCTGAGGCTCTGTGGGGTCTGTTTGTGAACAGAGCCCCAGGACTAGCTTGCTTAGGGGACTATTAGGTGGTTGTAGAATTTAACGTCTCTTTTCTAGACTGATAATTAGTGGGTATCGGCCTAATTTTACTCTGCATGCATTATTTGGTGTTTGTTTTACGTTGTACACGGAGGATATTTTTGCAGAAATCTGCATGCAGAGTCTCAATTTGGTGTTTGTCCCATTCTGTGAATTGCTGGTTGGTGAGTGGACTCCAGACCTCACAACCATAAAGGGCAATGGGTTCTATAACTGATGCAAGTATTTTTATCCAGATCCTAATTGCTATGTCGAATTTTATGTTCCTTTCGATGGCATAGAATTACTTTCTTGCCTTGTCTCTCAGATCGTTCACAGCTTTGTGGAAGTTACCTGTGGTGCTGATGTTTAGGCCAAGGTATGTATAGTTATTTGTGTGCTCTAGGGCAAAGGTGTTTAGATGGAGTTTGCATATGTGGTTCTGTGGACCAAAAAAGGTCCAGTCGCCAGTTCCTCTGTCCAGCGTGTGTTCTTTTCTTTTTATTGGTCAGTCTGAGACATGGCTTTTTCTTAGAAACTCTGCCTAGAAGGCCAGCATCCCGGAGTCGACTCTTCACTGTTAACGTTGAGAGTGGTGTTTTGCGGGTACTATTTAATGAAGCTGCCAGTTGAGGACTTGGGAAGTGTGTGTTTCTCAAATTAGACACTCTAATGTACTTGTCCTCTTGCTCAGTTGTACACCGGGGCCTCCCACTCCTCTTTCTATTCTGGTTAGGGCCAGTTTGCTCTGTTCTGTGAAGGGAGTAGTACACAGCGTTGTACGAGATCTTCAGTTTCTTGGCAATTTCTCGCAAGGAATAGCCTTCAGTTCTCAGAACAAGAATAGACTGATGAGTTTCAGAAGAAGGTTCTTTGTTTCTGGCCATTTTGAGCCTGTAATTTAACCCACAAATGCTGATGCTCCAGATTCACAACTAGTCTAAAGAAGACCAGTTTTAGTGCTTCTTCAATAAGAACAACAGTTTTCAGCTGTGCTAACATAATTGCAAAAGGGTTTTCTAATGATCAATTAGCCTTTTAAAATTATGAACTTGGATTAGCTAACACAATGTGCCATTGGAACACAGGAGTGATGGTTAATGATAATGCTCTGTTTGCCTATGTAGATATTCCATTAAAGAAATCTGCTAATTCCAGCTAGAATAGTAATTTACAACAATGTCTACACTGTATTTCTGATCAATTTGATGATATTTTAATGGAAAAAATGTGCTAAGTGACCCCAAACTTTTGAACGGTAGTGTATGTTGAAAAGGGTGGGGCTTAAGCTGCAACCCTGTCTCACCCCACGGCCCTATGTGGAAGAAATATGTGTGTGATTATGCTGTGATCTGACGGGGGTATCAGTGGGCTGACTGAACGCTCTGAGAGACTGGCTGAAGTCAGTGATAAAGTAATCTACAGTACTACTGTCAAGAGATGAGCTATAGGTGTACCTACCATAGGAGTCCCCTTAAAGCCTACCATTGGCTATGTACAGTTCAAGTCGGAAGTTTACATACACTTAGGTAGGAGTCATTAAAACTTGTTTTTCAACAACTCCACACATTTCTTGTTAAAACAGACTATAGTTTTGGAAAGTCGGTTAGGACATCTACTTTGTGCATGACACAAGTAATTCTTCCAACAATTGTTGAAAGACAGATTATTTCACTTACAATTCAAGTGGGTCAGAAGTTTACATACACTAAGTTGACTGTGCCTTTTAACAGCTTGGAAAATTCCAGAAAATTATGTCATGGCTTTAGAAGCTTCTGATGGGCTAATTGACATCAATTGGAGGTGTACCTGTGGATGTATTTCAAGGCCTACCTTCAAACTCAGTTGCTCTTTGCTTGACATCATGGGAAAACAAAATAAATCAGCCAAAACCTCAGATTAAAAATTGTAGACCTCCACATGTCTGGTTCATCCTTGGGAGCAATTTCCAAACGCCTGAAGGTACCACGTTTGTCTTTACAAACAATAGTAAGCAAGTATAAACACCATGGGACTGTGCAGCCGTCATACCGCTCAGGAAGGAAACACATTCTGTCTCCTAGAGATGAACGTACTGTGGTGCGAAAAGTGCAAATCAATCCCAGAACAACAGCAAAGGACCTTGTGAAGATGTTGGAGGAAACGGGTACAAAAGTATCTATATCCACAGTAAAACGAGTCCTATATCGACATAACCTGAAAGGCCGCTCAGCAAGGAAGAAGCCACTGCTCCAAAACCACCATAAAAAAAGTCAGACTATGGTTTGCAACTGCACATGGGGACAACAATTGTACTTTTTAGGGAAATGTCCTCTGGTCTGAAGAAACAAAAATATAACTTTTTGGCCATAATGACCATTGTTATGCTTGGAGGAAAAAGGGGGATGCTCGCAAGCCAAAGAACACCATCCCAACCTTGAAGCACGGGGGTGGCAGCATCATGTTGTGGGGGTGCTTTGCTACAGGAGGGACTGGTGCACTTCACAAAATAGATGGCATCATGAGGGAGGAAAATGATATGGATATATTGAAGCAACATCTCAATGCATCAGTCAGGAAGTTAAAGCTTGGTCTCAAATGGGTCTTCCAAATGTACAATGACCCCAAGCATACTTCCAAAGTTGTGGCAAAATGGCTTAAGGACAACAAAGTCAAGGTATTGGAGTGGTGATCACAAAGCCCTGACCTCAATCCCATAGAAAATTTGTGGGCAGAAATGAAAAAGCGTGTGCGAGCAAGGAGGCCTACAAACCTGACTCAGCTCTGTCAGGAGGAATGGTCCAAAATTCACCCAACTTATTGTGGGATGCTTGTGGAAGGCTACCTGAAACGTTTGACCCAAGATAAACAATTGAAAGGCAATGCTACCAAATACTAATTGAGTGTATGTAAACTTCTGACCCACTGGGAAAGTGATGAAAGAAATAAAAGAAGAAATAAATAATTCCCTCTACTATTATTCTGACATTTCACATTCTTAAAATAGTGGTGATCCTAACTGACCGAAGACAGGGAACTTTTACTAGGATTAAAAGTCAGGAATTGGGGAAAACTCAGTTTAAATGTATTTGACTAAGGTGTATGTAATCTTCAGACTTCAACTGTATATACCCAGCGTGCGAAAGAGCTGCAGGATTTGTGACCCGTTATTGTTAGTTATGTGGTCATAGTTGTCCCTAGGGGGGCATATGGGGGAGGGAATGCTGTCACCTCCAGGCAGGTGTTTGTCATCCAGGGGGGACAGGGGACAAATGGAATGGTTTAAAAAACATGGTTTTATACCATTCCATTCACTCTATTCCTTCCACTGCATTTAATATGAGCCGTCCTCCCCTCAGTAGCCTACACTGTTGTAGATTCTATCAATCCAAACAGTATTTGCTATACCTCTCACCAAAATGCATTGAGTGGAGTAGTTACCATGAACACACCAAGCACCATTGTGCAAATCCCCTCCTAACCGCTATGTGAAAGCTACAAGTCCAAAGTAGCTGTCCTCTCGCACAAGACAAGATGAGAGGTTTAACTCGGGTTTGCCTTTTTGTTTTACCTAGCTTCTCCTCTTCACCCAAAGACAAAGACAGAACAAGAGATTTGTTTTCACACAGTGTTGAAGAGCCCACCTAAGAGACAGGGAAGAGAGAAGGGAGGTCAGAGACAGGAGTGCTGAGGCAGGACTGACAGTGAGGATCTGCAATGAGGCTTGACAGCCATTTAAACTGTTGAGCAGTCTGACCGCAGGCCCTAGTGCCCCGCTGAGTTTAGTTGTCATACAACTGAGTATAGCTACCGCTCGTCCACACACACGTGGGAAAGCACACCTACACACACACACACACACACACACAGAGAGTGGGCAAGGGGGACAGCACGAAGATTAACAGTCCACAAAATGTTTTTTTTTTGTGGAGCATGGGAATGTACAATACATTTTTTTGCAAAGTCATTTTTGCCACATAGCCTACAGTAAAACCCCACTGATTACATGTACAGTAAACTGACGAAGAACATTTCCTGCTAAAACGGCACTTTGTGTAATAGGATAGCTGCAGCAGTAGCAGCAGCAGAAGCTGTTGGCTGTCACAGGGACAACAAAGGGAGGAAGGTCATGCTCTATAATGTTATCTGTCAGTCTGCCAAAACACTGCGGCACGCCGTGCAGGTCAGCGTTTTTCATCATGAATGTTGTTCTGGAGGCAGCTCTGCGGTGGTTACAAGCTGGAACCTTAACCACACTGCTAACCCTAATGCCAAACCTGAAACTTAAATTAAGACCAAAAAGCATTACATCTTTTTTTTTTTTTACAATATAGACAATTTTGACTTTGCAGCTGGCCTATCTAAGGAGAAATTGCTCAGATCTGCCTCCAGGACAAGACTGGTGACAGTAATCGTCAACCTGCGCCAGCCACTGGCACCCCGGCTGGAATCTAATTAGCTGTAAATGACAGCGAGAGGGACCGACATTAAAGGAATTGAATGATATCCAGCTTTTAATCCTGCTGCAAATCAAACAAATAAATCTCCCACGTATTATATGGTACAGTTTTTGGACTGGGACAGAAGTGTTATTCTTTGACGTGATGAATGACGCAATAGAATTCGTGATGCCACACGTGTTTACGAGATAAACATGTCCTCTCCTTCTTTGATAGAACTCTTCCCTCTGAGTAAGAGGTGGGCGGTGCAGTAGACGGATGGTTCCTAGAGGTTTACGTCTCCTTTGACTTTTTAGACAGTAACGGGGGAACCACTGAGGACCTCTATGTCTGAAGTTCTTCCTGGTCTTCTATTCAGGCAAATCTCTGCAGTGTGAACTCCATAGCCAATCAAAGACATTAACTGGTCGATGAAGTGCAGAGAGATCACGGAGAGTACAGTAGCCTCTCAACGACTTCAGTGGGACACCCTTTGCTGTGAAGTGCCTTTTTTTTTAAATGATTGCACTTACATACATTTTCTTGAGAAGTCTCTCTCCTCTTGCCCTCTAAAGACTGTAATTGTTCTTGGAAATGTGGCATTTTCTTTTTGTTTTCTACTCCTATAAAATATTCCCTCTGAGGCACTTAGCATAATTACTCATCGTTTATTCTCAGCACTAATCAGGCCGAGTGTTTTCTCTGTCTTCTCAAATAATAACACAAGAGAGCGGAGCGCTCGAAAACACTAAGTGAGAGTTCAACAACCCCACGCTGTTTACCCAAGTTGACTCTCAAAAGGTTTCATTTCCAGCTGTCTACTCTGTGTAATGAAATTTGGTCTAATTTGACCATTTGCCTAAATGGAAAGATAGAAAACTAAGGTCAGCATTGACTTTATTTCTCTAATTCTGCTCGATTGTTTTTGTGACAAGCTCAAAGAGAAAGAGAGATGGGCGGAGGGAGAGAGAGAGATGGGCGGAGGGAGAGAGAGAAAGAGAGATGGGCGGAGGGAGAGAGAGAAAGAGAGCGATAAAGGAGGAGGAAGGCCTCACATCAGATGAGCAACAGCGGCAAACGTGACATGAATCAAGTGAACGTGCTGCAGGTCAACCATATCTTCTCCAATCACCAGGCTCTTTAAAACAAGACCATCTCATCCACCACCACAGCCATGTGATGTCCCACTCCGTAAAAGACAAAGACTCTACAGAGTTAGCCACAGAGGCCCCTTCCCTCCTCTCTATTTGTGTGCAATATAGCAGAGTCGCTGGTGACTTCAGAGTGACGAGCAAAGGTCTAGTATACAATACCGTGCCGAGTTAAAGTCTACTCATCCCATGCACGGTGTTCACATTTTGCTGCCTTAAAATGACATCTTAAAAGGGATTCAAATTGATTTCGTCCCCTACCGATATACACAACCTACTCCACATTTTTGAAAGTGAAAGAACATTTTTCGAAAATGTTCCAAAATGAATGACTAAAAAATGCAAAATGAAGATGTACTGATTGTCTGCTGTTTGTCTAAACACCCAATAGCTAATACTTGGTGGAAGCACAGTTGGCAGACATTTTATCTGTGACTAATTTCAATTAAGACTCAACTCAAGATGTATCCATTGTTTTTCTCAGAATTGCTCAAGCTCAGTACATTTGATTGGGAATCATTGATGGACAGCATTGCCTAATGATCAAACCTTGTCTCTGATTTTAAACCTTGTCTCTGATTTTAAACTGTTATGGGAATGCTTGTCATATATATATATATATATGTAAATATATATACACACACTACCGTTCAAAAGTTTGAGGTCACTTAGAAATGTCCTTGTTTTCCAAACTTACATGAAACGAGTTGACAAATGAATAGGAAATATAGTCAAGACGCTGACAAGGTTATAAATCATGATGTTTAATTGAAATAATCATTGTGTCCTTCAAACTTTGCTTTCGTCAAAGAATCCTCCATTTGCAACAAATACAGCCTTGCAGCCTTTGGCATTCTAGTTGTCAATTTGTTGAGGTAATCTGAAGAGATTTCACCCCATGCTTCCTGAAGCACCTCCCACAAATTGGATTGGCTTGATGGGCACTTCTTACGTACCATACGGTCAAGCTGCTCCCACAACAGCTCAATAGGGTTGAGATCCAGTAGCTGTGCTGGCCACTCCAATATAGACAGAATACCAGCTGACTGCTTCTTCCCTAAAAAGTTATTGCATAGTTTGGAGCTGTGCTTTGGTCATTGTCCTGTTGTAGGAGGAAACCTGCTCCAATTAAGTGCTGTCCAGAGAGTATGGCATGGCGTTGCAAAATGGAGTGATAGCCTTCAATTACCCTTTTACCCTGTACAAATCTCCTTCTTAACCACCACCAAAGCACCCGCAGACCATCGCATTGCTTCCACCATGCTTGACAGATGGCATCAAGCACTCCTCCAGCATTTTTATCATTTCTTCTGCGTCTCATAAATGTTTTCTTTGTGATCCCGAACACCTCAACGTTAGATTTGTCTGTCCATAACACTTTTATCCAATCTTCCTCTGTCCAGTGTCTGTGTTCTTTTGCCCATCTTTTTATTGCAAGTCTGAGACATGGCTTTTTCTTTGCAACTCTGTCTAGAAGGCCAGCATCCCGAAGTCACCTCTTCACTGTTGACTTTGAGACTGGTGTTTTGTGGGTACTATTTAATAAACATTTACATTTAATAAAGATGCCAGTTGAGGGCTTGTGAGGTGTCTGTTTCTCAAACTAGACACTCTAATGTACTGTACTTGTCCTCTTGCTCAGTTGTGCACCATGGCCTCCCACTCCTCTTTCTATTCTTGTTAGAGCCAGTTTGCACGTTCAGTGAAGGGAGTAGTACACAGCGTTGTACGAGATGTTCTGTTTCTTGGCAATTTCTCGCACAGAATAGCCTTAATTTCTCAGAACAAGAAAATACTGATGAGTTTCAGAAGAAGGTTCTTTGTTGCTGGCCAATTTGAGCCTGTAATCGAACCCACACATGCTGATGCTCCAGATTGTCAACTAGTTTAAAGAAGGCCAGTTTTATTGCTTCTTTAATCAGGACAACAGTTTTAAACTGTGCTAACATAATTTCAAAAGGGTTTTATGATGATCAATTAGCCTTTTAAAATTATAAACTTGGATTAGCTAACACAATGTACCATTGGAACTCAGGAGTAATGGTTGCTGATAATGGGCCTCTGTACGCCTATGTAGATATTCCATTAAAAATCTGCCATTTCCAGCTACAATAGTCATTTACAACATTAATAATGTCTACACTGTATTTCTGATCAATTTGATGTTATTTTAATGGACAAAAAATGTGCTTTTCTTTCAAAAACATGGACATTTCCAAGTGACCCCAAACTTTTGAACGGTAGTGTACATACTGTATATATATATGCAGTCTATCCCCCTCCCAGCCGCCCACTCCACCCATTGTTTTGCAGATAATGATCTGTACTAAACCCCAGAGAGAATCTGCACCTCGTGGTCTCCACTTATTTATAGACGCCTCTCTCACCTGGACCCCTCACTCTATCGCTCTCTCTCTGTATGTCTTTCTTTTTCTTTCAATCTCTCTTTCTCCATCTCGCTCTTTTCCTTTCTCTTCCTCCATCTCAAACCTCTCTCTCTCTCCCGCTTTCTCTCCTCCCTGCTTGTGGGGCCTGTGGTCTGGCCGTGGTGGCCTCCCCCACACCTCTCCTCCTGCCAACACTCCTGTGTGTGACTTATCTGTGGCCACAACCTGGTCTCAGAGCATTTCGTATGATTATCTACAGTATGTAAATCCGATATACCCCATTTAGTATGACATGTTACGTTTCGTATGTTATGTATTAATTTGTGTATGTCCATCAACCATTGCTAACTGCACTATATGCTACTAATTCTAGCTAGGTGGCTAATGTTAGCTAGGCCATGGGTTAGGGTTAAGGTTAGGAGTTAAGTTAAAGGGTTAAGGTTAGAGTTAGGGTTAAGTTAAAGGGTTAAGGTTAGGGTTAGGGTTAAGTTTAGGAGTTAAGTTAAAGGGTTAAGGTTAAGGTTAGGGTTAAGGTTAGGGGAAGGGTTAAGGTTATGGTTAGGGGAATGGTTAGCTAAAAGGGTTAGGGGAATGGTTAGCTAAAAGGGTTAGGGTTAGGGGAATGATAGCTAAAAGGGTTAGGGTTAGGGGAATGGTTAGCTATAAGGGTTAGGGTTTGAGTTAGGGTTAGGGTTAGGGGAATGGTTAGCTATAAGGGTTAGGGTTAGGGTTAGGGGAATAGTTAGCTATAAGGGTTAGGGTTTGAGTTAGGGGAATGGTTAGCTATAAGGGTTAGGGGAATGGTTAGCTAAAAGGGTTAGGGTTAGGGGAATGGTTAGCTATAAGGGTTAGGGTTAGGGTTAGGGTTAGGGGAATGGTTAACTAACATGCAAAGGAGTTGAAAAGTTGCTAAAAAGTAATGAGTTGAAAAGTTGCTAAAATGCTAACGTTGCCTGTGATGAGATTAGAACTCACAAACTTTGAGTTGCTAGACTTTCACATTATACGACCACCCTTCCACCCTACTTTTGTTTTTGCCTTGAGTAACCATCTGCCTCATGTAACCATTCCAAACGTAACATACACTGGGGAGAACAAGCATTTGACACACTGCTGATTTTGCAGGTTTCCCTACTTACAAAGCATGTAGAGGCCTGTAATTTTTTATCATAGGTACACTTCAACTGTGAGAGACGGAATCTAAGATTTTTAACCTGTTAGTCCTATAGGGGCAGTATTTCATTTTTGGATAAAAAGACGTGCCCGTTTTAAGCGCAATATTTTGTCACGAAAAGATGCTCGACTATGCTTGGAATTGATAGTTTTGGAAAGAAGACACTCTGACGTTTCCAGAACTGCAAAGATTTTCACTGTGAGTGCCATAGAACAAAATCTACAGGCAAAACCAAGATGTTTGAGTGACCAGGAAATCAACAGGATTCCTGGAGGCACGTTTTCCATGATCTCCTTATATGGCTGTGAATGCGACAGGAATGAACGGACACTTCCTATCGTTTCCCCCAGGTGTCTGCAGCATTGTGACGTATTTGTAGGCATATCATTGGAAGATTGACCATAAGAACCTACAATTACCAAGTGTCCCGCACGGTGTCTGCGTGGAAATTGGTGCGCAAAAGTCAGGTCCCAGTATTTTTCCATCCGAATCAGAGAAGAATGCACACTTCTAGGACTGGCATTTCAATGAAGAGATATATGACAAAACACCTTGAGGATTGATTCAAACAACGTTTTCCATGTTTCAGTCGATATTATGGAGTTATTCGGAAAAAGTTCGACGTTTAGGTGACTGAATTTTCGGTTAGTTTCGGTAGCCAAATGCATAGTAACAAAACGGAACGTTGTGTCCTACACAAGAATCTTTCAGGAAAAACTGGACATCTGCTATGTAACTGAGAGTCTCCTCATTGAAACATCTGAAGTTCTTCAAAGGTAAATTATTTTATTTGATCCCTTTGCTGGTTTTTGTGAATGTTGCGTGCTAAATGCTAACGCTAAATGCTAAGCTAGCTATCACCACTCTTACACAAATTATTGATTTTCTCTGGTTCTAAAGCATATTTTGAAAATCTGAGACGACAGGATTGTTAAGAAAAGGCTAAGCTTGAGGACAGGCATATTTATTTCATTTCATTTGCAATTTTCAGAAATCGCTAATGTTGCGTTATGGTAATGAGCTTGAGGCTGTAGTCACGATCCCGCATGCGGGATGGGGCGGCCTAAGTTTTGCATTTTATTGCATGACATAAGTGTTTGATACATCAGAAAAGCAGAACTTAATATTTGGTACAGAAACCTTTGTTTGCAATTACAGAGATCATACGTTTCCTGTAGTTCTTGACCAGGTTTGCAAACACTGTAGCAGGGATTTTGGCCCACTCCTCCATACAGACCTTCTAAAGATCCTTCAGGTTTCGGGACTGTCGCTGGGCAATACGGACTTTCAGCTCCCTCCAAAGATTTTATATTGGGTTCAGGTCTGGAGACTGGCTAGGCCACTCCAGGACCATGAGATGCTTCTTACGGAGCCACTCATTAGTTGCCCTGGCTGTGTGTTTCGGGTCGTTGTCATGCTGGAAGACCCAGCCACGACCCATCTTCAATGCTCTTACTGAGGGAAGGAGGTTGTTGGCCAAGATCTCGCGATACATGGCCCCATCCATCCTCCCCTCAATACGGTGCAGTCGTCCTGTCCCCTTTGCAAAAAAAGCATCCCCAAAGAATGATGTTTCCACCTCCATGCTTCACGGTTGGGATGGTGTTCTTGGGGTTGTACTCATCCTTCTTCTACCCTCAAACACGACGAGTGGAGTTTATACCAAAAAGCTACATTTTTGTCTCATTAGACCACATGACCTTCTCCCATTCCTCCTCTGGATCATCCAGATGGTCATTGGCAAACTTCAGACGGGCCTGGACATGTGCTGGCTTGAGCAGGGGGACCTTACGTGCGCTGCAGGTTTTTAATCAATGATGGCGTAGTGTGTTACTAATGGTTTTCTTTGAGACTGTGGTCCCAGCTCTCTTCAGGTCATTGACCAGGTCCTGCCGTGCAGTTCTGGGCTTATCCCTCACCTTCCTCATGATCATTGATGCCCAACGTGGTGAGATCTTGCATGGAGCCCCAGACCGAGGGTGTTTGACCGTCATCTTGAACTTTTTCCATTTTCTAATAATTGCGCCAAAGGTTGTTGCCTTCTCACCAAGCTGCTTGCCTATTGTCCTGTAGCCCATCCCAGCCTTGTGCAGGTATACAATTTTATCCCTGATGTCCTTACACAGCTCTCTGGTCTTGGCCATTGTGGAGAGGTTGGAGTCTGTTTGATTGAGTGTGTGGACAGGTGTCTTTTATACAGGTAACAAGTTCAAACAGGTGCAATTAATACAGGTAATGAGTGGAGAACAGGAGAGCTTCTTAAAGAAAAACTAACAGGTCTGTGAGAGCCGGAATTCTTACTGGTTGGTAGGTGATCAAATACTTATGTCATGCAATAAAATTTTAATTAAATTCTTAGAAATCATACAATGTGATTTTCTGGATTTTTGTTTTAGATTCCATCTCTCACAGTTGAAGTGTATCTATGATAAAAAATTACAGACCTCTACATGCTTTGTGAGTAGGAAAACCTGCAAAATCGGCAATATCAAATACTTGTTCTATATCAATCGGCAATATCAAATACTTGTTCTCCCCACTGTATCATACTAATTTAAGTGTCACGGATTTACTTTTACAATGTTACGTCTAGTTTATGAGACCAGGCTGGTAGCCAAGGAGCCCGGCAGACACAGCACACACCACACAGAGCCCCAGCAGACAGTCCATCTTCATTCTGGCCAATTTCCTCAATCCCCACAGTGAGTGTCACTAATGCCATTTGTGGCAGAAACCCCCTTCCTCTTCCTCCTCATGTCATCCTATCTTTCTATTTCATCCCTTCATCTCAATCACCCTGTCAAGTGAGGATCTCACCCACAAATCGCTTACAAGGATGTCCCCCCAAGGCACGCCATGCAAACTCACGCAATCTAATGGCACACACACACACATACACGCGTGTGCACACATACAGGCGCACACACACACTCAAACCATGACAGACAAAGGCCACACGAGACAAACACAAGCTATTGACTGGTGACAATGGCAATAATTACCTACACTAATCCATTTAGTGCCTTTGTTGTTTGGCTCTATTGTGGAAAAGGATTGAGCTGAATCAAGCTGAGGTTTCAAACGTGCTTGATTCTTACCGGAGAAGAAACATGTGTTTGTGTCGGCATCTGAAACCTGATAATCTAGAGAGGGATTGATCAGATTACTTCCGGTGCCGACAGAGATGGCCGCCTCGCTTCGCGTTCCTAGAAAACTATGCAGTATTTAGTTTTTTTACATGTTATTTCTTACATTTTTTACCCCAGGTAATCTTAGGTTTCATTACATACAGTCGGGAGGAACTACTGAATATAAGAGCAACATCAACTCACCATCATTACGACCAGGAATATGACTCTCCGAAGCGGATCCTGTGTTTTGCCTTCCACCCAGGACAATGGATCGGATCCCAGCCGACAACCCTAAACAACGATGCTGCAAAAGGCGCAAACGAAGCGGTTTTCTGGTCAGGCTCCGGAGACGGGCACATCGCGTACCACTCCCTAGCATACTACTCGCCAATGTCCAGTCTCTTGACAACAAGGTTGATGAAATCCGAGCAAGGATAGCATTCCAGAGAGACATCAGAGACTGTAACGTTCTTTGCTTCACGGTAACATGGCTCACTCGAGAGACGCTAATGGAGTCGGTGCAGCCAGCTGGTTTCTTCACGCATTGCGCCGACAGAAACAAGCATCTTTCTGGTAAGAAGAGGGGCGGGGGGGTATGCCTTATGATTAACGAGACGTGGTGTGATCATAACAACATACAGGAACTCAAGTCCTTCTGTTCACCTGACTTAGAATTCCTCACAATCAAATGTCGACCGCATTATCTACTAAGGGAATTCTCTTCGATTATAATCACAGCCGTATATATTCCCCCCCAAGCAGACACATCGATGGCCCTGAACAAACTTTATTTGACTCTATGTAAACTGAAACCACATATCCTGAGGCTGCATTCATTGTAGCTGGGGATTTTAAGGCTAATCTGAAAACAAGACTCCATATATATATATATATATATATTCTATCAGCATATCGATTGTGCTACCAAGGCTAGTAAAACCCTGGATCATTGTTATTCTAACTTCCGCGACGCATATAAGGCCCTCCCCTGCCCTCTTTTCAGAAAAGCTGACCACGACTTCATTTTGTTGCTTCCAGCCTACAGACAGAAACTAAAACAAGAAGGTCCCGCGCTCAGGTCTGTTCAACGCTGGTCCGACCAATCTGATTCCACGCTTCAAGACTGCTTCGATCATGTGGATTGGGATACGTTCCGCGTTGCGTCCAACAACAACATTGACGAATACGCTGATTCGGTGAGCGAGTTCATTAGAAAGTGCATCCGCGATGCTATACCCACAGCAACGATTAAAACATTCCCAAACCAGAAACCGTGGATTGATGGCAGCATTCGAGCGAAACTGAATGCGCAAACTACTGCTTTTAACCAGGACAAGGTGACCGGAAACATGACCGAATACAAACAGTGTAGCTATTCCCTCAGCAAGGCAATCAAACAAGCTAAGTGTCAGTATAGAGACAAAGTAGAGTCGCAATTCAACGGCTCAGACACAAGAGGTAAGTGGCAGGGTCTACAGTCAATCACGGTTTACAAAAAGAAAACCAGCCCCGTCGCGGACCAGGATGTCTTGCTCCCAGACAGACTAAATAACTTTTTTGCTCGCTTTGAGGACACTACAGTTCCACGGACACGGCCCGCTACCAAAACCTGCGGGCTCTCCTTCACTGCTGCCGACGTGAGTAAAACACTTAAACGTGTTAACCCTCCTAAGGCTGCAGGCCCAGACGGCATCCCCAGCCGCGTCCTCAGAGCATGCGCAGACCAGCTGGCTGGTGTGTTTACGGACATATTCAATCAATTCTTATCCCAGTCTGCTGTTCCCACATGCTTCAAGAGGGCCACCATTGTTCCTGTTCCCAAGAAAGCTAAGATAACTGAGCTAAACGACTACCACCCCGTAGCACTCACTTCCGTCATCATGAAGTGCTTTGAGAGACTAGTCAAGGACCATAGCACCTCCACCCTAACTGACACCCTAGACCCACTCCAATTTGCTTACCGCCCCAATAGGTCCACAAATCAAATCAAATGTATTTATATAGCCCTTCGTACATCAGCTGATATCTCAAAGTGCTGAACAGAAACCCAGCCTAAAACCCCAAACAGCAAGCAATGCAGGTGTAGAAGCACGGTGGCTAGGAAAAACTCCCTCGAAAGGCCAAAACCTAGGAAGAAACCTAGAGAGGAACCAGGCTATGTGGGGTGGCCAGTCCTCTTCTGGCTGTGCCGGGTGGAGATTATAACAGAACATGGCAAAGATGTTCAAATGTTCATAAATGACCAGCATGGTCAAATAATAATAATCACAGGCAGAACAGTTGAAACTGGAGCAACAGCACGGCCAAGTGGACTGGGGACAGCAAGGAGTCATCATGCCAGGTAGTCCTGAGGCATGGTCCTAGGGCTCAGGTCCTCCGAGACAGAGAAAGAAAGAAAGAAAGAAAGAAAGAAAGAAAGAAAGAAAGAAAGAAAGAAAGAAAGAGAGAATTAGAGAGAGCATACTTAAATTCACACAGGACACCGGATAGGACAGGAGAAGTACTCCAGATATAACAAACTGACCCCAGCCCCCCGACACAAACTACTGCAGCATAAATACTGGAGGCTGAGACAGGAGGGGTCAGGAGACACTGTGGCCCCATCCGATGACAGGAAGGATGTAACTCCACCCACTTTGCCAAAGCACAACCCCCACACCACTAGAGGGATATCTTCAACCACCAACTTACCATCCTGAGACAAGGCCGAGTATAGCCCACAAAGATCTCCGCCACGGCACAACCCAAGGGGGGGGCGCCAACCCAGACAGGAAGATCACATCAGTGACTCAACCCACTCAAGTGACGCACCCCTCACCATGGGATGGCATGAAAGAGCACCAGTAAGCCAGTGACTCAGCCCCTGTAATAGGGTTAGAGGCAGATAATCCCAGTGGAAAGAGGGGAACCGGCCAGGCAGAGACAGCAAGGGAGGTTCGTTGCTCCAGAGCCTTTCCGTTCACCTTCACACTCCTGGGCCAGACTACACTCAATCATATGACCCACTGAAGAGATGAGTCTTCAGTAAAGACTTAAAGGTTGAGACCGAGTTTGTGTCTCACATGGGTAGGCAGACCATTCCATAAAAATGGAGCTCTATAGGAGAAAGCCCTGCCTCCAGCGGTTTGCTTAGAAATTCTAGGGACAATTAGGAGGCCTGCGTCTTGTGACCTTAGCGTACGTGTAGGTATGTACGGCAGGACCAAATCAGAGAGATAGGTAGGAGCAAGCCCATGTAATGCTTTGTAGGTTAGCAGTAAAACCTTGAAATCAGCCCTTGCCTTGACAGGAAGCTAGTGTAGGGAGGCTAGCACTGGAGTAATATGATCAATTTTTTTGCTTCTAGTCAGGATTCTAGCAGCCGTATTTAGCACTAACTGAAGTTTATTTAATGCTTTATCCGGGTAGTCGGAAAGTAGAGCATTGCAGTAGTCTAACCTAGAAGTAACAAAAGCATGGATACATTTTTATGCATCATTTTTGGACAGAAAGTTTCTTGTCCGCGTAGACCAATTTGGGTTTCCAATCTCTCCAAAAGAATGTGGTGATCGATGGTATCAAAAGCAGCACTAAGGTCTAGGAGCACAAGGACAGATGCAGAGACTCTGTCTGATGCCATTAAAAGGTAATTTATCACCTTCACAAGTGAAGTCTCAGTGCTACGATGGGGTCTAAAACCAGACAGAAGCATTTCGTATACATTGTTTGTCTTCAGGAAGGCAGTGAGTTGCTGCGCAACAGCCTTTTCTTACATTTTTGAGAGGAATGGAAGATTCGATACAGGCCGATAGTTTTTTGTATTTTCTGGGTCAAGGTTTGGCTTTTTCAAGAGAGGCTTTATTACTGCCACTTTTAGTGAGTTTGGTACACATCCGGTGGATAGAGAGCCATTTATTATGTTCAACATAGGAGGGCCAAGCACAGGAAGCAGCTCTTTCAGTAGTTTAGTTGGAATAATGTCCAGTATGCAGCTTGAAGGTTTAGAGGCCATGATTATTTTCATAATTGTGTCAAGAGATATAGTACTAAAACAATTGAGTGTCTCTCTTGATCCTAGGTCCTGGCAGAGTTGTGCAGACTCAGGACAACTGAGCTTTGAAGGAAAACGCAGATTTAAAGAGGAGTCTGTCATTTGCTTTCTAATGATCATGATCTTTTCCTCAAAGAAGTTCACTAATTTATTACTGCTGAAGTGAAAGCCATCCTCTCTTGGGGAATGCTGCTTTTTAGGTAGCTTTGCGACAGTATCAAAAAGGAATTTCGGCTTGTTCTTATTTTCCTCAATCAAGGAAAAATAGGATGATCGAGCAGCAGTGAGGGCTCTTCGATACTGCACGGTATTGTCTTTCCAAGCTAGTCGGAAGACTTCCAGTTTGGTGTGGCGCCATATCCATTCCAATTTTCTGGAAGCTTGCTTCAGAGCTCGGGTATTTTCTGTATACCAGGGAGCTAGTTTCTTATGAGAAATGTTTTTAGTTTTTAGGGGTGCAACTGCATCTAGGGTATTGTGCAAGGTTAAATTGAGTTCCTCAGTTAGGTGGTTAACTGATTTTTGTCCTCTGACATCCTTGGGTAGACAGAGGGAGTCTGGAAGGACATCAAGGAATCTTTGTGTTGTCTGTGAATTTATAGCATGACTTTTGATGTTCCTTGGTTGGGGTCTGAGCAGATTATTTGTTGCAATTGCAAACATAATAAAATGGTGGTCCGATAGTCCAGGATTATGATGAAAAACATTAAGATCCACAACATGTATTCCATGGGACAAAACTAGGTCCAGAGTATGACTGTGACAGTGAGTAGGTCCAGAGACATGTTGGACAAAACCCACTGAGTCGATGATGGCTCCGAAAGCCTTTTGGAGTGGGTCGATGGACTTTTCCATGTGAATATTAAAGTCACCAAAGATTAGAATATTATCTGTGCCTCTTCAACCTCAGGAGGCTGAAGAAATTTGGCTTGTCAGAGGGTAGTGACGTATGCACAACGCATCACCGGGGGCAAACTACCTGCCCTCTAGGACACCTACACCACCCGATGTCATAAAGATCATCAAGGACAACATAAAGATCATCAAGGACAACAACCACCCGAGCCACTGCCTGTTCACCCCGCTATCATCCAGAAGGCGAGGTCAGTACAGGTGCATCAAAGCTGGGACCGAGAGACTGAAAAACAGCTTCTATCTCAAGGCCATCAGACTGTTAAACAGCCACCACTAACATTGAGTGGCTGCTGCCAACATACTGACTCAACTCCAGCCACTTTAATAATGGGAATTGATGGAAATTGATGGAAAAATACTAGCCACTTTAAACAATGCCACTTAATATAATGTTTACATACCCTACATTTCTCATCTTATATGTATATGTATATACTGCACTGTATCATCTACTGCATCTTGCCATCTTTATGTAATACATCAAATCAAATCAAATGTATCACTAGCCACTTTAAACTATACCACTTTATGTTTATATACCCTACATTACTCATCGCATATGTACATGTATATACTGCACTCTATCCCATCTACTGCATCTTGCCTATGCCGTTCTGTACCATAACTCATTCATATATCTTTATGTACATATTCTTTATCCCTTTACACTTGTGTGTATATAAGGTAGTAGTTGTGGAATTGTTAGGTTAGATTACTCGTTGGTTATTACTGCATTGTCGGAACTAGAAGCACAAGCATTTCACTACACTCGCATTAACATCTGCTAACCATGTGTATGTGACAAATAAAATTTGATTTGATTTGATATATCACTACAAAAGGTGCGGTAGATGGAGTGAGAGAGCGGTTGGCATGGGTAAAACCGCCACTGTGACCCTACGGAATCAACTTTACCCTTCAAATCAAATCATGTGCCTGTGTCACTGTGGAGTCAGTCCAACAATCTAAACATAAACACAAGGACATCGGGACATGCCTTCAAAACCGTCCACTAGGGGGCAACGGTGAACATTGTTACCATCAAGTAGGCTTGCTATGGTGTTGTGAATGCGGATGGTGGATAGGCTTACGCTGCGAGCTCTGGCTCTGAGGGTTGTGTGTTCAGTCCCAGTGCTAGGCACTCGTTTGAAATTATGGGTTTAAACCCTATTCCTTACCTTAACCATTCGGAATTAACGCTTCAACTTAACCCCCGAAATGTGATGTTTATCTCCCCCTTGGATAAATGTCAAATCCTGAAGTGAAACTGTGTAAAAAAAAGCATGAGATCTTGTTGGGGTTTCATAGCACGACCCTCTCTCCGTTTCTGCATTAACGATTGGCTCTCGCCACCTTGCTGCCCTCGTGTACTCGGTGCAGGTTATGGAAGCATGGTCAATAGAGTACCACCGGCTTTGTATCCATCCACAAATAACTATGCAAATACAAATCAATAGCAAAGCTACAGGAAGTCACTGGTTCACCAATTAAAGCCTACTGCGAAGCTGGATCACAGCTTAAAAAGTTGCGTTCGCTGCATTCAAATGGTGACACGTCCCATGTGGAAAAGGAATACGTTTGCACAACTTCGGTTAATTATTTAATAACCAGGGAAATTGTAATGAATCACTATGATTATAATCGGTAATAGCATGGTTATTAGATCTCTCTTCGATGCTTTCAACTCCATTGGCACTTGACATCCCTTGTTATGACACGGAGAGCATTAAAGGGATTCAGTAGACTAGGTGCGATACTACCGGTGGTTGGTTTACAGGAGATGTGTTTCATCTTCTGTATGCAGACATTTAACTTGTCATTATAGTCTACACTATTGGTCAAAAGTTTTAGAACACCTACTCATTCAAGGGTTTTTTTTATTTTTATTTTTTAATACATTGTAGAATAATAGTGAAGACATCAAAACTATGAAATAACACATATGGAATAATGTAGTAACCAAAAACTATATTTGAGATTTGAGATTCTTCAAATAGCCATCCTTTGCCATGATGACAGCATTGGACACTCTTGGTATTCTCTCAACCAGCTTCATAAAGTAGTCAGCTGGAATGTATTTCAATTAACAGGTGTGACTTCTTAAAGGTTAATTTGTGGAATTTATCCCACAGGAATGGAAACCCAGAGTTACTTGTTCTGCAGAGAATAAGTAACCAAAAACTATATTTTATATTTGAGATTCTTCAAATAACCACTCTTTGCATTGATGGCATCTTTGCACACTCTTGGTATTGTCTCAACCAGCTTCACCTGGAATGCTTTTCCAACAGTCTTGAAGGAGTTCCCACATATGCTGAGCACTGTATTTCCTCCACTCTGTGGTCTGACTCATCTCAAACCATCTCAATTTGGTTGAGGTGGGGGATAGTGGAGGCCTGGTCATCTGATGCAGCACTCCATCACTCTCCTTCTTGGTCAAATAGCCCTTATACAGCCTGGAGGTGTGTTGGGTCATTGTCCTGTTGAAACATAAATGATAGTCCCACTAAGCCCAAACCAGATGGGATGGCATATCGCTGCAGAACGATGTGGTAGCCATGCTGGTTAAGTGTGCCTTGAATTCTAAATAAATCACAGACGCTGTCACCAGTAAAGCACCCCCACATCATAACACTTCCTCCTCCATGCTTTATTGTGGGAAATACACGTGCAGAGATCATCCTTTCACCAACATCATGTCTCACAAAGACGCGTCGGTTGGAACCAAAAATCTCCAATTTGAACTCCAGACCAAAGGACAAATGTCCATTGCTCGTGTTTCTTGGCCCAAGCAAGTCTTTTCTTCTTATTGGTGTCCTTTGGTAGTGGTTTCTTTGCAGCAAATCGATCATGAAGGCCTGATTCACACAGTCTCCTCTGAGCAGTTGATGTTGAGATGTGTCTGTTACTTGAACACTGTGAAGCATTTATTTGCTCTGCAATTTCTGAGGCTGGTAACTCTAATGAACTCATCCTCTGCAGCAGAGGTAACTGGGTCTTCCATTCCTGTGGGAGCCAGTTTCAGAAAATAAATTCCACAAATGTACTTTTAAGAAGTCCCACCTGCTAATTGAAATGCATTCCAGGTCACTACTTTATGAAGCTGGTTGAGAGAATATCAAGAGTGTCCAAAGCTGTCATCATGGCAAAGGGTGGCTATTTGAAGAATCTCAAATATAAAATATTGTTTTTGGTTAATACATGATTCCATATGTGTTATTTCATAGTTTTGATGTCTTCACTATTATTCTACAATGTAGAAAATAATACAAATAAAGAAAGACTTTTGACCGGTAGTGTACTATAAACATACAAACAGCAGTATACATTTGAAAATGCCTGGAACCCTGTGGTTTCAGGGATGTTTGGATGAAAAGCACATGCAAGCACACACACACACACACACACACACACACACACACACACACACACACACACACACACACACACACACACACACACACACACACACACACACACACACACACACACACACACACACACACACACACACACACACACACACACACACACACACACACACACACACACACACACACACACAATCAAGTTGTTGCCGTAGCAACTGAATGAAAAATGGCCACCAATGCATTGATAGCTGAGTGCTGCCATACCAAGACTGATGAGAGATCTGTTATGACAGAAAGACTGCAATGACAAATCATCCACTTAGGTCTGGCCACATCCATAAACCTGAAATGCCATCTTTTTTAATGGAACTGTAAAAAAGGATAAATTTGGCCATAAAATGTTCTCTATCCTAGAAATAATGGTACATTTTTTAAACTTAATGGGATATATATGTTTTTTTTTTTGCTTCTGTGAAAAATAATTTTAGGTTGAGTTCATAGACACATGATGTACTTTAACACCTAGCATCTGGAGCTGAGGCTGTGTCACCTGCTGCTGCTACCTCCATCATCCGTTTCTCACCGTCGATTACACGCAAACAACGAGGTGTTACTGTACCTGGGACATTACACACTGCCAAAAACATTCCCACTTCCAGTATCATCACCCTTCAGTGGGAATCAAATTAGAGCTTAGGTGGATAGAATACTGTTATGTGATGCATGTACTGTAATCTTTATTTACATGGTTCTTCATAACCTGCTTGCAGTCTACATACTCGTTAATGGTTCAATGGTTTCTATTCAATCCATAGAATGAAATAAAACACTACAATATCACATTAAATGTGTGTATCTCAATGGGACTGTCATTCTAAAGGTTCTTAAACACCTAGAAGAAAGTCAGCAACAGTCAGGGTTGGGAACGTTTTAAAGACAGGAATGATATGTAAGGTACCAGGAGCCTGTGGTGCCAAAGATTGAAATGGCGTCTGATATGCTGAGTCCCGGTATGTGTCACACAGAGGTCTCAGTGACGGGACACCAGGAGAGACCTGGTCCTCCCTTCAGCATTAATCACAGTTAAGACCTGGGCAGGTGCTCTGGCTTGGGTTGCTCTGGGTCTGCTCTTAGCACCAGAGATGGAGAAAAAGAGAGGATGTGTGAGTGAATGAGAGGGAGAGAGATATGGAGAGAGAGAGGGAGAGAGATATGGAGAGAGAGAGAGAGAGAGAGAGAGAGAGAGAGAGAGAGAGAGAGAGAGAGAGAGAGAGAGAGAGAGAGAGAGAGAGAGAAGAGAAACAACGAGAGGAAAGAGAGAAGGGGAAGACAAACGAGAGGAATGAGGGGGAAGGGGAAGACAAACGAGGAGGAAAGAGAGAAAGAGGGGGAAGGGAAGACAAACGTAGAGGAATGAGGGGGAAGGGGAAGACAAACGAGAGGAAAGTGGGGAAGGGGAGAGTAGAGAAAGAGGGGAAGGGGAAGACAAACGTAGAGGAAAGAGGGGGAAGGGGAAGACAAACGTAGAGGAAAGAGGGGGAAGGGGAAGACAAACAGAGGAATGAGGGGGAAGGGGAAGACAAACGTAGAGGAAAGAGGGGGAAGGGGAAGACAAACGTAGAGGAAAGAGGGGGAAGGGGAAGACAAACGTAGAGGAAAGAGGGGGAAGGGAAGACAAACGTAGAGGAAAAGAGGGGAAGGGGGGAAGGGGAAGACAAACGTAGAGGAAAAAAGGGGAAGACAAACAGAGGAATGAGGGGGAAGGGGAAGACAAACGTAGAGGAAAGAGGGGGAAGGGGAAGACAAACGTAGAGGAAAGAGGGGGAAGGGGAAGACAAACGTAGAGGAAAGAGGGGGAAGGGGAAGACAAACGTAGAGGAAAGAGGGGGAAGGGGAAGACAAACGTAGAGGAATGAGGGGGAAGGGGAAGACAAACGTAGAGGAAAGAGGGGGAAGGGGAAGACAAACGTAGAGGAAAGAGGGGGAAGGGGAAGTGTGTGTGTTTGTGTTTGAGAGAGAGAGAGAGTGAAAATGTCAGATCAAGAGTGTATATACCTGTATGTCGAGAGAGAGAAATAAGGAGTTTGAAGTGTGTGTGGTGTGGCCCTGCTGGGCTGGCCCTTATGCTGCAGGTCATATTTAATGGCTTTAATGAACAGACCCACTGCTGACATGTCCCTGCTCTCGAGGAGAGATATATAATCATGTCTGCATAATAATTGTCCTACATCAGTGTTCCCTCATTGTAGTACTGTACAATGCACCCTCTCCCCTCCTTCCTCCCTCACATCCCTGGAGAAGGAGAGGAGGAACGAGAGCACAAAGCGAGCTGATCATCTCCCTGGGGAGCTCGCTGTGGAATAGAGTCATTATGGTGAAATGAGTTTCAGATGTCAAGGCCAAACGGGGCCATGCTTAAGTAAAGAATCTCCACTTTTCACTTTCAAAAGCCAGGCGCCTGGCGCCTACATTAGCATTGAAGACAAAACCACTGAGCTTACACACATAGTGACAGGCAGATGCTTACACACACACTCTCAGGCTCTATTTCGCTCACACAAGTTTCAAGTTTCATGTTGTCACATGCAGTACAGGGAAACGCTTAACTTGGAAGCCCTAACCAACACTGAAGTATTCAATATCAAAATCGTATAACTAATAAAAAACAAACAATAACATGAGAAATAAGACAAAAGACAGGGAAAAAAAAAAAAAGCAGAAGAATGTACAGGGTCAGTGCCAGAACCAAATGTACAATGTGCAGGCATACTGGAGTATTTGCAGCAGATATGTACATGCAGGCAGTGTATGTGTGTAGGTGTGTGTGTGAAAGCTTGTCAACAACAAAAAGTGACTGGTAGCAGGAATATATAAATATGTTTTGTAAAAAACTGAATGAATGATCCCTTACGGGATTTAATTGACACATAAACAAACCTTACAATAATTCACTGTGGTAATTTAATGATAATTCTTCTTCCGGTGTTCTCTGCATTGGGCATCGCATAAAGAGTGAAAAAGTAGTATGGTAAAAATCTATACATAATAGTAAATTAGGTTATACAAACAATAATTACATCCCTAAAGCAGTAAAATAATATATACACATACATACATACATACATACATACATACATACATACATACATACATACATACATACATACATACATACATACATACATACATACATACATACATACATACATACATACATACATACGTTAGCAGTTGATGTTATTCTTCAATATCACAGACCCCACAGCAAATCAAGGGGAGAAAAATATTTTTATTCAAGGAGAACAAATCATAGTTGTTATGCTGGAAGGTAGATGGTCATTCTTCACTTGTCCTCAATGTCTTCTCTACTGAACAAAGAGACAGGATGTAGTTTGTAACCCAAACCTTGCCTGTGGTTGACCAATTAGAATGCCTTGCAGTAAAATAGAGCCTATGGCCAAATAACAAGTAACCCGTTTCAGGCTCGAAGTATAAAGACAATTCGAACCAATGAGAACTTGCCACATATAGCTATGAGTCCTGGACTGAAATTCCCATTACAGAAAAGCAACTATTTCCATGGATCATTAATTCCCTCTTGACCTTTAGTCCTCTGCATTGTGTATTTATCGTCAAATAATCGTACACATACACACATACACACATAACATATACCGGACAATAGAGGAAAAAAAGAAACACAAGTCACTTGAACCCAATCTGGCACAAAGAGAAGATTCATATGGGATATACACTGCTCCAAAAAATAAAGGGAACACTAAAATAACACATCCTAGATCTGAATGAATGAAATATTCTTATTAAATACTTTTTTCTTTACATAGTTGAATGTGCTGACAACAAAATCACACAAAAAAATTATCAATGGAAATCAAATTTACCGACCCATGGAGGTCTGGATTTGGAGTCACACTCAAAATTAAAGTGGAAAGCCACACTACAGGCTGATCCAACATTGATGTAATGTCCTGAAAACAAGTCAAAATGAGGCTCAGTAGTGTGTGTGGCCTCCACGTGCCTGTATGACCTCCCTACAATGCCTGGGCATGCACCTGATGAGGTGGCGGATGATCTCCTGAGGGATGTCCTCCCAGACCTGGACTAAAGCATCCGCCAACTCCTGGACATTCTGTGGTGCAACGTGGCGTTGGTGGATGGAGCGAGACATGATATCCCAGATGTGTTCAATTGGATTCAGGTCTGGAGAATGGTCGGGCCAGTCCATAGCATCAATGCCTTCCTCTTGCAGGAACTGCTGACACACTCCTGCCACATGAGGTCTAGCATTGTCTTGCATTAGGAGGAACCCAGGGCCAACCGCACCAGCATATGGTCTCACAGGGGGTCTGAGGATCTCATCTCGGTACCTAATGACAGTCAGGCTACCTCTGGCGAGCACATGGAGGGCTGTGCGGCCCCCCAAAGAAATGCCACCCCACACCATGACTGACCCACCGCCAAACCGGTCATGCTGGAGGATGTTGCAGGCAGCAGAACGTTCTCCAAGGCGTCTCCAGACTGTCACGTCTGTCACATGTGCTCAGTGTGAACCTGCTTTCATCTGTGGGGAGCACAGGGCGCCAGTGGTGAAATTGCCAATCTTGGTGTTCTCTGGCAAATGAAAAACTTCCTGCACGGTGTTAGGCTGTAAGCACAACCCCCGCCTGTGGAAGTTGGGCCCTCATACCACCCTCATGGAGTCTGTTTCTGACCGTTTGAGCAGACACATGCACATTTGTGGCCTGCTGGAGGTCATTTTGCAGGTCTCTGGCAGTGCTCCTCCTGCTCCTCCTTGCACAAAGGCAGAGGTTGCGGTTCTGCTGCTGGGTTGTTGCACTCCTACGGCCTCCTCCACGTCTCCTGATGTACTGGCCTGTCTCTTGGTAGCACCTTCATGCTCTGGACACTACGCTGACACAGCAAACCTTCTTGCCACAGCTTGCATTGATGTGCCATCCTGGACGAGCTGCACTACCTGAGCCACTTGTGTGGGTTGTAGACTCTGTCTCATGCTACCACTAGAGTGAAAGCACCGCCAGCATTCAAAAGTGACCAAAACATCAGCCAGGAAGCATAGGAACTGAGAAGTGGTCTGTGATCCCCACTTGCAGAACCACTCCTTTATTGGGGGTGTCTTGCTAATTGCCTATAATTTCCACCTGTTGTCTATTCCATTTGCACAACAGCATGTGAACTGTATTGTCAATCATTGTTGCTTCCTAAGTGGACAGTTTGATTTCACAGAAGTGTGATTGACTTGGAGTTACATTGTGTTGTTTAAGCTCTCCCTTTATTTTTTTTGAGCAGTGTATATATGTAAACAGGAGTAATAGTGACCAGTAGCAGGATAAATAGATACTAATGGTAATGGCAATCAATAACCAATGAACAGCAGCGTAATGGTCGTGACACATATCATCAGTAATCACACACATACACACAGTATTCAAGCATCCACTCTGCTGCAGACGATCAGGCCCAAAATAGGAGCCCAGGTGTTTTCAGAGAACAGCTACGCGACTAAATTACCATAGGTTATATATACAGCTGCCACATTTATACACAAGATAAATGTAGCTGTCGGATAGAAGCATTTGGAATAATAAAATGCTCCCATGAGGACAATGGACCTGGTTTTAGCGTTCTCTTTCTTTTCATAAATTTGTCCCTTCATGGCTGATAAACACGCCCCATTAAAGCGACTTAGGGTTATAAAAATAAAAAAAATCCTTGGTTCTCCTGTGATTTGAAAATCCCTTTTCTGCAAAAGAATCAAGCATGGGCCTTGGCGAGGACAACTGATGAAACAGCTGATTGGATGCTTTTTAGGCAATTGAGAAATAAATGGACCAGAGGAATAAAAAAAGGCTACATCTTGGTGACAGAGTCTGACAGAGTCGCTATATTCTGGAAAACTGTTAACTCACTTAAACCAGGAAACTCCTGGACTTCCCTGCCGAAGCAATTTACATCGGAATCTGGGATCATCAGTGACCGAACTGAAATTTGAGATGTTTTGAAAGAAAAAATGGCCAACATGATCCTGACCGGTCTATTGTTTCAGCCCCTCGGCCTTCAGCTGATGTGGAAAACAGTAAGCCGGTTTTTCATTTTCAAAAAGTCACAGAAGATGAGGTCTTATCTGCACTATCTGCTATAGATTCTAAGAAATCATTAGGCGCTGACAATCTGGATCCATATTTACTCAAGTGTGCGCCACCTATTATTGCTAGTGCAGTGACGCATATCTTTAATCAAACATCCGTCGAAGGAAAGATCCCTAAAGCTTGGAAAGCAGCTTTTGTTCTACCACTCCTCAAGGGAGGTGATGGTGGTGAATTGGATAATTATCAGCCCATCTATAAGCTCTCCTGTTTGGCTAAAATTCTAGAGTCACTGGTGAATAGGCAAACTACAATCTTCTTTAACTGTTAACAATACTCTTTCTCGTAATCAATCTGGCTTCAGACCTAAACACAGTACTGTTACGGCCACTGTACGTATTGTAAATGATATTACTAATGCCCTAGATAATAGAAAGTACTGTGCTGCCTTGTTCATAGATTGGTCTAAAGCTTTTGACACTGTAGACCATGCAAAAATGTGGGTAAACTGTCGTCAATAGGACTGGGATTGGATGCCTGTCGTTGGTTTCATGACTATCTAAAGGATAGAAGCCAGGCTCTTAGAGTCAACGGAATCCAGTCGGAGCCATTGGAGTTGGTTAAAGGGGTCCCACAAGGTTCTATACTTGGTCCATTACTGTTCACTCTCTACATAAACAATGTCGGTGATGAGATCAAATGTCAAATTAATTTACACTGTCATGTACTCTATCGCCTCAATGGCTGACCAAGCATTATCACTATTGGAGACTGATTTTAAGACATTACAAGGTTCTTTTATACAGCTGAAGCTTGTTTTAAATGCAAAGAAAACAAATGTTACGATTTTTAATAGGCTAAAAAGGTTGGTTGAAAATACACTTGCACTTACGAGTTTAGATGGTTCTCGAATTAACCAGGTCTCTGCATATAAATACATAGGGATATGGTTGGATGATGAACTGTCTTTTAAAATGCATATTGACGAACTTTGTAAACAGCTCAAAATCAAGCTAGGCTTCCTCTATAGAAACAGGACATGCTTGTCCTCTACAAATAGAAGACAAATTGTGCAAGCTACTTTTATGTCCGTTATAGATTATGGGGATATTATCTACATGCATGCTAGGGCACCAGCACTTAAATCGCTGGATATTACTTATCATTGCAAACATAGGTTGATTCCGGGTGCTAGCTGCAGAACCCACCACTGTGTTTTATATCAAAATGTGTGTTGGACTTCGCTGTCCATTAGACGAGAACAACACGCTCTCGTGTTTGTCTATAAAGCATGTCTGAATAAACTACCTTCTTATTTATCATCACTCATCAATATTAGAATTATAATTCCTAAAACCAGGTATCAAGCAGGGATTACACTTGGGGCCCACAGAGTTGGGTATGGCTGCCTTTTCCTGTTACGCTCCTTGCCTATGGAACGGAAAGGCTCTGGAGCAACGAACCGCCCTTGCTGTCTCTGCCTGGCCAGTTCCCCTCTCTCCACTCTGATTCTCTGTCTCTAACCCTATTACAGGGGCTGAGTCACTGGCTTACTGGTGCTCTTCCATGCCGTCCCTAGGAGGGGTGCGTCACTTGAATGGTTTGAGTCACTGACGTGATGCCCCCCTCTAGTGGTGTGGGGGCTGTGCTTTGGCAAAGTGTGTGGGGTTATATCCTGCCTGTTTGGCCCTGTCCAGGGTTATCATCAGATGGGGCCACAGTATCTCCTAACCCCTCCTGTCTCAGCCTCCAGTATTTATGCTGCAGTAGTTTATGTGTCGGGGGACTAGGGTCAGTCTGTTATATCTGGAGTACTTCTCCTGTCTTATCCGGTGTCCTGTGTGGTCTCGGAGGACCTGAGCCCTTAGACCATGCCTCAGGACTACCTGGCATGATGACTCCTTGCTGTCCCCAGTCCACCTGGCCGTGCTGCTGCTCCAGTTTCAACTGTTCTGCCTGCGTCTATCGAACCCTGACCTGTTCACCGGACTTGCTACCTGTTTCAACTCTCTAGAGACAGCAGGAGCGGTAGAGATACTTTTAATGATCGGCTATGGAAAGCAAACTGACATTTACTCCTGAGGTGCTGACTTGTTGCACCCTAGACAACTACTGTGATTGTTATTATTTGACCATGTTGGTCATTTATGAACATTTGAACATCTTGGCCATGTTCTGTTATAATCTCCACCCGATACAGCCAGAAGAGGACTGGCCATCACTCATAGCCTGGTTCCTCTGTAGGTTTCTTCCTAGGTTTTGGCCTTTCAAGGGAGTTTTTCCTAGCCACTGTGCTTCTACACCTGCATTGCTTGCTGTTTGGGGTTTTAGGCTGGGTTTCTCTACAGCACTTTGAGATATCAGCTGATGTACGAAGGGCTATATAAATACATTTGATTTGATTTGGAATCGCCTGCAGACTAAACTTAAAACTTGAGACTCTTGTCCTCCTGTCGCCCATTTTAAACATATATTGGAGGATCTTTATTTTTGTATTGCTTGTAACTGTTTCGGGTAATGCAAGTTATTGTGCTGTTAGGGGAATAACCTCTGTGTAAATGTAACAATCTGCTGCTGTATTTTTGTGTTATCTGTGATCGTTTTGTTAGTCTTGTGTAGTTTCTTAATCATTGTACCTACACTGTATCTGTAAACATGTATACGCAGGGCCCAGCTGTAAAAGAGACCTTGGTCTCAGTCTGTGTTCCTTGTTGAAGTTAAGGTAGAATAATCACGGCATAGCAACCATTTCACTCCTTTCTGATCACTACCACGACCTATTACCGATCCGTGGTGAAGGTGTTCTTGTATTTTAAATGAGGAGATGAGGAGTTTAACTATACACCTTAAGATCTCATTAAAAACTGCTCAGACTTACAATAAAACTCCACAACAGCAAAGCTCTCGCTATTACTCATTCAGACGTAACAGAGCAAATCGCCAACAATTTAAACTAGCTGCTCCATATGATCATTTGGAGTATCGTGCATATGTTCATACATGGGTCCTCGTGAAATTATTATACATTGCAGGGACTAATGCATCGTTTTGGGTCTAGATGGCTCATTTATTTCTACATAGTACAGTTTAGTAATTTCTCTCCTGACTTGGGCTCCAAACGATTCTCTAACAGCAGCAGAAGTGCAAAGTGTGAGGATGAGGAGGGGAGAGAAATGGGAAGTGCTCAGGTAACAACACACTTACACAACCCAGTCAGAATTCTTTAGAAGGCATAGCACATTCCGCCCAACATAGTCAAACCACTCCATTAAGTGAGCATAAGCCTCTATGCTGTTCTCTGAATGATGCACAGTGTGTGCGTGACACAGCAACTGACTACAAGCACTTCAAATGATATGAAATATGAAAGAATACCTGTGGGCCTTGGTACAGCCAACTGAGGCTACATCATAGCCCGAGCAACACTCCATTGTTATATTCAAACGGCTTTGCTTCAATAGCCGTATATTCCCTATACTCAATTCCGCCTTCATTTTCCCTCCTTCCCTGCGGGTTTTTGTTCTTCTGGACTCGAATCATAGTGGATATTTAGTTCTCTATGGATTTGAAAAGGCAGTGTTGTCCCTGGTGTGCTTCTCTTTTGAAGAGCATCCACAATGTAAGGGTCTTAAAGTGGCCAAGGATACGGGAGACTATCCATCATATCGGGAGAACATTCCTCTGAACCCACTGTGGGTCATTGCCAGTATGTGGAGTGTGTGCTTGTGTTGCTGCGTGGATTAACCAAATGCGGTTCAACCACGTGCTCTCATTTCATAAAACATAGACTGACTACAAAACTTGAATTGGATTTTGAGAGAATCTGGCCAACTCGTGAAAGAGTAAGACTGATTACATTTGCTTGCTTAAAACCTTTTGGTAAAACTACTGCTCAAAATATACTACTGTATATCTCTTGCTCTGTGATATAGAAATCTTACACAGCACAGAATTGTCACTGGCTCCCGGATGAAATGAATGGTTTAAGTGCTATACATTGTGCCAGTCACCTGACGAGGTACCTCTCAGTTGTGACATGCTTATACCTGTCACTTGTTATTGCTAGCTCAAGCACAGCTCACCTTGAGCCTATATTTGTCCCTACCGTGCGGCTCCACCAACACACACATTCATATGGAACCCAATATGCAGTGGCAGACAGCCGGCTACAGTAAATGCAAGGAGGAAGATATTTAAAGTGACACAAGGTAAAGCTTTATTTTGAAATACAATGGGACTTGACTAGATACAAATGGTCAGAGAATAACGCTCTGGATGCATTGCCCTCCATGAAGACTCGGAACTTAACCAGAAATTGAAATACAGGCGAAAGCAACGTGAATGTTGTTTGGTAGTGAATGAGAATGGTGTAATGCTGTTTGAAGGCAGGCCTCGACTGGAGAACGATGGGACACAGGCAGCTTGAGGGCTGGTGATCTGTCTTCTTCACTGCCGGTTTATAAATACCTCAAATCCGACTGGAGGTGAGCCTCTAGCCACTGCTGCCTAACCACCTACAGAGTGTGTAACCACAGACAGAGAGGGAACAGACAAACACACACTATAAAACTTTGAGATACATTTTTTCAGGGCGAACATTTCAAAACACTGAAAATTGACTAATCAAGTCATTGAACACAAACGCCTGTCTTTGAGTCCTCTCCATGGAGATCACTCTAAAAGTCTCTCAGCCACATGCAAAACTGACGAAATATCGTCATTTTTCTCTTAATTAGGCAAGCCACACTGTGCACAGCTAGATAGATAGCTAAGCTAGCCAACTTTATACACTAGGTGCCAGTTAGCCGAAAGAGAAATCAACTTTGTATCCACAGTTTTCCAGAACAACTCTGACAGAGAGAAAGGCATAAAACACACACAAACTCGCTAGTTTAGTAAAAAATGCAGACAACAGACAAGCTTCTAATGAGTATTCAGCTAGCTAGCCGGCTAATATATTAGCGCCCGCTAGCCGAGAGTGAAGCTAATAGGTAGTTGGGCCTAACTTTCTCAAAGTAGCAAAATTGACATTTCTCAACCAAACATGATAAACGCCAATGCTATTGGACGGACTAAACAGATGTAAGCATTTTACCATACTTCTCAGTCACACATGATATCACATTCCAAGGATAGTGGTTGGGGAAAAGGACATAGCTTCAGGAAGTGTGCTTCAGGAGGTGTCTAATCTTAGCAAAGCCCTTCTCTTTATTAAGGGATTACAGTGTTGACTGTGCACGCATGCATCTTAATGTGTGTCCCCTTCATATCAAACAACCAGGGTCCTCCGGCCAACCATCACAGGCACGTGCACATGCACACACACGCAGGCTAAATCAACATGTCTGTGGCTTGAGGGACAGCCTTTGCTGTGTGCCACTGAGGATAGGATATGGGGCTCAACATGGTGCACCTCTGCATGGAGATAAGCATAATCACTTCAGACATGTGGCAGGGTGGCCACTGAACAAACTCTAACCGAGGAGAAATACTGACCAGTGGAGTTTTACAGAAGTGGGATAAGTTGAGCGCTATGTCAATAGCTCTGTTGGTTATTTCAAACACAAATAGCTGTAAGAAGTTTGAGCTGAGTATAATTGTTAGCATGCCACTGATGTGTGTGTGGGTTGCTGTCCAAGGTCCTGATTCCATTTAGATTCAATTCAATTTCAAACATGAATAAATGTCCCGAGTTAAAGCTGAGTATAGTTGTTTGACGATACCACTGATGTGTATGCACAGCTGTTCAAGGCCCGAATGTGTAGGTAGCTGTCCAAGGTCCTGATGCAATTATCCAACCTTTGTGGTGTACTGTATAAAGTATGTGCCTTATTCTAATACATCTCTGGGGGCTGACTTCTGTATACAAAGAAAGCACTGTGGGGCACAGTATGTGTTAATGTATGATACATTCCATTGAATCTGGACCCTTTTCTATCCTGTAAACCACAATCCTGGATAATTCATCGATTAAGGTATTCTGGAAACAACTACACTAAAACATAGATTTGACTTTTTTTAATCTGAAGGTATCTGAATATTTACTTTCAGCGTGGCCCCAATGTGTCAAATGTGTAGCTAGCCTGACTGCTATGTCTGCGTATCAATGCCTGTTATACCAAGCAGTGAGGATTCTATGTTACAGTAGTTCCCTTCTCACAGTATTTGCTCCGACAGACATGCCAAATTTCTGTTTGATGTTTCATTCCTTAGATTTGTATTCCTATAATTAAATGCTACACCGGCCTATCCTCCCCTACCGTGTTAAAACCAGCCCTAGGCATGTTGACAGACATGGCATTTCACTGATAACACTGCTGTAAACTAGAAATATTACCAAAGATCATTGAACTAACTTACATGTAAACCACAGACATACAGTGGGGTCTGAAATTATTGACACCCTTGCCAAAGATGGGCAATAACGACTGTATAAAATAAAACATTCAAATACTGAGCTATATTGACTGCTCAAAAACACAGAGAATAATGATGAGTGAGAAAGTCACAGAGGGTCAAATAACAGGTGAGGTTAGCATGTCTTGGACGTTTGATCTTTGACCCTCTGTAACTTTCTCACTCATCATTATTCACAATTCATTCAGGATTATCTGTAACCATGGTAGCATCCACATTATTGTCGGAAGTGTTTAGAAACATATTCTATTCTTATTTATAATAAAAGTGACTCCAAAATGATACAGTACATGACTTATCATTCAATTCTATTGGGCACAAACTACTCTGGAACACAACTGAAATGGACTGCAAATGAATGAGCGTAACGTAATCATTGCATGCGAGGAATGTGGGACCAAATACTAAACTTTTGACTACTTTATTTATATGAATCTTTAGGGGTGTCAATTAATTTTGACCCTTACCTTTAAAAAAAAAAATGACAATATTTTTTCAACAAAATCTCTTTCTCTGAGCAATTGTATTATTATAAAACTGTATCATTTCCCCATTATTTTGAGCATAAAATGCAGCTCAGTACTTGAATTATTTATTTTATACAGTCATTACTGCTAATCTTCGAGGGTGTCAATAATTTCAAACCCCACTGCATGTCTCCGCACAGTAAATCAATCAAAAGACACCACCTTCACCTTTTGTTTTCGGGTGAGAGAGCTGATCTGTAATGTTTCATCAACAATAACCACCGTGTTGATTGATGTGCATGTCATGGAGATGTGGGGGGCATCCATATTCCCTCAAGAATCAGAAGGGTGCAAGGTAAAATCCTGCTTAAAGTGAGGACATTTGCTTAATTTCACACATTAATGCTGGTCTTGTCTCGGCTCAGCCCATCGACTGACTCATAACCCCACAGTGTTTAAAAGAGGAGGCGGTTGGAAGAGAAGAGAAGAGAAGAAGTGCAAACCTCTCATGGGGCGGTTTAATTAGCACAATCATGGAGTTAAAGATTTACTGGAAATGAGTTCCGGAGCTCTGTATCCACCATGTATGAGAAGTAGCAGTGCTGTAGGATCTAAAGAACTGAAGGACCCACTTCCACCCTGCCATGATCCCCTTTAATATGCGTGGTTTGTTCTGCCCAAGGCGGGGCGGGGATCCGGACTTTACTATTCGCACCGGTCTCTCAGACGGAAGAACAAAACAACCTCAGGTTCTCCATTCCAGTCGTTCCGTTGGTATTTTCAGAAGCTGCTAGGCTGGGCCCTTTGCCCCTCATCCTTTCTGTTATGAATATAATATACAGCAACACGGGCAATAAAGCCTGGCCGACAACATATTAATAGCACATTTACATTCAGCCACGACTTGGCCCTCCCCTATTGTGCGTTCGGCAATTCACGCTCTAAATGAACACTTCTGAAGAATAAGCGCCATTCGCCATAAAACGACCAGGGAATAAAATGATGGCGACCCCACAGCAACACCTAGCAATCAATATTTATGATGTGCCCTTTGGAAGCCGGCAGGTTTCCTGAACGGGAGAGAGTAACTGGGTGTAATGTTTCACACTGAGTGGTAATTGGTGGAGCACTAGAGGTGTGTTATGGGAATTCTAAAAGGTCAAGGTTCAAACCAATAACTTCTCTCCCTATGTCCGAGTAAAGTATTTAGGACAGAAATAGCAACATAAACGCTCACTAGCCTGGATAGACTGTGGTAATCATAGAGCAACGTACTATGGCAATACAGTTGAAGTCGGAAGTTTACATACACCTTAGCCAAATACATTTAAACTCAGTTTTTCACAATTCCTGACATTTAATCCTCGTAAATAAATCCCTGTTTTAGGTCAGCTAGGATCACCACTTTATTTTAAGAATGTGAAATGTCAAAATAATAGTAAAGAGAATGATTTATTTCAGAATTTCTTTCTTTCATCACATTCCCAGTGAGTCAGAAGTTTACATACACTCAATTAGTATTTGGGAGCATTGCCTTTAAATTGTTTCACTTGGGTCAAACATCTCGGGTAGCCTTCCACAAGCTTCCCACAATAAGTTGGGTGAATTTTGGCCCCTTCCTCCTTCAGAGCTGAGTCAGGTTTGTAGGCCTCCTTGCTCGCACACGCTTTCTCAGTTCTGTCCACAAATTTTGAGGATTTGAGGGTTGAGGTCAAGGCTTTGTGATGGCCAATCCAATACCTTGACTTTGTTTGTCCTTAAGCCATTTTGCCACAACTTTGGAAGTATGCTTGGGGTCATGGTCCATTTGGAAGACCAAGCTTTAACTTCCTGACTGATGTCTTGAGATGTTACTTCAATATAACCACATAATTTTCCTCCCTCATGATGCCATCTCTTTTGTGAAGTGCACCAGTCCCTTCTGCAGCAAAGCACCCGCACAACATGATGCTGCCATCCCTGTGCTTCATGGTTGGGATGGTGTTCTTCAGCTTGCAAGCCTCCCCTTTTTTCCTACAAACATAACGATGGTCATTATGGCCAAACAGTTCTATTTTTGTTTCATCAGACCAGAGGACATTTCCTCAAAAACTACGATCTTTGTCCCCATGTGCAGTTGCAAACCATAGTCTGGCTTTTTTTATGGCGTTTTTTTAGCAGTGGCTTCTTCCTTGCTGAACGGCCTTTCAGGTTATGTCGATATAAGACTTGTTTTACCATATATAGATACTTTGGTACCTGTTTCCTGCAGCATCTTCACAAGTTCCTTTGCTGTAGTTCTGGGATTGATTTGCACTTTTCGTACCAAAGTACATTAATCTCTAGGCGACAGAACACATCTCCTTCCTGAGCAGTATGACGGCTGTGTGGTCCCATGGTGTTCATACTTGCGCACTATTGTTTGTACAGATGAACGTGGTGAAAGAGGCACTGAGGTTGAAGGTAGGCCTTGAAATACATCCACAGGTACACCTCCAATTGACTAAAATGATGTCAATTAGCCTATCAGAAGCTTCTAAAGCCATGACATCCTCTTCTGGAATTTTCCAAGCTGTTCAAAGGCACAGTCAACTTAGAGTATGTACACTTCTGACCCACTGGAATTGTGATACATTGAATTATAAGTGAAATAATCTGTCTTTGCAGAAAGTAGATGTCCTAACTAACTTGCCAAAACTGTAGTTTGTTAACAAGAAATGTGTGGAGTGGTTGAAAAACGTGTTTTAATGACTCCAACCTAAGTGTATGTAAACTTCTGACTTCAACTGTACATTTCAAGGGAAGTGTATTGTACTGTACATTAGATCTATAACAGCAAAATATATTGTTATTTATTCAGCCATAGAAATTATGGAGAATCTTCATGGGCATTGCAATCTAAATGAGAGGATTCGAGGGACCCAAAGGTTGTAGTATATACTGTATGTAGATAATACAAGGAGAAGATCTCTCTCAGTACGTCTTTTTTGGCAATGGTCAGTAAGTGGTAGACTGTTCCAGAGTGGAATTCATTTTCTTGCTCAATAATAGGCCAACCTTCCATTTAACCTTGTATTGAACTGGCACAGCGGGAACCTGTACAGGTATCACTAGCGTATACACGCACTCGCAAGGTATTCATAAGCTAGTATCTACGGCGAGAATGACCCTCTAAGGAATTCAAAACGTCTGTCAGCTTTAGCTAAAAACCTAGCGTATCCCATCAACGCGTTCCTGTGTTTGATAGGGACTCGGACTACAAGCCCATCATATGATCCGTAATTACTCAAGGCAGATGTCAATGCTTTCGCTTAACAGATAACTGATCATGAAGACGAGTAGTGTGCTGAGTATTATGATTTGCACATACATATTCCAGCACCAAAAAAGTCATAAATATTTCAATTTTCTGCTCCGGCGCAAGCAAATAGATCAAATGGTAGAGCAATTCAACAGAACACGAGTTCGTCCACTCATATCATGAACACCCTACAAATAAAATGTACGCAATATTTAAGTCCCTGTATGCAGATTTGTCTTTATTTAAAATGACCACATAATTATTCATATATGAGAGTGAATAAATATGAATTAAGATCTATCAAATACTTAGCATGTGTGCGAGTTGACGTAATGTGCATAGCTGACGTAAGACTGTGTACAGTACAGTAATGAATAGGAAGTATGAACCAGGAGCATCATCCTCGACGGTGGGTTTAGTTTGGCTACTTTATAATGACCTCGAATCTCAAATCTCATCGCCATTCATCATCATTTTCTTAACACTCGTGTCCAGAATAAAGGCACTACAATTAGGGGCCAAAGATTCCTTGTTGGACAACCCCCCCCCCAAACACAGACACTACCAGGGAATCATTGTTCATTAGAGGGAACACCACCATGCCACACCACCACCAGGTGTCTCCCACCTGGGACCAATTTTCCCAATCTGCCCAGTAAGGAACCGGTTTATTATCAGTAGCTGAGGGAACAATACTCTGGATCCAGCCACGACTCACAATGAAGCCTTCCCTCCTCTCCTGCTGCCACACCATACAGCTCTCTGCTTGCGTCCCGGAATGCTCAGAAGCCTCCCAAAAGCTGCCTAAAACCTTTTCTGTCATGTTTCCGAGGCCGAGAATAAGCCAAAACGCCTCAGTTTTAGTATCGCTTGGCGTGACGTTGGAACTCAGCAGCGGCATTAGAAGGAGGGGGGAGGTAGCAGCGAAAAAAACTGAGTTAAAGCACGTCCATTACACGTCAGCGAATGAGTCTCAGACTGAGACAGGCTGGTTTGACTCATTACATTTCTATAGGAAGGAAGGGAATTCAAGGAATAACTTTTACTTGATGCCCAATGTTTTTTGTTGTTGTAGCTTTTAGGACGTGCAAAAGCATGGTTGTTTACTGTTTTCCAAAATTTGACAAACATTCCCCAAAATAAATACAAAATAAATAACAACATTGCCCTTTGCTGTCATTTCATACTAGAAAACACACCTGTCATTCCATATCAGAATATAAAACGGTATAATGTATGCGGTAAAAGCTATGGGAAACGGGAAAGTGCTATGCTAAGTGAGAGGCTAATGTGACATCGCCGTACTCATTCATTGGGTAAAAACATGCAGCAAACAATAGAGCGATGTGGAAATTGACACATCACTTCCCATTTCTGTCGGCATTTATTCCTATCCGGTGGAATATAGTCTATATGATATACAGTATGTCCATCAGATTGAAAGTAATGCTTTGCAGAAATCAGTTTTCAGGCAGCAAGCAGATGAGGATGCTCACAGCAGCATGTAGAATACATCTAGTTTATAATGGCTTCCACTGAAAGCATGACAAAAGCGCACAAAAAAAGAGTGTCGACCGAATCTCAAATGGAGACCAACGGAAGAAAACGGAAGAAACCAATGACAGTACGCTTTTCAGCTTTTCTCTATCAAACATGGGCTGGGGAAAACATGAACAAATTAAGAAGGCTCTTCTATAAATAAAATATGACTCTGAGGACACATAGTTCCCTTGAACTATTTGCTTTCAAAAATGAATATCAATTATGTGTGGGAATTAGGCGTCTCCAGAAGAATACAAACATCACATTTGAAATTGAAATACCAGATAAGACTCGTTCTCACAGAAAACCCAGGGAAGAAACAAGCTTTTCATTTTTGGAGGAAATCCCTGGTGTTTATAACTGTCAATACAGTTCCTATTCATGTTGTTGGTGTATTAATTATTGGCAAAGACACCCACATTTAGATTTTTTCCTCATGGCAAGTGGGTGTGTTGAATATTTCATATTTAAATGGGTTTTCTGATACAACGTGTTTCTCGACACGGGTATGCTGGCAACGTGCGTAGAGGTTACTGGGTCACGGACAGACGACTATCAATAAGAAATGGCATCGACAGCGTTGTTGTAGGAGGACTTTCTGGTTAAATTAAACAGCAGAGCATCTCTAAAGCCTTTCAACTTGAATCTCAAATTCCATGCAAGTGCTTTTCAAATGAGCAAGCGAGCAAAGTGTGTACATAACAAAGTGTGTACGTGTGTGTCTTTGTGCATCCCTGTGTACGTCTGAACGTGTGATCCTTGTGTCTCTCTCTAGCCATAAATCCACTTCTCAAGCAGCAAACAAGAGGGAGATAAACACTATCCACAGTCCATATTGGCTGTTGTTGGTTTGGGTTGTTTTCGCCTCTGCCAAATGAATGCAATTGTGTTGAATAGTGAGAACGGCGAGAAACACATACAAATCGGATAGATTAGTATTCGCCTGTGGCGCCCTGCACACTTTGTCAGGCAGAGCTCCCTAATGGGGGATAAATGTCCCGGTTCTCTGACCTGCACATCGCTGACTAGTGCCTAGCCTACACATCACCCTGCAGGGAGACACTGCCATCTTTGGGCTATAATGGATGAGGTGAGGAGTATAGCTCAAAGACAATTTACTATAGTTCACTTATATAGACGTATTAATACATTCTTTATTACAGGTATTTGAGAGATTATAACATCTGTCATAGGCTGTCATTATCATTATGAACAACATGCACTTCAGAATTGTAATGCTCAATGCGGATAGACCTCTTGGCCCAACACAGTTTGGGAAATAGAAAAATGCCAAAACATTATATTGCCACCCAGTCTGTTAATCTTCTGCTGCCATGGTTCAAATCAAATCAAATCAAGTCAAATCAAATTTTATTTGTCACATACACATGGTTAGCAGATGTTAATGCGAGTGTAGCGAAATGCTTGTGCTTCTAGTTCCGACAATGCAGTGATAACCAACAAGTAATCTAACTAACAATTCCAAAACTACTGTCTTATACACAGTGTAAGGGGATAAGGAATATGTACATAAGGATATATGAATGAGTGATGGTACAGAGCAGCATACAGTAGATGGTATCGAGTACAGTATATACATATGAGATGAGTATGTAGACAAAGTAAACAAAGTGGCATAGTTAAAGTGGCTAGTGATACATGTATTACATAAGGATGCAGTCGATGATGTAGAGTACAGTATATACGTATGCATATGAGATGAATAATGTAGGGTGAGTAACATTATATAAGGTAGCATTGTTTAAAGTGGCTAGTGATATATTTACATCATTTCCCATCAATTCCCATGATTAAAGTGGCTGGAGTTGGGTCAGTGTCAATGACAGTGTGTTGGCAGCAGCCACTCAATGTTAGTGGTGGCTGTTTAACAGTCTGATGGCCTTGAGATAGAAGCTGTTTTTCAGTCTCTCGGTCCCAGCTTTGATGCACCTGTACTGACCTCGCCTTCTGGATGATAGCGGGGTGAACAGGCAGTGGTTCGGTGGTTGATGTCCTTGATGATCTTTATGGCCTTCCTGTAACATCGGGTGGTGTAGGTGTCCTGGAGGGCAGGTAGTTTGCCCCCGGTGATGCGTTGTGCAGACCTCACTACCCTCTGGAGAGCCTTACGGTTGAGGGCGGAGCAGTTGCCGTACCAGGCGGTGATACAGCCCGCCAGGATGCTCTCGATTGTGCATCTGTAGAAGTTTGTGAGTGCTTTTGGTGACAAGCCGAATTTCTTCAGCCTCCTGAGGTTGAAGAGGCGCTGCTGCGCCTTCTTCACGACGCTGTCAGTGTGAGTGGACCAATTCAGTTTGTCTGTGATGTGTATGCCGAGGATCTTAAAACTTGCTACCCTCTCCACTACTGTTCCATCGATGTGGATAGGGGGTGTTCCCTCTGCTGTTTCCTGAAGTCCACAATCATCTCATTAGTTTTGTTGACGTTGAGTGTGAGGTTATTTTCCTGACACCACACTCTGAGGGCCCTCACCTCCTCCCTGTAGGCAGTCTCGTCATTGTTGGTAATCAAGCCTACCACTGTTGTGTCGTCCGCAAACTTGATGATTGAGTTGGAGGCGTGCGTGGCCACGCAGTCGTGGGTGAACAGGGAGTACAGGAGAGGGCTCAGAACGCACCCTTGTGGGGCCCCCGTGTTGAGGATCAGCGGGGAGGAGATGTTGTTGCCTACCCTCACCACCTGGGGGCGGCCCGTCAGGAAGTCCCGTACCCAGTTGCACAGGGCGGGGTCGAGACCCAGGGTCTCGAGCTTGATGACGAGCTTGGAGGGTACTATGGTGTTGAATGCCGAGCTGTAGTCGATGAACAGCATTCTCACATAGGTATTCCTCTTGTCCAGGTGGGTTAGGGCAGTGTGCCGTGTGGTTGAGATTGCATCGTCTGTGGACCTATTTGGGCGGTAAGCAAATTGGAGTGGGTCTAGGGTGTCAGGTAGGGTGGAGGTGATATGGTCCTTGACTAGTCTCTCAAAGCACTTCATGATGACGGAAGTGAGTGCTACGGGGCGGTAGTCGTTTAGCTCAGTTACCTTAGCTTTCTTGGGAACAGGAACAATGGTGGCCCTCTTGAAGCATGTGGGAACAGCAGACTGGTATAGGGATTGATTGAATATGTCCGTAAACACACCGGCTAGCTGGTCTGCACATGCTCTGAGGGCGCGGCTGGGGATGCCGTCTGGGCCTGCAGCCTTGCGAGGGTTAACACACCAAAGAGAAACACGATATACCCCATTTTATAATTCTGAAAGCAACGAGAGCTTGGGAACTGTCAGTTCATTAGTGTTTATCTATTTAAAAAGAGACTAACCAGATGTGTGAGTGCTGGGTAGTGCTGGGTAGGGGTTCTACATGGGACGAGCCCATTTCTTACACAGCAGACACATTTGGCTCTACACAGGGCTTCTAAACAAAGAGTTTAAGTGTGGAGACAGTCTGCCACAGAGTCAGCCGCAGCGAGACAGAGTCAGCCGCAGCGAGTCAGAGTCAGCCGCAGCGACACAGAGTCAGCCGCAGCGAGACAGAGTCAGCCGCAGCGAGACAGAGTCAGCCGCAGCGAGACAGAGTCAGCCGCAGCGAGACAGAGTCAGCCACAGCGAGACAGAGTCAGCCACAGCGAGACAGAGTCAGCCACAGCGAGACAGAGTCAGCCGCAGCGAGACAGAGTCAGCCGCAGCGAGACAGAGTCAGCCGCAGCGAGACAGAGTCAGCCACAGCGAGACAGAGTCAGCCACAGCGAGACAGAGTCAGCCACAGCGAGACAGTCAGCCACAGCGAGACAGAGTCTGCCGCAGTGAGACAGAGTCTGCCGCAGTGAGACAGAGTCAGCCGCAGTGAGACAGAGTCAGCCGCAGTGAGACAGAGTCACCACAGCGAGACAGAGTCAGCCACAGCGAGACAGAGTCAGCCACAGCGAGACAGAGTCTGCCGCAGTGTGAAAGTTATTCTAATAAGGAACCTGGTAGGAGATCAAAGCCACACATTGCATTGTGCCACTGCAACAAGATTCAATAGGTAGCTCTAAAGAAAGAAGGATTCCAAGTCAACACTCACCCCCCCACACCCCCCACACCCCCACACACACACAGAACACATCATTTTTCAGAATAAACACCCACTTCACCTTTTTCAGGGGGTTTTCCCCTTCAGTTTGATTGGTGAGAGAGTGAGTTTCATGGCATGGCAGAGTAACAAAGCAGATCCTATTGTGTTGAAAGCATTGTAGTGTAAGAGGAAAGACAGCGAGAGCTTCTGTTCTCCGGGGCCTCTGATCTGATCGGCACGACTAAACAAATTAAACTTGGAAGCCGTCGGCCTCGCACGAAGAAGAAGAAATCAGCATGTTGACAGGGAGTACAAAGGTGGGATCTAGTGCACTCCATTCTCTTTCATGTCACGTTGTAAAACACAGAGAGAAATATGATTCACTGTCTACGGTCTATGGAAGCATTAGTATATGTGTAGGTACAATTCATTCAGCCGCGTGCAATGATTGTGTGGTGGTGTGTTTGTGTGTGTGTGTGTGTGTTTTGCATGAGTGATTGTGAGTTTGCTTGTAGCATGGGTCTGTTTACATACAGTGTGTGCGTGTTTGTGTGCGAGTCCGCTTAAGCGCGTGTCTGCGTGTGTGTCAGTCTGTTCACTGACCCAGCGCTCATCCCCAACTGAACTACCCATAGCTCAATACATGTCAGCCCAGCGGCTTTGTGTGTGTGTGTGTGTGTGTGTTTGTGTCCATCCTCTATGGGGGACTGGAGGAAGAATTCATTTGAGGAGACAGATGTGAGGAGACAGCAAGAGTGGTCACACACCCTGAGGCTCGACAGGGCAACAGGCCGACACACAGACTCTCTCAGGATGGGGAATCCTTGTACACGGATCGGCTGGCACGGATAAGACACTCCGTCCAAAAGAATCACTACTTCCACTCAAACTATAGTTATAGTACCTTCTTCCACTTGTTATATTTGCCAAGTATCACGTAGAAAGGAACCACAGCACATCCCTAGTGTTGGATGCCTGTGTCTTACCCGTCTCACCACAGTCCCCTTGAGATACAGTCTCATGCACACAGAACCCTGAACAGTGGAGCTCAGTGTGCAAAGCAAGTTAAACAGACACTATACACATACAGTCACTACACGTTAAAGAGAATCCCTACGGTTACCACACACATCCTAAGAGCGAAACCAGAGTTCAGGGACCCTCGTACTTTAAAAGTATTGCTCAAATTTGTGACAGACTAATCATCCTGCAGCTGGTAGGCGGCCAGTCAGTTTCCCTCCTGAGAGGGTCCTAGGTAGTGGTACAGCTCTTATCTCCAGAGTCTGGGCCACTAGAACATGCTAATCAAATCTCCAGGTCTGACTCTCTTCTCTTTCTCTCGTTCTCGCTCTCCTTTGCTTTAGTTCCCTCTTTCGCGCTCTCTCTCTCGTTCTCTCCCTCCATCCTTTGGCTGAAGTAGTTTGGCCATTGCAGATACACTCACTGAATCTGTCATTTTACTGACTGTGCAGTCAAGCTTGATAGAATTTGAGGGCCTTTAAAAAAAAACTAAAAAACAGCAGCCTTGATTGAACACAGCTCAAATACGTTTCTCTTCTGACAAAGTGGTCAACTCCAGACTTTCTTGTTTTTGGTAAAAGGATAAAGAATAAACAAAAAAGGAAAAAGGAAAAAGGAAAACCGTGGGGGGTGATTTGCTCTTTTGGTTATTTCCGACAAGAGCAATGTATTTGCTGTGAAACAATCCAGGGCTGAGATTTTCCAAAACAATATCGCAACAGGAAGTAACACCCATCAGTCAATCGCACCATGCTGGCGACAACAATATTTTCTCTTCTCCTTCCCCATAGATGACCTCTCTATCTCTCTTCCATCCATCGCTCTCTTTCTCTCGCCATCCATCCCTTCCACTCCTTCTCATGCTGGTCTGAGGATCAGTGTGAGACCTAGACAGGCCTATTTTGGGGGCTGCTATCAGGCTCACCCTGGGGCTTTACTCTGTCTGTCTGAGGAGAGTGAGTCATCCTGAAGGAGAGGAGAGGACTGCTAGAACCTCACACGCACAGACAGGCAGCCAGCGCAGAGAACACACACACAAACACACAGGGAGAGACTAAACAACTAAAGGGTCACAACAACATCTAATGGCCATCAGGAAGGACAGATCCAAGCAGTAGTGACGTTCAACTATTGACACTGACACATAGGAAAGAAAATATAGGACAGAACATTGATTCTCTCTCTCTCTCTCTCTCTCTCTCTCTCTCTCTCTCTCTCTCTCTCTCTCTCTCTCTCTCTCTCTCTCTCTCTCTCTCTCTCTCTCTCTCTCTCTCTCTCTCTCTCTCTCTCTCTCTCTCTCTCTCTCTCTCTCTCTCTCTCTCTCTCTCTCTCTCTCTCTCTCTCTCTCTCTCTCTCTCTCTCTCCTCTCTCCTCTCCCTCCCTCTCCCCCTCCCTCCCTCCCCTCCCTCTCTCTCTCTCCCTCCCTCCCTCCCTCCCTCCCTCCCTCCCTCCCTCCCTCCCTCCTTCTCTCTCCCTCCCTCCCTCCCTCCCTCCCTCCCTCCAGAAAGTCCCAGGACCTCAGAAACTGAGCAGATTTTACTCAGACTATTGAAAGGCAAGTAGGTTTCAAACCTCTCTCTCTCTCGCGGAGACACACACAGGCACACATAATCGCACACTCTTATCTTGTGACTTCTGAAACCTTTTAGAATTCTACAAAGAGCGGCAGTAGAAGATAGCACCATTTAACACTGACCGACTGTTTTCTTTACAGCACAGTGTATCTTTTTAAACATTCTCCAACTGTCAACCGGGAGCGAAATTCTTGCCCTTTGTGCTGTTCGGTGTGCCCAATAATGTTTGTACCATGTTTTGTGCTGCTACCTTGTTGTGTTTCTACCATATTGTTGTTGTCATGTGTTGCTGCCTTACTATGTTGTTCTCTTAGGTCTCTCTTTATGTAGTGTTGTCTCTCTTGCCGTGATGTGTGTTTTGTCCTATATTTATATTTTATTTTTAATCCCAGCCCCCGTCCCCGCAGGAGGCCTTTTGCCTGTTGGTAGGCCGTCAATGTAAATAAGAATTTGTTCTGAACTAAATTGCCTAGTTAAATGAAGGTTAATTAAATAAACAAAACAAAAAAAGAAAACACCTGTTAAAGCATTTGATTGTTTTCAGATCATTGTCACATAGTCCAATTGTTTCATGTCTGTGCAAGGTGATAACTAATTATTATGTACACTGATTCAATGCTTGTAGATGAATCATATTACAACATGGTTACCAAGCCCCAAAACAGGCCATTCCCTTGACAGGTTATTGTCTTTAACTCATAAAATATGTTAATTAGGGTCCAGCCATTGAAACCAATTAATAGTCAGTGAGGAAATTTCCTTCTCTTCCAGCCACCAAATTCAATCAGAAGAGAGATAATGTTCATTCTTCCTCGAATTACACATTACATATTACATATAAGTTAAAACTACCTTGAGCATCTCCATCCAACCTCAGATTGCACCCAAGGGGTTCCTCTTTTTCCCTTGTTTGTTTTCCAAATAGCATCCTATTCCGTATATAGTGCACTACTTTTGACCAGAGCCCTACGGTCCCTGTTCAAAAGTTGCTACTATATAGGGAATAGAGTGCGATTTGGGAAATACGATTGTCTAAACCAATTAGAACAAAAAGCCAGCCTTTGAGATGGGGTCACGGTATTCTCCAGTTGTTCTGACGTGTGAGCAGAAAACAAGATGCCTCCCGATTGTGGTGTGAACGTTATTAAAAAGAGCATATTCTCTTTAATCACTGGCTGCTCCTCTGGGCAAACCCATTTATATAACGAGACAGTGATCTGAATCTTAACGCTTCTGCCGTACATTTTACATACAAGTAAGAGGAGGAGGGTGGCGGTAGTTCACACATTTGAACACCGGTACAGAGACTGTAGAGCAGGGCTCTCCAGCCCTGTTCCTGGAGATCTACCGTCCTGTAGGTTATCACTCCAGCCCTGTTCCTGGAGATCTACCGTCCTGTAAGTTCTCACTCCAGCCCTGTTCCTGGAGATCTACCGTCCTGTAGGTTCTCACTCCAGCCCTGTTCCTGGAGATCTACCGTCCTGTATGTAGGTTCTCACTCCAGCCCTGTTCCTGGAGATCTACCGTCCTGTAGGTTCTCACTCCAGCCCTGTTCCTGGAGATCTACCGTCCTGTAGGTTCTCACTCCAGCCCTGTTCCTGGAGATCTACCGTCCTGTAGGTTCTCACTCCAGCCCTGTTCCTGGAGATCTACCGTCCTGTAGGTTCTCACTCCAGCCCTGTTCCTGGAGATCTACCGTCCTGTAGGTTCTCACTCCAGCCCTGTTCCTGGAGATCTACCGTCCTGTAGGTTCTCACTCCAGCCCTGTTCCTGGAGATCTACCGTCCTGTAGGTTATCACTCCAGCCCTGTTCCTGGAGATCTACCGTCCTGTATGTAGGTTCTCACTCCAGCCCTGTTCCTGGAGATCTACCGTCCTGTAGGTTCTCACTCCAGCCCTGTTCCTGGAGATCTACCGTCCTGTAGGTTCTCACTCCAGCCCTGTTCCTGGAGATCTACCGTCCTGTAGGTTCTCACTCCAGCCCTGTTCCTGGAGATCTACCGTCCTGTAGGTTCTCACTCCAGCCCTGTTCCTGGAGATCTACCGTCCTGTAGGTTCTCACTCCAGCCCTGTTCCTGGAGATCTACCGTCCTGTAGGTTCTCACTCCAGCCCTGTTCCTGGAGATCTACCGTCCTGTAGGTTATCACTCCAGCCCTGTTCCTGGAGATCTACCGTCCTGTATGTAGGTTCTCACTCCAGCCCTGTTCCTGGAGATCTACCGTCCTGTAGGTTCTCACTCCAGCCCTGTTCCTGGAGATCTACCGTCCTGTATGTAGGTTCTCACTCCAGCCCTGTTCCTGGAGATCTACCGTCCTGTAGGTTCTCACTGAAACTCTGTTCCTGGAGAGCTACCGTCCTGTAGGTTTTCACTCCAACCCTAATCTAGTACACCTGATTCTAATAATTAGCTTGTGGATAAGCGAAATCAGATTAGTTACAACTGGGATTGAAAAGAACAGAGTTGGATCGCCAGGAAAATGATGCATGAAAAGATGCATGAAACAAATATGCTCAACAAAGATCAATATGACGTATACAGGTAACTGCCAAAATAAAGGAAAGTAGAATACCTAGTCAGTTGTACAACTAAAACGTGTCTTCCACATTTAACAAACCCCTCTGAATCAGAGAGGTGCAGGGGGCTGCCTTAATCGACATCATCGGTGGCCGGGGAGCAGTTGTTGGGGGCAGAGCGACAGATGTTTACCTTGTTGCCTCTGGGATTCGATCCAGCAATCGTTTAATTACTGGCTCAATGCTCCTACCCGCCAGGCTACCTGCCGCAAGGACACACAAACATACACTGCACTCTGTAGTTATTAGGACAGTGACACATTCTTTGTTGTTTTGTCTCTGTTCTTCAGCACTTTGGATTTGCAATTACACAATGACTATGAGGTTAAAGGACAGACTATCAGTTTTAATTTGAGGGTGTGTTAATCTATATCAGGTGAACCGTTTAGAGATTAAAGCACTTTTTGTACATAGTCCCCACCATGTTAGGGGACAAAACGTATTGGGACCAAAAATTCAATAATATTAACGTCCCAGTAATTACGGAGGGCACTGTAAAGTGTCTTAATAGGGTGTTGGGCCACCACGAGCCAGAACAGCTTCATTGCACCTTGGCATAGATTCTAAGGCTGTCTGGACCTCTATTGGAGGGATGCGACAGCATTCTTCCATGGGAAATTCCATCATTTGGTGTTTTGTTGATGGTGGTGGGAAACTCTATCTCAGGTACCGCTCCTGAATCTCAATTGGGTTGAGATCTGGTGACTGAGACGGACATGGCATATGATTTACATTGTTTTCCTGCTCATCAAATCATTCAGTGAACACTCACTCATGCCCTGTGGATGGGGGCATTGTCATCTTATCGGGGCATAGCAATAGTAGCCAAAACAATGGCCTGCCCAACATTGTTATACATGACCCGAAGCATGATGGGATGTTAATTGCTTAATTGACACAGGAGCCACACCTGTGTGGAAGCACTGGCTTTCAATACACTTCGTATCCCTCATGCACTCTAGTTTGTCCGTTATGTTGGCAGTTACCTGTATGTCTAATGGTTGGAGGGTCTGTGACATCACACAATCAATTCCTGTTCTCTAGGTGTGTGAGGAGCTGGTAGAGGTTGCACACACAAACACATACGGCTGCACACACCCAATAAATCTTCTCGACTGACAAGTCATTGGTTCATTCTGATCGCACCCAATACCAACAGACAGGAAAACAAGGAAAGACAGCCCAATCATTAGCTCAAGATGGCCGCTGAAATCTATTTTTCATTGAAGGGAGCTGAACAGAAGGAAAGAAGCAACACTGAAAAAAACACGAAACGTCTCCCCCAGCAGGATATGGCGGCATAATATAACATTTATTCCCCGCAGTGCTTTGAGAATCAAATTTGAGAGAAAAATGAGTGGAGCACTTGAGGACCCGCTGGCAGCCACATGCCTTCCAGATACATACAGGCTGTACACACACACACACACACACACACACACAAAACGCACACACACACACACACACACACACACACACACACACACACACGCACACACACACACACGCACACACGCAGCACTGGTTCTAAGCGGACTGCATGCTGCTTTAAGTAGCATTGTGATGCCTTTCTCCTGAAACAGGCACATTAAATCTCTAAACTAGAGAGGAGAGGGGGAAAGGGGAGGGAGAGAGAGGGGGGGTTGGAAGAGGAGACAGGGTGAGTGAGAGGGAGGAACAGATGAAGAGAGGGATAGAGAGAGAAAGAGACAAATAGAGGAAGAGACTGTGTGTATAACACTGTATGTATAAGACTGTTCATAGCCATAATATGACATTTGAAATGTCTCTATTCCTTTGAAACTTGTGAGTAGGATGTTTACTGTTCATTTTTGATTATTCAGTTCACGTTTGTTTACCTATTTCACTTGCTTTGGCAATGTAAACAAATGTTTCCCATGCCAATAAAGCCCCTTGAATTGAATTGAGCGAGAGTAGAGTTTAATTGACTTCTTTAGGATCCCCATTAGCTACTGCCCATACATTAAGCTACTCTTCCTGGGGTCCACATAAAACGTACAAATACATGACACTTATGTAGGAAAGACACCAAGCGACAACAACAAATACTATTTACAAACTATTCATACAGTGTATACATATTCGTATATACAGTACGGTTAAATTAGACATTTAGAAAGAGGAGAGGTGCTGTGATACAATATGTTTTTTTATCTGTTTTTTCAAAGCTACAGAGAGGGGAGATGGAGAGAGAGAAAGAATGCGAGAGAGAGAGAGAGAGAGAGAGAGAGAGAGAGAGAGAGAGAGCAAGTGAGGAAGAGAGGGAATAGAATAGAGAGAGAAATAGGATATGAAGAGACAGATAGCAAGAGAGTAGAGAGGGGGAGATAGAGATGAAGGGAGAGAGCGCATGAGAGCAAGAGAGAAAGAGAGATTTCAACTGGTTTTCTCCATCCCCTTCTCTCTTTCATATCGCATGTACTTCTCTTGACTTGACTCCTGTGCAACATACATCACAGTTGTCACATTTGAAGGGGCACTACCTTTGGTTGAAGAGCTACAGTATCCAGGCTGAGCCCTTCCCTTGATGAATGCAGAGTCAAAATTACAATTTTAAAGGTTATAGTGTCCATGGAGATAGATACCTTAAGCAGGCCATATATTAGTTTGTCTTTCGGGGGCCTCACGATTCAAGTCCTGTTTTTGTGTAGCACATGGGGACGTGTGAAACGTACTCCTCAGCCTGGAGGGACGTGTGAAACATACTCCTCAGCCTGGAGGGATGTGGGAAACGTACTCCTCAGCCTGGAGGGACGTGTGAAACGTACTCCTCAGCCTGGAGGGACGTGTGAAACGTACTCCTCAGCCTGGAGGGATGTGGGAAACGTACTCCTCAGCCTGGAGGGACGCCTGGAGGGACGTGAAACGTACTCCTCAGCCTGGAGGGACGTGTGAAACGTACTCCTCAGCCTGGAAAAACGTACTCCTCAGCCTGGAGGGACGTGTGAAACGTAAACTCCTCAGCCTGGAGGGATGTGTGAAACGTACTCCTCAGCCTGGAGGGACGTGTGAAACGTACTCCTCAGCCTGGAGGGATGTGGAAACGTACTCCTCAGCCTGGAGGGACGTGTGAAACGTACCTGGAGGACGTAAACTCTCTCAGCCTGGAGGGACGTGTGAAACGTACTCCTCAGCCTGGAGGGATGTGTGAAACGTACTCCTCAGCCTGGAGGGACGTGTGAAACGTACTCCTCAGCCTGGAGGACGTGTGAAACGTACTCCTCAGCCTGGAGGACTCCTCAGCCTGGAGGGACGTGTGAAACGTACTCCTCAGCCTGGAGGGATGCCTGAAACGTACTCCTCAGCCTGGAGGGACGTGTGAAACGTACTCCTCAGCCTGGAGGGACGTGTGAAACGTACTCCTCAGCCTGGAGGGATGTGTGAAACGTACTCCTCAGCCTGGAGGGATGTGCCTGGAGGGACGTGTGAAACGACTCCTCAGCCTGGGGGACGTAGAACTCCTCAAACTCCTCAGCCTGGAGGACGTGTGAAACGTACTCCTCAGCCTGGAGGGACGTGTGAAACCTCAGCCTGGAGGGATGTGTGAAACGTACTCCTCAGCCTGGAGGGACGTGTGAAACGTACCTGTACTCCTCAGCCTGGAGGGACGTGCCTGGAGGGACGTGTGAAACGTGCCTGGAGGGAAAACGTACTCCTCAGCCTGGAGGGATGTGTGAAACGTACTCCTCAGCCTGGAGGGACGTGTGAAACGTACTCCTCAGCCTGGAGGGATGTGTGAAACGTACTCCTCAGCCTGGAGGGATGTGTGAGCCTGCCTGAGGGACGTGTGAAACGTGCCTGGAGGGACGTGTGAAACGTGTGCTCCTCAGCCTGGAGGGATGTGTGAAACGTACTCCTCAGCCTGGAGGGATGTGTGAAACGTACTCCTCAGCCTGGAGGGACGTGTGAAACGTACTCCTCAGCCTGGAGGGATGTGTGAAACGTACTCCTCAGCCTGGAGGGATGTGTGAAACGTACTCCTCAGCCTGGAGGGACGTGTGAAACGTACTCCTCAGACTGAAGGGACGTGTGAAATGTACTCCTCAGCCTGGAGGGATGTGTGAAACGTACTCCTCAGCCTGGAGGGATGTGTGAAACGTACTCCTCAGCCTGGAGGGATGTGTGAAACGTACTCCTCAGCCTGGAGGGATGTGTGAAACGTACTCCTCAGCCTGGAGGGACGTGTGAAACGTACTCCTCAGCCTGGAGGGACGTGTGAAACGTACTCCTCAGCCTGGAGGGACGTGTGAAACGTACTCCTCAGCCTGGAGGGACGTGTGAAACGTACTCCTCAGACTGGAGGGACGTGTGAAACGTACTCCTCAGCCTGGAGGCATGTGTGAAACGTACTCCTCAGCCTGGACTGTCACCACTTGCGCTCCAAATTGTAAAATTTTTGAGCCTCGGTGTGAGCCGAATCAGGTGGAAGTGATACTTGATAAGCAAGCAAAGTGATATAATTTACCCCGCTTAAAAGGCTATTGAGCCCCACAGTGGAGGTGTCATAATACCCATAATACCTAGCGGTCAAACAGGGTAATGGTTCCAATCATACTTCCACCATTCATTTTTCCCAAAGGGGATTTTTGAAACACTTAAAAATCAGGGCTGTGTTTGGTGTAGGCTTACCCTGGTGTAACGCTTTGGTAACCGTGTAAATCTTTCTCGGACAAGGTGGGGCAGCAGGTAGCCTAGTGGTTAGAGTGTTGGGCCAGTAACCAAAAGTTTTCTGGATCGATTCCCTGAGCTGACAAGGTAAAAATCTGTCATTCTGCCCCTGAACAAGGCAGTTAACCCACTGTTCCCCGGTAGGCTGTCATTGTAAATAAGAATTTGTTCTTAAACTGACTTGCCTAGTTAAATAAAGGTAACACAAAAGTGACTTTTATCAATATATTCGGCTCTGTCAATTCTGTTTCATAAAATGCTAATTAGCATCACAGTAGACATCATGCAAGACTACAAATCCCTGCAAGCTCCTGCACGTAATTTCTAGCTGACACCTTTGCTAACAGGTATTGTGTCAATTTAAAACACGCACAAGACCGTTCACAGAATTGTCAATTGAAAGAAATGCAGCCAATTCATTCATCACTATATTTAGCTAACATTAGATAGTTCATCCAGAAATTCTTACCTTGCAGTCTCGTCCAGATCATCATGGCGTTTGTAGCAGCTAATTGCAGCATCATGGCGTTTCCTTTTGGGGGGATAAATACAGGCGAATTGATAAAAGTCACCTTATCCTAGAGAGATTTACAGAGTTATCAAACTGTCATGCCAGGGTAAGCCTACACAAAACACAACCCGCATTTTAAGTGTTTCTAAAAATCCCCTATGGGAAAACTGAACGTTGGAAAAAACGATTGGAACCATTTCCCTGTTTGACTACTAGGTTTTATGGGTATTATGAATTATACTGTGGTACTCTATGGATGAGTCAATATAAGAGGAGACATAGTTTAAGGTTCTGGGGATAATCCCATCAAGCTGTAGAGCGAGATTAAGAGAAAATTATGAAAATGGACAGTAAAGACTTAAAACGAAATAATGTGTCTTTGAACGTTACATTCTAGGTGAGGAGCCGGCGTTGGCGTAAAGGCGGAGGAATCGCTGGAAGGAGTGTGAGTAATGAAAAGGCTGTGCAACGCCTCAAGCCTCACCTGGATCTGATTGCCTATTATTGCCTTTTCATTTTCCAACAGATCAATTCAGGCGATATCATAAACAAAGCTGGGGCTCCAACAGATGCAGCGACCGTCCAAATCTAACACAATTAGCCTTTGTCACAGAAGCCGTCGTCATGAAGCCTCGGAGAAAGAGAAGAGAAAATAACAAGAAAACAATGGAGAAAAGTAACATCCACATTGTTCCATGCCTCTCCTATTAGAATTGGAGAACAGGGCCTCTCGAGTGGCGCAGCAGTCGAAAGCACTGCGTCGCATTGCTTGAGGCGTCACTAGAGACCCGGGTTCGATCCCAGGCTGTGTCACAACCGGCCGTGTCCGGGAGTCCCGTAGGGCGGCGCACAATAGGCGCAGCTGGCTTCCAGGTTAAGCGGGTGGATGTTAAGGAGCGCGGTTTGGCGGGTTATGTTTCGGAGGACGACTCGACCTTCGCCTCTCACGAGCCCGTTGGGAAGTTGCAGTGATGAGACAAAAATTGAATTGGATATCACAAAAAAAGATGGCAAAATACACACACACACAAAAATAACGAGATCAAACGCAGACGGAGAAACTTTTATTCTCATTCAGGGCCAGGCAGGGATGCCAGGAGGAGTGGCTAGTGGATAAAGGGCCTGTTCGGTTTGTAGTCAATGCCACCACTCCTGTACCCTGACCTAAGCCTGCTCTGTTAGATACTGAGCCCATGATTCAGTGTAGTCTGCCCCAGAGTCCCTGGGCCCATTCTGCTTTAAGAACACTATGAGAGAGATGCCCCAGGCTGGTGTGTGTGTGTGTGTTCTAACTTTATTCACTGTAGTTTTCATACTGCATTACAGTATTTATCTCTCATTCATCCTTCCCTCTGTCTTTTCCCTCCCTTCTTCCTCTTTCCTCCTGCAGCGGTAACATGTGGATAACTAGACCAGAGGCATCACAGGTAGTTGAACAGATGAGCTTCTGAGAGTGAGACTGGTCCCAAAGGCTCTCTCTTGAGAATGGATTCCTCTTACACACCTGCACACGCACACATACACACCTTCATTGGCTCTGACTCAACCCCACCCGCGGGGGATCATGCTATGCATTGTGGAATGAAAAGCAGTTTGCCACTGGGCCCAGACGTCTTCTTTTATTGGCCTGCCAGCACATGTAATTGTATCATCACTATCAATTGTACTGCGGATCGTCCTCGCATGACGCCGTTTATTGTGGCGTGACAACTCCACTTCAGTGCATTACTGTAACTTCCTCTCTGATGGGAAATAGAAACGCTCCCGCATACGAAAGAATACATCCTTTCCTGGACTGTAGGCCTGGTTGGCGACACACCATAATGATATAGGACAGGGTTTCCCTTGCTAGGGCAAGAACCAAAATGTGCACCTGGGGGGGAGGCACGGCCAAATTTGGGAAACACTGATATAGGACATACAATCAGACAATGGCATATAAAACAACCCACACTGTAGCAGCTCTAAGCTATCATTGCAGGTAGAATGATGCTGTTATTGTACATACAGTACTCCATACTTTCTTTGTGTGGCAAAATATTTTGATTGTTAATGGTGTTATTGTAATTATGATAATCATATTTGCTCCGCTCCAGTCGAACGAGAAATAGAATCTACTCTACATTCTGCGGTTCCCCTGAGGGTTTCGGTGTGTGCATGTGTGCTCACATGGGTGCATTCCTGCTCATGTACAGTACAGGGAGGAAATCAAAAAGGTTCAATCAATGGCCCACTAATGGAAACCATGGAAACCCCTGTGCCCTGGCACAGGAAGTGTCCAATCATTTAACAGGCCACATGACCTCACTCAATAGAGCTGAAAGGCGAGGCCCAATATACAAGTATTATGTACATTAATTAGCTCTATGTTCCAGCCATGCTGAGAAACCAGGCTTTCTCAAATCAATGTGTCACTGTGCCCTATACTCCACAGGGTCACGCAAAGTCCGTCACTGTCCATTTCAACACTGCTTATTCACCTAGATATATTTACTGTTAACAGTGTGCTTGTGGGTTTTGGTTTGTACATGTAAAGTTGGTGTCATTAAAACGTGTTTGTCAACCACTCCACAAATTTCTTGTTTACAAACTATAGTTTTGGCAAGTTGGTTAGGACAACTACTTTGTGCATGACAAGTATTTTTTACAACAATTGTTTACAGACAGATTATTTCACTTATAATTCACTGTATCACAATTCCAGTGGGTCAGAAGTTTACATACACTAAGTTGACTGTGCCTTTACCTTTTTAGGGGTAGGGGGCAGTATTTGGAAGTTTGGATGACTGAGGTGCCCAAAGTAAACTGCCTGTTACTCAAGCCCAGAAGCTAGGATATGCACATGCATGATAGTACAGGATAGAACATTATGTCATGGCTTTAGAAGCTTCTGATAGGCTAATTGACATCAATTGAGTCCATTGGAGGTGTACCTGTGGATGTATTTCAAGGCCTACCTTCAAACTCAGTGTCTCTTTGCTTGACATCATGGGAACATCAGAAGAAATCAGCCAAGACCTCAGAAGAAAAATTGTAGACCTCCACAAGTCTGGTTCATCCTTGGAAGCAATTCCTGAAGGTACGCCTGAAGGTACCAAGTTCATCTGTACAAACAATAGTACGCAAGTATAAACACCATGGGACCATGCAGCCGTCATACCGCTCAGGAAGGAGACGTGTATTGTCGCCTAGAGATTAATGTACTTTGGTGTGAAAAGTGCAAATCAATCCCAGAACAACAGCAAAGGACCTTGTGAAGATGCTGGTGGAAACAGGAACAAAAGTATCTATATCCACAGTAAAATGAGTCCAATATCGACATAACCTGAAAGGCCACTCAGCAACGAAGAAGCCACTGCTCCAAAACCGCCATAAAAAAGCCAGACTATGGTTTGCAACTGCACATGGGGACAAAGATTGTAGTTTTTGGAGAAATGTCCTCTGGTCTGACAAACCAAAATAAAACTGTTTGGCCATAATTGGAGGAAAAAGAGGAGTCTTGCAAGCCGAAGAACACCATCCCAACCGTGAAGCACGGGGGGAGACAGCATCATATTGAGGGGGTGCTTTGCTGCAGAAGGGACTGGTGCACTTCACAAAATAGATGTCATCATGAGGATGTAAAAGCATGTGGATATATTGAAGCAACATCTCAAGACATCAGTCAGGAAGTTAAAGCTTGGTCAAAAATTGGAACTTCCAAATGGACAATGACCCCAAGCATACTTCCAAAGTTGTGTCAAAATGGCTTAAGGACAATAATGTTGAGGTATTGGATTGGCCATCACAAAGCCCTGACCTCAATCCTATGGAAAATGTGTAGGCAGAACTGAAGAAGGTTATGCGAGCAAGGAGGCCTACAAACCTGACTCAGTTACACCAGCTCTGTCAGGGGAAATGGGTCAAAATTCACCCGACTTATTGTGGGAAGCTTGTGGAAAGCTACCCAAAACGTTTGACCCAAGTTTAAATGTATTTGGCTAAGGTGTATGTAAACTGAGTTTAAATGTAAGGTGTACTTCCGACTTCAACTGTAGCAGGCTAGCAGCTTATCGACGCAACATTTGGACTGGAGCGAGATAGCGAGATTCAATTTAGTGATGCGGAGCAGGGGGAAGTCTTGATTTCTGAACATACTCTGGTGCCAGGGAGGGAGGGAGGGAGGGGGAGGGAGAAATTGACATTGTACATTCTCCCAACCAATTGTGCAATTTTGTTATTTTTTTTAAACTTAATGTGTACATAATATTGCTGCTACCGTCTCTTATGGCCAAAAATAATTTCTGGACATCAGAAAAGCGATTACTCACCGCGGACTGGAAGAAACTTTTTCCTTTAAATAGATATCCTGCTTTCACTGGAACAGGCACAGATCCACGCCTTTTACGTGAAGAAAAGGAGCCAGAAAAGGGGACGCAGATTGGGGATCCTTCTGAGAAGCCGTAGGTGAGCGAGTAAACTCCCAATGCTTTCCAATTCTCCTTGCTAATGTGCAATCGCTAGAAAATAAAATTGATGACCGACTACAAAGATTATCCTACCAATGGGACATTAAAAACTATAACATCTTATGTTTCACCGAGACGTGGCTGAATGAAGAAATGGACAATATAGAGCTGGTGGGATTTTCCATGCACCGGCAGAACAGAGACGCTACCTCTGGTAAGATGAGGGGTCGGGGTGTGTGTCTTTTTGTCAATAACAGCTGGTGCTCGATGTCTAATATTAAAGAAGTCTCAAGGTATTGCTTGCCTGAGGTAGAGTACCTTAAAGTACCTTATGATATGTTGTCGACCACACTATCTACCAAGAGAGTTCTCATCTGTATTATTTGTTGCCGTCTATTTTCCACTACAAAACAGCGCTGGCACTAAGACCGCTCTCAACCAACTCTATAAGGCCATAAGGAAAGAAGAAAATGCTCACCGAGAAGCGGCGCTCCTAGTTGCCAGGGATTTTAATGCAGGCAAACTTAAATCAGTTTAACCAATTGTTTTCCAGCATGTTACATGTACAACCAGGTGGAAAAAATCCTAGACCACCTTTTCTCCACACACAGAGATGCATACAAAGCTCTCCCCCGCCCTCCATTTGCCAAACCTGCCCACAATTCTATCCTCCTGATTCCTGTAACAAGCAAAAACTAAAGCAGAAAGTACCAGTGACTCGCTCAATTCAAAAGTGGTCAGATGACCCGAATGCTACACTACAGGACTGTTTTGCTAGCACAGACTATAATATGTTCCTGGGATTCATCCAATGACATTGAGGAATACACCACCTCAGTCATCGGCGTCATCAATAAATGCACCGATCACGTCATCCCCACAGTGACTGTACGTAAATATCCCAACCAGAAGCCATGGACTACAGGCAACATCCGCATCGAGCTAAAGGCTAGAGCTGCCGCTTTCAAGCTGTGGGAGACTAATCCAAAAGCTTATAAGAAATCCCGCTATGCCCTAGGATGAACCATCAGACAAGCAAAGCATCAATACAGGACTAAGATTGAACCCTACAACACCAGATCTGATGCTCGTGGGATGTGGCAGTGCTTGAAAACTATTACTGACTACAAAGGGAAACCCAGACGTGAGCTGCCCAGTGACACGATCCTACCAGACGAGCTAAATGCTTTTAATGCTACTCTCGGTAGCCGATGTGAACAAAACCTTTAAGCAGGTCAACATTCACAAAGCCGCTGGGCCAGAGGAATTACCAGGACGTGTACTCAAAGCATGCGCGGACCAGCTGTCAAGTGTCTTCACTTCAATTTTCAACCTCTCCCAGACCAAGTCTGTAATACCTACATGTTTCAAGCAGACCATCATAGTCCCTGTGCCCAAGGAAGTGAAGGTAACCAGCCTAACCAACCAGCCTTCATCGGTAGCTATGAAGTGCTTTGAAAGGCTGGTCATGGCTCTCATCAGCAGTATCCTCCCGGACACCCTAGACCCACTCCAATTCACATACCGCCCCAAACGGATCCACAGATGACGCAATCTCAATCGCACTCCACACCACCCATTCTCACCTGGACAAAAGGAACACACCTATGTGAGAATGCTGTTCATCGACTACAGCTCAGCATTCAACACCATAGAGCCCACGAAGCTCATCACTAAGCTAAGGACTCTGGGACTAAACTCCTCCCTCTGCAACTGGATCCTGGACTTCCTGACGGGCCGCCCCCAGGTGGTAAGAGAAGGATCAGCATTGCCTAAACACTGGAGCCCCTCAGGGATGTGTACTTAGTCCCCTCCTGCATTCCCTGTTCACCACGACTGCATGGCCAAACACGACGCCAACACCATCTTTAAGTTTGATGACAACACAACAGCCTGATCACCGATAACGATGAGACGGCCTATAAGGTGGAGGTCAGAGAACTGGCAGTGTGGTGCCAGGACAACAACCTCTCCCTCAATGTGAGCAAGACAAAGGAGCTGATCGTGGACTACTGGAAAATGCGGGCCAAACAGGCCCCCATCAACAACGACGGGACTGTAGCGGAGCGGGTCGAGAGTTTCAACTTCCTTGGTGTCCACATCACCAACAAACTAACATGGTCCAAACAAATCAAGACAGTCGTGAAGAGGGCATGACAAAACATATTCCCCCTCAGAAGATTGAAAAGATTTGGCATGGGCCCCCAGATCCTCAAAAGGTAATACAGCTGCACCATCGAGAGCATCCTAACCGGTTGCATCACCGCCTGGTATGGCAACTGCTCAGCATCTGACAGTAAGGCGCTACAAAGGGTAATGCGAATGGCCCAGTACATCACTTTTGCCAAGCTTCCTGCCATCCAGGACCTATATAATAGGCAGTGTCAGAGGAAAGCCCATAAAATTGTCAGAGACTCCAGTCATCCAAGTCATAGACTGTTTTCTCTGCTACGGCACAGCAAGCGGTACCGGAGCGTCAAGTCTAGGACCAAAAGAGTCCTCAACAGCTTCTACCCCCAAGTCATTAGACAGCTGAACAATTCAGAAAAATCTAAATTTACATTGACCCCCATTGTACACTGCTGCTACTCGCTGTATGTTTGTTACCTATGCATAGTCACTTCTCCCCCACCTACAGCTGCACCATCAAGAGCATCCTGACCGGTTGCATCACCGCCTGGTCTGGCAACTGCTCGGCATCGGGCCGTAAGGCGCTAAAGAGGGTAATGCGTACAGCCCAGTACATCTCTACCCCCAAGCCATAAGATCAGGCCCTACACCCAAACAAGGGCACTGCGTTCATCCACCTCTGGCCTGCTCGCCTCCCTACCACTGAGGAAGTACAGTTCCCGATCAGCCCAGTCAAAACTGTTCGCTGCTCTGGCCCCCCATTGGTGGAACAAACTCCCTCACGACGCCAGGACAGCGGAGTCAATCACCACCTTCCGGAGACACCTGAAACCCCACCTCTTCAAGGAATACCTAGGATAGGGTAAGTAATCCTTCTCACCCCCCTAAAAGATTTAGATGCACTATTGTAAGTGGCTGTTCCACTGGATGTCATAAGGTGTATGCACCAATTTGTAAGTCGCTCTGGATAAGAGCGTCTGCTAAATGACTTAAATGTAAATGTATAAGACTGCTGAACAATCAAACGGCTACCGGACTATTTACATTGACACCCCCATTTGTTTTGTACACTGCTGCTACTCGCTGTTTATTATCTATGCATAGTCACTTTACTCCTACCTACATGTACAAATGACCTCAACTAACCTGTACCTCCGCACGCTGACTCTGTACTGGTACCCCCTGTATATAGCCTCGTTTCTTATTCTTATTGTGTTACTTTTTATTTTAGCCTACTTGGTAAATATTTTCTTCTTCTTGAACTGCACTGTTGAATATAATCTATTTATTATATGTCTATGCGCTATGCCATGTCCCAATCACCTCACACAAATGAAGCCGAAAAGTCATTTCCACCAAAGGCAGAAAAGTAAACAAACTTGAGTGCAACAACTAACCAGGGTTGTTCTTTATTTACCTCCCTGACTCCTCATAACAGGATGAGGAGGCCAGAGTGAGGGAGAGAGAGAGAAAGAGAGAAGAGGAGGAGGGAGGAAGAGAGAGGGATGCCCCAAAAATGGATCTGAGATGAAAAAATTAGTTTTCCATCAAAACACGCTAGCTGCCTCCAGTGTAAATATTTCAGGGCCCACAGTTGGTGGGAATCAGTGTGAAAGGCAGCTAGCAGCTGGTGCTTAGCAGGACCCTCCCTGCTGGTCTGGCCGGGCAGCCTCTAACACACACACACAATCACACACACCCCACTGGGTACACACTGGTTGAATTAACACTGTTTCCACACGAAACTAGAACAAAACAATACTATGACTTGGGGCATTTTCACAAAATGTAATCAATAGAAGGGTCCTTTGAAAGAAGGATTGTTGACATATTTGACATTTGTATAGTATAATTTATAAATAATTACTTGAAGTTGGAATACTTTTGACATTTTGGCCTCACCCAGGCCTTCTAGAAGACTCAATGTTTCATATATAGGTTTTACAAAGAAAACACTGGTCTCATATGAAACTTTACCACTTGCTCTGTAATATGAATAGTATTTTGATTTCAATAACAAATTTCTTACAAAAATGTATGAATATTGTAAACGATTAATATTAATGATTATAATGATTTGGCAAGTGTTTTTATTTATTATTAAACACAACATACTCTACGGACATATCAAAGTTCCAGAGTGGGATCTCTGCTGCTTTTAAGAGTTATGATCCAATTTGTTAGTATTACCAACATAGTGAATGTGAAAATGGATTCAAAATGGTCGCCCTCTGCTGGACATTTGCAGGATGTGCAATTAAAATAAGGGCTGGTTGCTATGCCTACTATGCCAATTTATCTGTATAAAACGGGCCGTACGTTTAAAACTAGCAGAGATCCCACTCTCAAACCTTATGACCAGTATGGTTACATATAAAAACTGAGTATTTTCAATATGCATGTTTATGTCTTTTTTTTATATTCATAGATGAATGTAAGACATTTTTATTTTTTAAATTTATTTTACCCCCTTTTCTCCCCAATTCAGTGGTATCCAATTGTTAGTAATTACTATCTTGTCTCATCCTGCCAACTCCCATACGGCCTCGGGAGAGCCTCCGAAACACAACCCAACCAAGCCGCACTGCTTCTTTAACACAGCGTGCATCCAACCCGGAAGCCATCCGCACCAATGTGTCAGTGGAAACTGTGCATCTGGCGACCTGGTTAGGGCGCACTGCGCTGGTGCGCGATGAGACAAGGACATCCCTACCAGCCAAACCCTCCCTAACCCGGGCGACGCTAGGCCAATTGTGCATCGCCCAACAGACCTCCCGGTCGCGGCTGGCAGCGACAGAGCCTAGGGGCGAACCCAGAATCTCTGGTGGCACAGTGCCCTAGACCACAGCGCCACCCGGGACGGGAGGCCCTGAATGTAAGACATGTTTAAATTATATCAAAATACCTCAGAGCAAACGGTGAAGCTTCATATGACACCAACATTTGCTTTAGTTTTTGCTTTGGAGATGAAACCCTTTGAGGTCTTAACGGAGGCCTGGGTAAGGCCATACTGTTACGATATTCCAACATCCATAAATCATTGCTCAACTATGCTGATAGATAGAAATCTCAAATATATGTCATCCCTTCCTCCAAAAGGACCCTTCTATGGACTACAGTAATTTAAAAATCCCCAAAATCATGTTTTTTACCATTTTTATTCTAGTTCCATGAGGAATCACTCAAAGGTTGTTCAAAAGAAGTCCAACGAAATCCATTCAGTCTAGAAGGCCAATGGGTTATGCCAAGCCTGCCAGTCTGCCACCATGGCTAATGTGCACCGCGTGATATTCTAATCAGCTCAGAAACCACCAGAAACAATTAAAATTGTTTGAATTACCGGTAGGGTGGGTGGCTACCAGTAGTGTCCCATATAATACACTGTACCGGAGTGCTACAGTGTTACTGTGGTGTTTTCAAATATTTTTACTGCCTTTAGACCCATCGAAACAGGATAGAACGTTAATAGAGGAGAACTGTAGGGAGAGGAATGAGAAACAGTCGTCATGATTCCCACCACATACAATCTTATGACACAACCAGAAAATAAATCCATAAGAATGCTTTGTGAAGGCCCCCCCTGAGCCTTGTGAAGGACAAAATGATCACTCATGGAAAAGCTCACCGAAGCCCTCAGAGCAGTCAAGTCCTTTTCACACTAAAAATCAAACCATGTGTACCCAAGCAGTATGTCACTCCCACCAGAGCCTTTCAAATATCCTGGTCCACAGCAGCCATCCCTCCCTACTCAAACAACACATGCCTCTGCCACATCTTCAATCAAAATGCAATATCAGAAGTGAGATGGAGTTGGGAAAAATGTGAAAGCGTTTCTCTTCTGCATCCTGCTTTTGACGACACACAGTTTGTTTGCGTTCATCCGGCCTTTGAAATATTGTTTTTCAAGCTTTCAGTCACTTCACTAAAGCATTTAGTCCCTACTATAACTCTAACTTCAGTCTAAACCATAAACGTGTATTCAATGGTTGATTCGTTTTACGAATATATTTTATAGTATGGCTTTTAAAGTCGTGACACCTTACAGTGTCTGACAGCTCCTCCTGTAAATGATTGGTTAAGTTAATGAGTGTTTGACATTACAGCAGTGACTCTGTGCTCTACACCTTATTATACAAGGGGTGGGTCTAATCCTGATTGGTTAAGTGAATGAGTGTGTGACGTTACAGCTAGTGACTCTGTGCTCTACACTTTATTCTACAACGGGTGGGTCTAATCCTGATTGGTTAAGTTAATGAGTGTGTGACGTTACAGCTAGTGACTCTGTGCTCTACACTTTATTAGTGTTTAGGTGGAGGTGCCGTATGCGTACCTTTGTAATCCCCGACCGGGCTTCATCGGGCTCATGTTTATTCATCTGCGCATCGCTGTAGCAAGGTCACTCAGGCAGAACTAAGGTAATCATCAGAGAAAGAGAAGAGAGAGATGTGTTTTGGCAGTGTTGAGCTCCAGATAAAGGGGTCCCTCTGGAGCAGCTCAGCAGCACAGGGGGTGGAGCTGGTGTCAAGAGGGCCAGAGAGGAGGGTCCTCTGTGGGTATTGGAGCAGGGTAAACAGGGCCTCTAGTCTGGTGACCTTGGACAATGAGTAAGTGATGAGGATGGGGAGTGAGACAAAAGTACAAGTTCAAGTGCTCGGTGGAGAGTGCGACACCTCTCACCATGCAGTAGTGATGAGCATTGCACATCCAGGGCTGTTAACCTCTGTACTATAATCTACCTCAAGCCACTTCTCTGTCTGTGTCGGTCCTTTGGTAACAAATAGCAGTGTCTGAATAATACAAGAGAGCGATGGCATGACCCCATCTGTAGTGAACTGAAGACGTAAACACTCCTCGGCCCACACCTTGCTATTGATCTTGCACAAAACGCTCAAATAATCAACCATGCAGGAAGGAAACTCAAAGGCATGCTAAGAAACTAGTCCCGACCAGTACAGACCGAGGTAGTTAACAGTGCCCTTCAACACGTGTCCTTTTCCCAAGACGACCATTCCTTTGGGCTGTTTTTACTGGTCATTTACCAATCAAAGTCCATTTAGCGTAGTCCTTGTGCTGTACGAAGCACTGCACAGGACTCCCATCGGATTCCCATGGTTGCCAATTCTGTATGATCTAATCGAAGACCTTCACTAGTTCTCCAGGACTACGGTATGGACTCTTTAGCAGGCGTGTTGGTATTGTGTACTCAATATCGACAAGTAATGCCTTTATAATTGCATTGGCCATTTCAGCGAAGCCCCTCTATGCACAAACATTCATTTATCTGGACGAGTAAGTCACAAACTGATAGTCCCCTCTCTCTCACACACACACACACACACACACACACACACACACACACACACACACACACACACACACACACACACACACACACGTCCTTAACAGCCGAACCCTTTGAAACTGCCAGGTAAATCCCTACATAGTGGAGACAATACTCTTCCACTGAGAACAACACATACTAAAAATGTAACCACTGTAATGAAAAAAAAAAGAGAGCACTTGAAGCTGTCAGGTAAATCCCCATAAGCCAGGAGCACAGCAAAGTTGATATAGAAAATAAGACGGATAAAAAGCAGATCAATTATTCAGAGGTTCTTTTGAAAATTCCCTCCTCTCTGAAACGCCGGATCTCAGTGCACCGTCGAATTGCTCCAGCTTTCTTATCCCAGGGAGATTTAGCACAGAGAGAAAAACACCAAGGGCTTCTCTCGAGTTGTGTGCTATTCAAAATGTGCCCGAGGCAAGGTTAAATTAAAACCTGCCTTCCCTCGCTAATTCATTTTTAGCACCCATGGAACACTTTTCAAATCTCGGATGTTTAGCATCCAAATAACTCGGATAAATTGTTCTGCAGAGTTAGACCACAGTTTGAATGATGTATTGTTCAAATGTATGGGTGTTATGTTATAGTGATTATTGGAAGCCACACAAGTTAACATTTAAATATAATTTGCAGTCTTGCCTTCGAGCTATCAGCTCAGTTAGAATGAAGCTATTTTCACTTAAACACAGGATGTCTAGTTTTTGCATCCGCAAAAAAGGTTTTGTACATAATGATTAAACCCTTCCCCCGACCCTGCTGAGACAGTTTTTCAGTCCATGAATTAAACACAGCTTCCTTCCTGCAAGTGAAAGCTGAATGTGAGGATGATTGACAAGCCCATTGAGGGTTGGACTGACAACCCATTCTCCTGGGTTCCAGAACGGAGGCACGTTAATCGCTCCTCCGGTACCCCGATACGTGTTCTCTCTTCCGAGAAGTCTTCAGGATTAGAGGAAATTCATTTCTGACACGATTAAACACTGTCAAATTACCAGCCTCAGACACAATTACTGTATTACTACGTCTATCTGATCCGGTGGAGGGTACTCCTCTTGGCGGTGATGTGACGTTATGAAGAGTGCCATCATCCCGGCCCACCCCACCCACCTAGCAGACTAAAGAGGAGACATTCATTAGATGTGTTCGGTTTTAAAGGAATATTTCCCCCATGCGCGCACATCGTCTTACCTGATCACGCACCAGTTCCTCATAAACAATTACATCATCATGAGCGCCGACAGTAGGTGACTATCGTTGAATTTGTGTGGGAATGACTTTGATGACACGAAGCTGATCCTGAATCACGTAACGTTAGAGTACACAGAAGATCACTTTAACAATTGAGCAAACATGGCTGGACACATGTACTGTACAGTGCAACTATTATAGAAGGACCTATCGATGGATTGTCTTTAAACAGGTTAGAGCTGGGAATGATTTAAAAGTATGCTTGAGCAAAACACGTTTTATTACATAGGGCAGTTTATTGAGCATGTAAATGTTTTACTGTAGGTGTAGATATGCATTACTCTATAGACTTCTACACTCACTAAAACACAATTTTTTTGTGACATTTATAACAATAATTTGCTGTTCCAACATTCAAAGCTGTAAATGTGTATTAGCTACATTTTGTTAAAAACACAATATTTACAATAATAGTAATACACAAAGGTAGTATATTTGGCATACGTACAACAATCTCATCATTATATAATTTACAATTTCTCAAGTACTGATTCATGTGAACATTTGATGGAGAAAAAAAATTTGCAACAAATTAAAAAGGAAATTAACCATAGAAAAGTGAAACATACCCAAGTTAATTGTGAAAACCGTTGTACTGAATTAAGTGATCAATATTTCGTGCAATAAAAAAAAAAGCTTTTTATTACAAAAACAGTGTTGTCTTCTCTTCATAAAACACTGACAGGAAACCACCTGACGTGAAGACTGCCTAGACACCGTAGGACTCATACCAGTACACTCTGTCCACCACGTACTGTATGTCAAACACAGAGAGAACACCTCAAACTAACTTGGCTGTACTGTACAAGCGTGACTATACAATGAATAGTTGAAAAGGTTTTCGAAAAAGATTCTAAAAAATAATAGAACGGCAGCCCTCGTGTGTGTGTGTGTGTGTGTGTGTGTGTGTGTGTGTGTGTGTGTGTGTGTGTGTGTGTGTGTGTGTGTGTGTGTGTGTGTACGAGTTGCTGGCAATTCACTGAGCGGCAAATAGAGGACATATTTTCTACAATACATACTGCACTTCAAATGCCCATTGTGGTCAGGGGTTAACATTTTAAGAGTTGGAGTCCTTGGTAATGCAACCACTGCTAACGTAGTCAATCTCATTTGTGCTAATATCATATAACCATTCGTTACTTGTAACAGTTGCCATTTTTATACCCCCCTCCACAATGACTTTTCATCTTAATAACTGGATTGGTCTCAAAAGTCGGTTGTTTTCATTGTGGGCTAGTAGAAGATCAGCTTGGCTAATCAATGGAGTGTTTCCAGGTTCAGGATTCCTACTTTGCCATTACAGCATACATACAGTACATCGTCCTTTGGCACAATACTTGGTCAACCCCAAAGATCCACCACCACCACATACATACTACACTTCATGCAGGAGGGTTAGGGTGTGTCCACATCTCTGGCCCCTTCTGACAGTAATGGCCTCCAGTTTATTTACTTAGAACGACATACAATTTAGTGGCACGTCAAATGAAAGAACTATGTGCATTGGCCAAAAAGGGGATTTCAAAGACAGAAGGAGCTCTTTATGTCTTAGAGTAGAGTTTGAAGAACCCTCACGAAGGGGGTGTATTTCTGAGTGACTTGTTACGACCACAAATTCTCCATTCCTACGAGAAAGGGATGTTCTATTACCGACCAAGAATAAAACCGGGGCACTGATTTTAGCTTTACAGTATTTTTCAAATGGTCATGACAATGAAACAAAATGGCCAAATAGGTAAATCTCTGCTTCCTGTTTCCGGTACCACGTGGATGTATGTGAACACACCCTCAGCTACTACCATAAACTGAAATGCATATGCATGAGGCCTCTAGCACCTGTCAGCCATATAGAAAAGTACAGTGTACTTGAAAAACGTGCAAGACTCATGGATAGAAGACTCTTTCCAATACTTAAGGCAAAACACTTCTTATATATAACCAATATATACATATGGGGACTATTACATCTATCAAAAATCTAAAAATCAACGCCTAAGTTTGTTGTGTTCATTTCTCTTCTGATAAACGTAGCAATTTACCGCAATTTACCTACTGTACTGGAGCTAAAAGTGCGGAATGACAACGTCAGTCAATGCAAAGCCCTTTCGAAAAAAAGATCTTCACAATGAGACAGACTCAAGAGTCGTGAGTCTGTCTTGGGCAGAGCCTGGGATTACCAAACTGAAGAGAAGACAGTGTTAAAAAGTGCAAAACGCGCCAGTGGTGTCACCCATCAACCCACTAGGGTTGTAGGTCCTCACCCAGCCTATAGCTGGGAGACCTTCCTGGGGAGAGGTCTGGGTCTGGGGACGTGGGGCACCCCGTCGGCCCTGCGAGGGTCCGATGCTGGGACCAGCTTCATGCTGCTAGTGCGTTGCTGGTGGGGCTTGGGTGGCAGAGCCGGGGGATCCACACTGGGAGGGATGGAGAGACTGTGAGGCAGGGGAACCGGCCGACGAGGGTTGGTGCGCTCGTACACACTGTAGGGCGGCGGCGTCTTGTTCTCGCGGCGGATGAGCTCGTCCGAGCCCGAGGAGACCGAATTGGGCATGGTGGGCCCCTGGTGGGCGGGGTGGTCTCCAGTGGTTGCCTCGGTGCCCGACGCCTCGGACACACTGCAGCGACTCATGGAGGAGATGCCGCTGCTATAGCTACCAGAGAGGACGGGCGAGTTGGACACCAGTCCAGCCGACTGGCACTCAGTGGGTGAGGGCGTGAAGGGTGGCAATGAACTCTATGGAGAGACAGAAACAGAGAGACCATCAGAGGACCAAACAGAAATAGAGAACCAATCAGAAACGGAGAACCAACCACCATAGCTCAAACAGAGAGGGTACGAATCTCCTTAAGACTGCACACGTGTCCTTCACAGCCTAATGAGGTATAGCATAAAGGAACAATAAAGCCTATGAAGCGTAATCATAAAGACACCAGACAAAGTGACAGTGCCTCACTGCTTTTCCCCCCTCATCATATGTCAGTGCGTACTGAGACTGAGAAACACAACATCCGGCAGTTCCATCGTGAGGAATCCAATACGTTGTCAAAATGTTTTCGGAGAAATGACATGGAAATACTGTTATATCTTGTTACACTTAATTGGATTCAGTGGAGAGGACAATTGATCTGTTATGTACGCTACAGTACGTCAGTGTGACGAGCATTTAGCTTCAGTCTTGTTGAGAGAAGTTACGTGAATATAACTTCGCTCAGCGAGACTGAAGCTAAATGCTCGTTGATATGTTCACATTCCCCACATATCTCAAAGGCCTAGAGCGCTGAGCTGCCCCTCACAGTACAATCAAAGAAGACCCCACAGCAGACCGCCAACAGGCCCCATTATCTCACACACGCCCGCACGCACACACGGCGTTGTATTTGTGCTGCTGTTTGTGCCTCACTTACAAAAAACTGCCAGTGCAAAGAACTGTATTTGATTGTCTAACAAAAAACAAGACTTCATCAATGCAGGTTTGTAAAAGCCTGTTAAAATGTCACTCCTTCTAAACTGCCTAGACACATGCAGACTGGTGCTAGATAATGAATGGCTCATTAGCAGAGTTATCTGACAGGCGAGAGCCAATGTGGATGAGAACATGAGACGACTTAGAGGGGGAAGATAATTCAACTGTGGTTCAATAGTGCCTGACAACCAACAGGGAAACCATACAGCACACAGACATTCAAAGTACTGTCAGAACACTCAACAGCATTAACAGAAGAACAGAAAGAGATGCACATGCACACACCATAGACACACACACACACACACACACACACAGGCAGGTATTGTCAGGCACACACGCACACATTAGCTCTGACCCCATTTAGTCGTCTGGCCAATTGTGTGGACGATAGGATGTTGGTCGACCGAGTTTTCTTTAGTCAAGTAGCCACAATTTTTAACAAATATTTTCATGGTGCAAGATGATTCCCTATGTTGCTATGTGCATAACAGCAAAATGAACCAGCATATTGGAGTTGCGGTGGATGACGCAGTAGCAGAGACGAGGAGACAGCCCTTGCCTTAGCCTAACTGTATAAGAAGTGAGGAGAGAGGAAACCCCAACTTAATTAGGTCTGTAGCCTAACTGTTGAATGTCTTTGGAAATCATCCATATAATATATATATTTTTAAAGTCCTCTCACTGTCAACTACCTTTAATTTGTGTAAGTATTTGTATGAACATAACACGATTCAACAACTGAGACATAAACAAGTTCCACAGAAATGTGACTGACAGAAATTGAATAATGTGTCCCTGAACAAAGGGGGGTCAATGGCAAAAGTAAAAGTCAGTATCTGGTGTGGCCACCAAGCTGCATTAAGTACTGCAGTGCATCTCCTCCTCATGGACTGCACCAGATTTGCCAGTTCTTGTTGTGAGATGTTACCCCACTCTTCCACCAAGGCACCTGCAAGTTCCCAGACATTTCTGGGGGGAATGGCCCTAGCCCTCACCCTTCGATCCAACAGGTCCCAGACATGCTCAATGGGATTGAGATCCGGGCTCTTCGCTGACCATGGAAGAACACTGACATTCCTGTCTTGTAGGAAATCACTCACAGAACGAACAGTATGGCTGGTGGCATTGTCATGCTGGAGGGTCATGTCAGGATGAGCCTGCAGGAAGGGTACAACATGAGGGAGGAGGATGTCTTCCCTGTAACGCACAGCTTTGAGATTGCCTGCAATGACAACAAGCTCAATCCGATGATGCTGTGACACACCGCCCCAGACCATGATGGACCCTCCATCTCCAAATCGATCCTGCTCCAGAGTACAGGCCTCAGTGTAATGCTCATTACTTCGATGATCAACGCGAATCCGACCATCACCCCTGGTGAGACAAAACCGAGACTCGTCAGTGAAGAGCACTTTTTGCCAGTCCTGTCTGGTCCAGCGATGGTGGGTTTGTGCCCATAGGCAACTTTGTTGCCGGTGATGTCTGGTGAGGACCTGCCTTTTACAACAGGCCTACAAGCTCTCAGTCCAGACCCTCTCAGCCTATTGCAGACAGTCACTGATGGAGGGATTGTGTGTTCCTGGTGTAACTCGGGCAGTTGTTGTTGCCATGCTGTACCTGTCCCGCAGGTGTGATGTTTGGATGTACTGAACCTATGCAGGTGTTGTTACACGTGGTCTGCCACGGCGAGGACTTAGGCGTCTCACAGTACGGACATTGCAATTTATTGCCCTGGCCACATCTGCAGTCCTCATGTCTCCTTGCAGCATGCCTAAGGCATGTTCACGCAGATGAGCAGGGACTCTGGGCATTTTCTTTTGGTGTTTTTCAGTAGAAAGGCCTCTTTATTGTCCTAAGTTTTCATAACTTTGACCTTAATTGCCTACCGTCTGTAAGCTGTTAGTATCTTTGGAACGGTGCATGTTCATTAATTGTTTATGGTTCATTGAACAATCATGGGAAACAGTGTTTAAACCCTTTACAATGAAGATCTGTGAAGTTATTTGGATTTTTATTCATCATCTTTGAAAGACAGGGTCTTGAAAAAGGGATGTTTCTTTTTTTTGCTGAGTTTCTATCTACAGAAATAAGACAGATCTCGCTTCTGTTGCCTGTTTGAGTGTTCGTTTAATAGCCTACTGATTCCGTGAGCACCAAGCGTCATGAAACGGCGAAATGTTGGATAAAGCAATTTCACAGATTCGTCTGTTTTGCTATGGTGCAATAAAGGCCTGTAAAAAAAACATTTTAGAACAGACTGGTATTACTTGGAATGTATTATTTTGTGTTGTTTACACTGTTCCAAACAGGCAGAAAAAAAATATTGTAATCTAACAGTACCTGTTTGTCAGTCAACCCTTCGTTCGTTCACATACTCACGCAATGCTTGCTCCTATACCCTCCCTTTTCTTGATCTCCCGTAGTTTCCACAACTAAGTCAAATGTCTTCAACAGATCTGACTTCCCGTTTCCCTCCTGAGCAACCAGTAAACATTTGCACATTTGGAGTTTCTTTTTCACGTCTTACGCATCCTTTTGCCGTCACGTATTGTGTTCGGAGTTTGTTATAACCAATATATTGATGTGATTATGATAGGCTATATGTCAGACCCTGTTGGCCTCATGCATGAGATGCTAACATGTTTCACGTAAAAACGGGATGAAGGAATATGTCATGTTTAACCTCTTAAGGTATAGGGGGCAAGGGCCTCCCGGGTGGCGCAGTGGTAAAGGCCGCTGTACTGCAGCGCCAGCTGTGCCATCAGAGACTCTGGGTTCGCGCCCAGGCTCTGTCGTATCTGGCCGCAACCGGGAGGTCCGTGGGGCGACGCACAATTGGCCTAGCGTCGTCCGGGTTAGGGAGGATTTGGCCGGTAGGGATATCCTTGTCTCATCGCGCACCAGCGACTCCTGTGGCAGGCCGGGCGCAGTGCGCGCTAACCAAGGTTGCCAGGTGCACAGTGTTTCCTCTGACACATTGGTGCGGCTGGCTTCCGAGTTGGATGGTGCTGTGTTAAGAAGCAGTGCGGCTTGGTTGGGTTGTGTATCGGAGGACACATGACTTTCAACCTTCGTCTCTCCCGAGCCCGTACGGGTGTTGTAGCGATGAGACAAGATAGTAGCTACTAAAACAATTGGATACCACGAAATTGGGGAGAAAAAAAGGTATAGGGGGCAGCATTTTCACTTTTAGCGTGCCCAATTTCAACTTCCTGCTACTCATGCCAGGAATTTAAGTAATGCATATTATTAGTAGATGTGGATAGAAAACACTCTGAAGTTTCTAAAACTGTTTAAATCATGTCTGAGTATTACAGAACTTATGTAGCAGGCAAAACCCCGAGGACTGACTGTTCAGAATTATTTTTATTTTTTTGCCTTAGACTGTTCCCTGAGTTGTCATTGCCAAGGGATATTTCTTAGGAACCTGTTTTCAGTTCCTACCGCTTCCACTGGATGTCACCCGTCTATGGAATTTGGTTGAGGTTGTTCATTTGTGCAACGAAGAAGAAGCACATCCAGGAACAACATTACACTATTGAGAGTTGCGCAAGACGTAAAAAGGAGCATGGTTTGTTTAATTCCTGTATTGAAAACAGATTTCCCTATCTACAATTTGATTGATTATTAACGTTTAAAAACACCTAAAGTTGTATTACAAAAAGTAGTTTGAAATATTTAAGCAAAGTTTATAGGCAACTTTTGAAATATTTTGTAGTGACGTTGCGTTTTTTGGAAGCTGTTTTTTCTGGATCAAACGCGTCAAATAAATGGACATTTGGATATATATGGACGGAATTAATCAAACAAAAGGACCAATTGTGATGTTTATGGGACATATTGGAGTGCCAACAAAAGAAGCTCGTCAAAGGTAATGCATGTTTTATATTTTATTTCAGCGTTTTGTGTAGCGCCTACTCTCTTTGTTGACGTTGTGCTATCATCAGATAATAGCTTCTTATGCTTTAGCCGAAAAGCTTTTAAAGATCTGACATGTTGGCTGGATTCACAACGAGTGTAGCTTTAATTGAGTATCTTACATGTGTCATTTAATAAAAGTTAGATTTTTATATCATTTTTTAAAATTTGCCGCGCTGCATTTTACCTGTTTTTCCCCCAAGTGGGACGCAACCGTCCCCTATACCATAAATAGTTAAATAAATTAGGAATTTCGGTAACAGAACTTTTCAGTCAGAAACAAGAAAAAAAACGAAATGGCTGACATGATGTTACAGCTTCAGCATGGACAGCACAATAAACACTTGTTGTGCTGTGGAGCCTTTTCTCTGCAGTAGGGGGAGGAGAAAGAGACACCATATGACCATGGGGGGCTCTTTCTTGAGTCATTTGTGTGTCTTAATTATTTAATCAAACATGGTGCTTGAAGCATCAGACAAGCTCGGTGCATTTCTAGTTAATGTTATTCAAACACATAGGGTGTGTCTATCTATATATGGAAAAATACATTTAAACATTTTAACCAATCAATTGGTCGAAAGAAGATATACCAATATTTTTTTTTTTAGCTGGGGACAGCCCTAACACAAAAGTATGTGTACAGTGGATTCGTCTATTTCAGCCACACCTGTTGCTGACAGGTGTATAAAATGTAGCACACAGCCATGCAATCTCCATAGACAAACAATGGCAGTAGAATGGCCTTACTGAAGAGCTGAGTGACTTTCAACGTGGCACCGTCATAGGATGCCACCTTTCCAACAAGTTTAAAAAAATGTTGCTAGAGCTGCCCTGGTCAAATGAAAGTGCTGTTATTGTAAAGTGGAAACGTCTAGGAGCAACAACGGCTAAGTCTTGAAGTGGTAGGCCACAAGCTCACAGAACAGGACCACCGTTCTGGTGAAAAAAGTGGCAAAAAAAATGTCTGTCCTCGTTTGCAACACTCAATACCGAGTTCCAAACTGCCTCTAGAAGCAACACGTCAGCACAATAACGTTTCGTCAGGAGCTTCATGAAGTGGGTTTCCATGGCCGAGTAGCCGCAAACAAGCCTAAGATCACCACGCGTAATCCCAAGCATCGGCTGGAATGGTGTAAAGCTTCCCAGAAGAGTGGAGGCTGTTATAGCAGCAAAGGGGGGACCGACTCCATATTAAATGCCCATGATCTTGGAATGAGACGTCCGACACGCAGGGGTCCACATACTTTTGATAATGCAGTGTACATACAAAGATCCCTGGGCCTCAACACCATATCTTCACCAGCAGCCAGCCCACAACCCATGAAGGATTCTAGCAAAGGTACAGGGCAGTTGTTCCATAAAATATTGAGAGAACTATAAATACATGTAGTTGTACCAGGTTCAGGAATATGTAATGAAGAGGCTCTTCCTCTGGGTACATCGAGAGGGAGCTGGAGTTTTTTTTATGGTGTTAAGAATTAACAAAAATTCAGGCGATAGGACCAGACTTGAATGCAACACTTTAACCTGTTGCCTTGAACACAGCTCCCTAGCAACTCAGCAAGCATCAGCTGCTACTCAGACTCCTCTCTGTTCTGCAGTGCATGTTGCGTGGTGTTGCTAGCCTTTTGAAGTTTTGCATTGCTCCTTCTCTACCTTCTATCTCATATCTTTTAGGTTCTTCCAAGGATCTCCTAGGAGTGATTGCCAACACCACAGCAGCCCGTCTACCACGGCCTGGCGATGATGTCTGCCTGAGACTCAAAGCCAAACCCTACAGAGTCCACACCTTGGATCCTTCATCTGCAGCCCTCGACTTCATGCGGTCCATTCTCATTCCCCTCCTGAATCATCATTCTAACATCCATTCCATTTCCTCAATAAATATTGTAAACCCATGTTAATGCCTGGTACTTAAACTCGTGAAATTGTGTGTGTGTGTGTGAGTGTGAGTGGTTTAGTGGAGAATATGCTGTTTAGCTGGGCTGGCTGGCCACTGTATTGCCAACCCGGATCAGTGTCATCTGTCACAGCCCAGTAACCACACACTCAAAGATGGACACATACGTGCAAAAATACATACACCACGTACCACATATAAGCACGCATGTACAGTGGGGAGAACAAGAACAGTGGGGCAAAAAAGTATTTAGTCAGCCACCAATTGTGCAAGTTCTCCCACTTAAAAAGATGAGAGAGGCCTGTAGTTTTCATCATAGGTACACTTCAACTATGACAGACAAAATGAGGGGGAAAAAAATCTAGAAAATCACATTGTAGGATTTTGAATGAATTTATTAGCAAATTATGGTGGAAAATAAGTATTTGGTCAATAACAAAAGTTTCTCAATACTTTGTTATATACACTTTGTTGGCAATGAGAGGTCAAACATTTTCTGTAAGTCTTCACGAGATTTTCACACACTGTTGATGGTATTTTGGCCCATTCCTCCATGCAGATCTCCTCTAGAGCAGTGATGTTTTGGGGCTGTTGCTGGGCAACACTGACTTTCAACTCCCTCCAAAGATTTTCTATGGGGTTGAGATCTGGAGACTGGCTAGGCCACTCCAGGACCTTGAAATGCTTCTTACGAAGCCACTCCATTGCCCGGGCAGTGTGTTTGGGATCATTGTCATACTGAAAGACCCAGCCATGTTTCATATTCAATGCCTTTGCTGATGGAAGGAGGTTTTCACTCAAAATGTCACGATACATGGCCCCAGTCATTCTTCCTTTACACGGATCAGTCGTCCTGGTCCCTTTGCAGAAAAACAGCCCCAAAGCATGATGTTTCCACCCCCATGCTTCACAGTAGGTATGGTGTTATTTGGATGCAACTCAGCATTCTTTGTCCTCCAAACACGACAAGTTGAGTTTTTACCAAAAAGTTCTATTTTGGTTTCATCTGACCATATGACATTCTCCCAATCTTCTTCTGGATCATCCAAATGCTCTCTACCAAACTTCAGACGGGCCTGGACATGCACTGGCTTAAGCAGGGGGACACGTCTGGCACTGCAGGATTTGAGTCCCTGGTGGCGTAGTGTGTTACTGATGGTAGGCTTTGTTACTTTGGTCCCAGCTCTCTGCAGGTCATTCACTAGGCCCCCCCGTGTAGTTCTGGGATTTTTGCTCACTGTTCTTGTGATCATTTTGACCCCACAGGGTGAAATCTTGCGTGGAGCCCCAGATCGAGGGAGATTATCAGTGGTCTTGTATGTCTTCCAATTCCTAATAATTGCTCCCACAGTTGATTTCTTCAAACCAAGCTGCTTACCTATTGCAGATTCAGTCTTCCCAGCCTGGTGCAAGTCTACAATTTTTTCTGGTGTCCTTTGAAAGCTCTTTGGTCTTGGCCATAGTGGAGTTTGGTGTGTGACTGTTTGAGGTTGTGGACAGGTGTCTTTTATACTGATAACAAGTTCAAACAGGTGCCATTAATACAGGTAACGAGTGGAGGCCAGAGGAGCCTCTTAAAGAATAATATATGCCATTTAGCAGACGCTTTTATCCAAAGCGACTTACAGTCATGTGTGCATACATTCTACGTATGGGTGATCCCGGGAATCGAACCCACTACCCTGGCGTTACAAGCACCATGCTCTACCAACTGAGCTACAGAAGGACCACTAAAGAAGAAGTTACAGGTCTGTGAGAGCCAGAAATCTTGCTTGTTTGTAGGTGACCAAATACTTATTTTCCACCATAATTTGCAAATTAATTAATTAAAAATCCTACAATGTGATTTTCAGGATTTTTTTCCTTATTTTGTCTGTCATAGTTGAAGTGTACCTATGATGAAAATTACTCTCATCTTTTTAAGTGGGATAAGTTGCACAATTGGTGGCTGACTAAATACTTTTTTGCCCCACTGTATTTGATACACTGCCGATTTTGCAGGTTTTCCTACTTACAAAGCATGTAGAGGTCTGTAATTTTTTAAAATCATAGGTACACTTCAACTGTGAGAGACGGAATCTAAAACAAAAATCCAGAAAAATCACATTGTATGATTTAAGTAATTAATGAACATTTTATTGCATGACATAAGTATTTGATCACCTACCAACCAGTAAGAATTCCAACTCTCACAGACCTGTTAGTTTTTCTTTAAGAAGCCCTCCTGTTCTCCACTCATTACCTGTATTCAGTGCACCTGTTTGAACTCGTTACCTGTAAAAAAGACACCTGTCCACACACTCAATCAAACAGACTCCAACCTCTCCACAATGGCCAAGACCAGAGAGCTGTGTAAGGACATCAGGGATAAAACTGTAGACCTGCACAAGGCTGGGATGGGCTACAGGACAATAGGCAAGCTGCTTGGTGAGAAGGCAACAACTGTTGGCGCAATTATTAGAAAATGGAAGAAGTTCAAGAGGACGGTCAATCACTCTCGGTCTGGGGCTCCATGCAAGATCTCACCTCGTGGGGCATCAATGATCATGAGGAAGGTGAGGGATAAGCCCAGAACAACATGGCAGGACGTGGTCAATGACCTGTAGAGAGCTGGGACCACAGTCTCAAAGAAAACCATTAGTAACACACTACGCCGTCATGGATTAAAATCCTGCAGCGCACGCAAGATCCCCCTGCTCAAGCCAGCGCATGTCCAGGCCCATCTGAAGTTTGCCAATGACCGTCTGGATTATCAAGAGGAGGAATGGGAGAAGGTAATGTGGTCTGATGAGAAAAACATTTATCTTTTTGGTATGAACTCCACTCGCCGTGTTTGGAGGAAGAAGAAGGATGAGTACAACCCCAAGAAAACCATCCCAACCGTGAAGCATGGAAGTGGAAACATCATTCTTTGGGGATGCTTTTCTGCAAAGGGGTCAGGACGACTGCACCGTATTGAGGGGAGGATGGATGGGGCCATGTATCATGAGATCTTGGCCAACTACCTCCTTCCCTCAGTAAGAGCATTGAAGATGGGTCGTGGCTGGGTCTTCCAGCATGACAACGACTCGAAACACACAGCCAGGGCAACTAAGGAGTGGCTCCGTAAGAAGCATCTCAAGGTGGCCTAGCCAGTCTCCAGACCTGAACCCAATAGAAAATCTTTGGAGGGAGCTGAAAGTCCGTATTGCTCAGCAACAGTACCGAAACCTGAAGGATCTGGAGAAGGTCTGTATGGAGGAGTGGGCCAAAATCCCTGCTGCAGTGTGTGCAAACCTGGTCAACATCTACAGGAAACGTATGATATCTGTAATTGCAAACAAAGGTTTCTGTACCAAATATCAAGTTCTGCTTTTCTGATGTATCAAATACTTATGTCATGCAATAAAATGCGAATTAATTACTTAAAAATCATACAATGTTATATTCTGGATTTTTGTTTTAGATTCCGTCTGTCACAGTTGAAGTGTACCTATAATAAAAAATTACAGACCTCTACATGCTTTGTAAGTAGGAAAACCTGCAAAATCGGCAGTGTATCAAATACTCCCCACTGTACGTACGCAAACCCACACACATTCAGACAAGCATGCACGCAAACAGGATCAAATGAGTCATCTACTGCTGGAATGAAGGACTCTGGGTTCTGATCCCATGCTGTCCTCTTGACCCTATTTGTAGTGCACAGTCCACTCAGATTAGCATCATCAGACATACACCAGAGGGCACATACAGTTGAAGTCGGAAGTTTACATACACCTTAGCCAAATACGGTTAAACTCAGTTTTTCACAAATCCTGACATTTAATCCTAGTAAAAATTCCCTGTATAAGGTCAGTTAGGATCACCACTTTATTTTAAGATTGTGAAATGTCAGAATAATAGTAGAGAGAATCATTTATTTCATTATTTCTTTCATCACATTCCCAGTGGGTCAGAAGTTTACATACACTATTAGTATTTGGGTGCATTGCCTTTCAATTGTTTAACTTGGGTCAAACGTTTTGGGTAGCCTTCCACAAGCTTCCCACAATAAGTTGGGTGAATTTTGGCCCAATCCTCCTGACAGAGCTGGTGTAACTGAGTCAGGTTTGTAGGCCTCCTTGCTCGCACATGCTTTTTCAGTACTAATCACACATTTTCTATAGGATTGAGGTCAGGGCTTTGTGATGGCCACTCCAATACCTTGACTATGTTGTCCTTAAGCCATTTTGCCACAACTTTAGAAGAATGCTTGGAGTCATTGTCCATTTGGAAGACCCATTTGCAACCAAGCTTTAACTTCCTGACTGATGTCTTGAGATGTTCCTTCAATAAATTCACGTACTTTTCCTCTTCATAATGCCATCTATTTGGTAAAGTGTACCAGTCCCTCCTGCAGCAAAGCACCCCCAAAACATGATGCTGCCAGCCACGTGCTTCATGGATGGGATTGTGTTCTTCAGCTTGCAAGCCTCCACCTTTTTCCTCCAAACATAACGATGGTCATTATGGCCAAACAGTTCCATTTTTGTTTCGTCAGACCAGAGGACATTTCGCCAAAAAGTACAATCTTTGTCCCCATGTGCAGTTGCAAACCATAGTCTGGCTTTTTTATGGCGGTTTTGGAGCAGTGACTTCTTCCTTGCTGAGCGGCCTTTCAGGTTATGTCGATATAGGACTCGTTTTACTGTGGATATAGATACTTTTGTACCCGTTTCCTCCAGCATCTTCACAAGGCCTTTGCTGTTGTTCTGGGATTGATTTGCACTTTTCGCACCAAACTACATTCATCTCTCGGAGACAGAATGCGTCTCCTTCCTGAGCGGTATGACGGCTGCGTGGTCCCATGGTGTTTATACTTGCAAACTATTGTTTGTACAGATAAATGTGGTACCTTCAGGCATTTGGAAATTGCTCCCAAGGATGAACCAGACTTGTGGAGGTCTACAATTTTTAACCTGAGGTCTTGGCTGAATTCTTTTGATTTTCCCATGATGTCAAGAAAAGAGGCACTGAGTTTAAAGGTAGGCCTTGAAATACATCCACAGGTACACCTCAAATTGGCTCAAATTATGTAAATTAGCCTCAGAAGCTTCAGAAGCTTCCAAAGCCAAGACATCCTTTTATGGAATTTTCCAAGCTGTTTAAAGGCAACTTAGAGTATGTAAACTTCTGACCCACTGGAATTGTGATACAGTGAATTTTAAGGGAAATAATCTGTCTGTAAACAATTGTTGGAAAAATGACTTGCGTCATGCACAAAGTAGATGTCCTAACCGACTTGCCAAAACTACAGTTTGTTAACAAGAAATGTACAGTGGTTGAAAAACGAGTTTCAATGACTCCAACCAAAGTGTATGTAAACTTCAACTGTAAATGCAACCACACACACACAATACCAACCTTTTGTGGAGATCTGGACGTTGGGACCGGGGACTGCGACCTTATGGTCTTGGCTGAAGAGCCTGTTGACAGTCAACCAGAGAGAAACAGAGAAAAGAGGGCACGTTTAAATCCTGCCACCATTTTGGACCAGTCAACTTAAGGACACTGGAGTGAGTCCTCCACAGCTGAGGGCTTCGGCATCTATGAATCAAATAAATCGCACAACCGCGGGTCCTTAGTCAACACTAAACTGTTTATACATCCAACAGCTGCTATGCTGCTCTTTGGAGGGCAAAACACTCAATTCAACGCCACAACAGGGGGACAAGTCTGCTCTAGTGAATCACAAAATAAATATATAGCTCAAAAAATATAATAACATAAGTTTAAGTTTACTGGAAGTGTCAAGCTCAGGGCTTGAGAAGTGGGAGTTGTGTGCACTGCGTGTGTGTATGTCTGTGTGTGCACTGTGTGTATATGTTTGTGTATGTGTGCGCTGCATGTGTTTGTATGCGTGTTTGTGTTTGTGCGCTGCATGTGTCTGTTTGCATGTGTGTAGGCTTGCTGTTGTGGGATCGAATGAACCCCTGAATGAGAACGCTCATCTATACAAGCTTATAGTATAGTTGAGTCTAACTGGTTACAGTTATTATATATAGTTACGATTATAGAGTAGCAGGCCGCATAGCAGAGGAAAAATATATCCTCTAGGCTGTTGTTGGTTTCCCCCTCAGATAAAAGACATTCATAAAGTAAAGGATTCACAGATTTATGACGACCAATTTATTTGTACATTGGGATTCTGCTGGAATCATCAAAGACAATCATATAGATTGTTTCAGGATTTTTCTCCTGGACCAAAGCTGGTCAGATAGTCAATTATTAAACCTTCATTTAACTAGGCAATTCAGTTAAGAATTGTACTTATTTATTATTTACAATAACAAAGAAGGAATAAATCGCTTGGGTACTGCACTATTTGTGTACTCAACAGTGCTAGATTGTTGCCTTTGGCAGGATAATAACACGTTGGCTCGAGCAGAAACAGACAGGCAACCCAGGCTAGAATACAGACCAGTATTATACAGTATGTATACATCACGTGAAGGAGAAGTTATTTATAGAAGCAAACCAGGAGGAACAGAAGAGAGCAGCTGAGTTTATAGCAGAGAGTTGACAGTGTAACAACGGGTCCTGGTAGAGAGCAGGTGGAAGCACCAGGTGTCAAAAGATGGGGGAAAGTATTAGTGCCATTCCTCATTGGTCGAGTGTTCTGATTGGTTTACCTGGGTATGGTGGCCTAGGAGGGACAGGGGGACAGAGCAACTTTCCCACAGTGTCAGAGAACTGTGTGTTGTTGACCTCTTTTACACTGTCTAGACTCCAGCTACTGAAGGTGGGTCTCACTACGTTGGTGTACAAACATATAGACAGACATGCATCAATCACTGCTCATTGGGTTACAACACAACACATCAGAACACAGCAGATGATGTAGACCAGAATCTAGATCTATATTAGAAATGTAATCATAGTGGATAACAGGAAATGTAATAACAGAGGTAGGGATGAGTGTCTGTTGTTGTAGCTGATGATTTATGACACAGTTACTACATTTCAAGATTTTCTTAGCCTAAATATAAAGCATTGTCAGATGGCAAATTGACAGACTGCACCTTTAAATTTGTTGGCGTGGCAAATAGCCTAGCGGTTAGAGAGTTGGGCCAGTAACCGAAAGGTTGCTAGTTAGAATCCCAGACAAGGTGGATCATTTTTTTTGAGTCAATGTGCCCTTGAGCAAGGCACTTAATCCTAATTGCTCCATGATCCCCGTTGAATGGCAGACCTGGGGTGTGACCTCGCTCTCAGAGGGTGTCTCAGAGAGAGTGGGATATGCAAAAATTAATTTCCAATTAATACACGCTAATTAATATATGTGTGAAATAGGACAAATACAAGCACCCACCAAATTATGAATTATTATTATTAACAATCACCCACACCTCAATCTTCTTATGTACTGAATATCATGCAACTGATACATGTTGGTCTTAAACGCTTGCTGTACTGTTAATGCAGTGAGAGAAATCCCACTGTAAATAACACTTCCCTGTTCTCTCCTGTTAATACGAAGGTGCTCTTCCTGTGTTTAGTTCATTCTTCCACAAACTGGTGTAAAAGAGCAGGTTTGCCTGGTTTGTGCATTTCCACTTGAGCTAAGTGAATACACCTTCAAGTGGCACACCGCTGTGTGCTTGTGGTTTTGACATTGTTTAAAAAAATATATTTTCTATAAAATACTAATTTCATGAGTTAATTTTCCCTGAACCTCTAACCTTCAGTGAAGTTCACAGAAAGCAATCAAACAGAGGAGCTTTTTTAAATTACACAAGGGCCCTTCCAAACAAGATTTGAAATGCCGCCCCACTGGAATATTTAAAAATATAAAGCGCTTATATAATATACAAAATATACAAAATGGACATCTGTGGATAAAAAAAACTGAGACACATATGCATTTATACATATGCATAGCCTTCTGAAAAGGCATTTCCCATCAACCCTTGGGGAATAAACATGTTTTCACACATTCTGATATTAATAAATAAGAGGCATCAATTTAATGTGTCTGTATCCCAAATGGCACCCTAATGGCCCAGAGCCCCATGGCCCTTGGTCAAATGTAGTGCACTTTATAAGGAATAGGGTGCCATTTGGGATTCCTCACGTGTCTGTTGTTGCCTGTGAATGCTGATGGAGCTGGGAGGGAACAGACCTCGTGGGGAGAGGCTGTCATTGAAGCAGATGTCTACTCTCCAGACAAAGTCTGTCACACTCTCACCGGTCAGTCTGTCAACTACACTCATGTCCGGACAGACAACCATAGCTATGATCTCTTTGACTGACTGGAGGATGAGAAGCGACTGTTTAGCAGCACGCTAGTGTCTTGGTACGGCACATAGGCAAGGATACTTTGGTGTTATAATGATTTTGGGCTGATATACACTCATGTACTGGAAAGAGAGATGGAGACCATGACTGAGATGACACACAAGACAATGAGACATGTTTTACCTTTGTCTGGTGCAGAAAGGTTAGGATCACTTCGGGGTAGTGTGGTGTCACCTATTTGATGAGGGGTCGCCCTCTAGAAAAATCAAACAAGACAGCACAATACTGAAGCTGCAAAATCCATAAAGGAAAGTAAGATATCTTGACTTTGTGGAGTTCAGGTTTAGTCTTAACTTTGAGAAATCCATACTGTGAGTGACATTTCATGCTTGCTGAACAGCTCTTTGGGTTCAAACTGCAGAGATGTTAATAAAAGGTATTAGAACTATACTTTGTCTATTGATTTGTCCGTGTGTGTTCACCTGTGCAGGGTCCAGGGGATTGGGGTAGATGGCACTGACGGGTCTCTCCCTGGAAGAGAGGCAGGAGTTCTCTCTGGAATGCTTGTGTTTGTCCTGCAGCTGGGGAGAACCTGGAGGGAGAGGTGACGAGAGGGGAGAGATTTAGATGTAGATTTTATTGGCAACAGCTAGTCTTCCTGGGGTCCAACTCATAAAGAAAAATACTTTAACATATACATTCATTTTAAAACATTATCAAAGACATTACAGTCTTACATGGATACAAACATTACTTAAGCAATAAGGCACGAGGGGGTGTGGTATATTGGCCATATTCCACAAGTTACCACCGGCTAAATCTATGATGTTAAAATGTCTATTTTACTCTGTTCCATCTGACTGCGCAATCCACTGTCTCATCAGCCCAGCCAGGCAATTTATCAACCTGATCACCACTATAAAAAGCATCTAGACATTATCTCACATTTCTTTTGGACTAACATTTAGTTTTCAATAGCGGAGATTTGTATAAAGCTTGCGGTCTGTCTCTCCGACATTTGCAACGGGACGAGAGAGAGAGACGCAGCGTTTCATGAATCATTTTTATGGATATATACAAAGAAATGTCAATTGAAAAAAAGTAAAACAAAATTAAGTGCAGCTAGTTTGCAGTCTTTCCAGCTTTAGTTTGAAGTTATTGTGTTAGCTGTGTCGTTGGCTAGCTCCTCTGAACCGTGTCCTAACGAGAGAGCACATTTTCTATGCCAGGCGAAATCATGCTTCATTAGCTCATTGTTATGGATGTATCCAAATAAATGTCACTAGAAAACAGCTTAAACAAATGTAGCTACTGTTATTCTGTCTGACTGCACTGTTTGACGTGACTGTAAGTTAGTCGTAGTTGGCTAGCTAGCAAGCATGGGATAAGAATGTTGCCAGCCAGTATTGCAATGGAACATTTAGAATGAACGACTGGGTCGAGTCCATAGATACAGAACAAAAAGAGTGAACGACTGGGTCGCGTCTCTGGTAACCGAACCAATAGAACGAATGACCTGCCGGCTCGGGTAGCAACCTTAGATTTGTGTCGGGAATATTATCTTGTGGAAGGATGAAATTATATGAATAAATTCATCAAAATAAAGTAATGAAAATATGTCAATCATTATATGAATATGTTGATAACCGCCAGAGAAGCAGGTGTTTGGAGGATATATTGGCACAGTTCCACTTTGTCTCGGACCTAACAACACCCCTGCCAATATCTCCTCCAAACACCGGCTTCTCAGGCATTATCACTTAAATAAACTGGTTACCAAAGCAATTAGAGCAGTATAAATACCCATGGTTTACAGACTGATATACCACGGCTGTCAGCCAATCAGCATTCAGGGCTCGAACTACCCAGTTTATAATACATATTAGAGGACGACAAATAATCGTCTGAACTGATATATTGGGATGATGTTGGCCTTTTCTAGCCTCTCTCTATTGGCTTTGCTGGTAGCAGCAGCTTTGCTATGTAGAGGGACTATGTCACCCGACACTCACTGCCTGAGCGACGAGCACTGCACAATGCAGAAGAAAATCAGAAGCAGCAAGTTAGCTCATTCTACAAAAGAAAGGTGCAGTATTGAGAAATGGGTGAATTGACAAAGTGACCAAAATCGAACTTCTGTTGCAAATATTAGTATTAGTGAATATGAATTAATTCACTAATAATAAAGGCTCGTGTCGACATGCCCGGAGAAGCATGCAATAAGCAAGCTAGCTAAGCAGATAGCTATGTGACCAGTTTGCGACGATTAAAATAACCCTTTCGTCTGTGATGTTAGCTAGCTAGCTATATTAGCTACTATGCTAGTTAGCTGGCTAGATAAACATGGTGCTAAGATATCAGATTGGAGCTAATAGCAGAGAGGAAGAGGAAGAGAGAGTCTAAACTCGGCCGAAAATCTGTCCCCCTCCAGCAGGTGGCGTTTTAATCTTTGTTTTGCCCACCAAGCAAGGAAGTTTTTGTATTGAGGTCAATGAGTGTCGAATTTGGTCAACAAAAACATGTATGGCTTTTTTTCTACATAAGGTTAATTTGATCTAATTGATGTTTCGTAATGCTTAAGTGTTTACGAGTGTACTGATAAAAGTACGACACGTGACATTCTGGCAACTTTGAGAAAAAAAACACTTTATATCGGAGTTATCTTGATATAACTATGCATATTCATGGCATGAGGCTAGTAGCATAGCATCTCACTCCATTGAATACAGGCGGTTGTGTAATCAACCCTCATCGAAGATTCTAAAAATGATTACAATTATGAGATTTATCCACCAATCCAAAGAAAGGATAGTTCGGAGTCACAGCCCACCGTGCCACTTTGTGGACAATTATTGTTAGGGCGGAAGACACGTACTGTCTCTTGTCAGCATATCCATTATCTTTGCTAAGAGCCAATGTAGCTAGCTAGTGTTAGCTGGTTCTCATTTTGAACATGCAGCATTTTCAGCAACGAGCCATCTGACTTGCGGTGTAACATTAGCTATTTACGGGTGTGCTAATCTGACCAGCAGCCATCGGATCCCTAAACTGACAGTTAATAGTAGGAAGTAGACGCTTGTCATAATAAGGAGAAGTAGTGAAGTGGGAAGTGTTTTAAAATGCCTAATGGGCAGACTTGAGACATTCCGACAGAACATGCATTGTCGTTTCCTCTTTCTTCCTACCCTCACACTCCTTGTTAGATATTATGCACATTTATAGCAAGTAAACAGCTCCAAGTGATACGAGTGATGGAGAGAGATGCAAGGAGATGGGAGGAGTGGAGTTACGGCCTCGCTCTATCCAATCGTAGCAGTACGATGAAGTTACATTATAAATATGCTTTAACTGGGTTACCTAGATCAGATAGGGGAGAGGCGTTGTGTTATTTGTTTTATTGGAGAGAGTGCGAGAGACCGAGGGAAAGGAAGAGGGAGGGAGTGTGAGAATGGGTGTTAAACCAATGATGACACAAAAAACAAGTTCAAAAGGTGGTCTTGTTAGACGAGCGAGACACACAAATAAACAAGCATAGAAGCTGGTAGTCAACAACTATCGACCAACCAACAGCTGCTCCCTGTTCCACATCCTCCACCCTGGCTGTTTCCACCTCACTAACCTCAGCACATAAAAGACCTGCCCTGCTGGGCTGGCTGTCACACTGTGGTGGCACGAGACACTCATTCCAGGGATAAACTGACTCACACACACACACACACACACACACACACACACACACACACACACACACACACACACACACACACACACACACAGTAATGATTACAGCCATTCACTGGCTGCCCATAGATCCTTTTCCATTACACATTATATGGAAATTAGCTTTAGATTGGGAATCATATGGGAATGAGATGAGCTTCTTACAGGCAGTTCAGTTTGCTGTACTTCTCTAAACACTTTATGGTCCTGGCAGTGGCTTTATAGGGGTCCTTCTGGTTGCACAGGATGCCAAGAGGAGTGTATAGGCATCCAGAAATCTCTCCATATATTATTTTGTGTATGATCTGCCTCAGGCAGAAACACATGAGAGTGTCTGAGCGATGGGGAGATGAGATGAGTCACAATCCTCTAAAGAACCCCCTAACTTGGCTGTGGTTAAAAGCTTCTCAGAGGACTTTGAGACATTCTCTATGGGTGCACAGGCGTAATCAACAATTCGCCCTCTCACGATGTCCTTTGTCTCTCCATTTCATCTTGTATTTCTCAATCAACCAATCCTTTGTTTTCACCAATCTAACTACATCACATTTCTCTCCTTCTCACTCTTTCTTTCATCTCTTTTGTCGTTTGGTTGATTTTGGATAGGGACAAGTACAAACACATTGACACATTGAACAAACAATCGTCCCACGGATGTTTCCATCTTATGCTAATGTCCGAGAGCCATCCCCTAGAATGTCTCTTATGGAAACAAAAGGAGCGAAAAGCCATGCATATTCAAATAAAATCCCATTTAAATCACCTATCAGTACATTATCACAATTATATGCAGTATTGTCATTGTGGTGGCAGAATTTGGGGTGAGCGGTTGTAACTTCTCAAGGGGATATGTTCTTGTGTTGGACTGTGATTGTTATGCCTTTTCATAGAGTCCTGATATGTCTGCACTCTGACACAAGGCCATTGTGTTCCCGGAACGGCTGCTTGCATTAAATAACTCTTGCGTACACTATATGATTGTATCATCACCTCCCACTTGTATAAGGGGCATGTAACATTTTACTCTTGGAGTTCATCCCCGTGAAATCAGAGATAGGATCTCCCTTGCAGCTGCTTGCCTCAAGATTGTTTCTATTATACAATTAAATAGTCTCTGCCTTCATCTTTGGATCAAATGTTAGACCACAAGCAGAAGCACCGCACAAATGTCCTACGTGTTGACCAACGTGGAAGGCGGTACGAGGGCCTTAACGCGCCTGTTGAGAACACACGGCAGCTCATACATGGTTGCACTGTTGGAGCTGTAAGCAACCCAGTCTTTGGTGTTTCTTTTGAATGCATGAAATGTTCATGGTCTTCTGACGAAGTGTTCCCTGCATGTGAGGAGGAGGACTGGCCAATAGACAGGAAGACAGTTGTATAGGGATATTTAGAGGGACCCTGGTTTCAACTGGAGGCCCCTCTGGTGGACGTTTCAAGCCGTTGCAGCTTCGGCATGCGTTTGGTCAGGGATTCAGGCGCAAAAACCATTGAGACACTTAAACACAAGATTCCCATTTGCAAATTTGATGGGGAGTTCAACACTTTTCAAGACGTGACGATGGATGGTAGCGTATGTGCTTTCGGTCCAGGACTTTCAGTGCGAGGTTGAACAGAGACTCTAGGGGTCTCAGCACTGGCTGGCTGGCCTGGAACCAGGATGTTATACAGTAGAACACGAGAGAACACCACTGCATGTAAGAATAAGAAGACACGGTCGAGAGGCAGACACTTCTTATCCATGTGAAACAGTGGTGGCTTGCTTTGACGCTTCTACCGATCTTTTAGCGGGTCCAGGCTGATCGACAGATATTTCACCACGCCGACCTGTTCAATGGTCTCTGCTATGATGCTGACAGAGAGTGACGCAATTGGTCTGAGAAATTGAAGGCGGGGAGTTTGGAGAACAGAACACTGTGATTAACTGTGTCAAAGGGCTTTTTCATGTCATGGAAGACTGCTCTGACCACATTTCCCTTATCTAGTGATTTCTTGATGTTCTCGAGTGGTACAACGTTTTCGTTTCAGTGAAGTATTTTGGTCTGAATACAGATTGTTCCCAGTGCAAGTACTGATACTATTTCAGATATGATATGAGCTGTTTATCCTCTCACTCTCTCTCTCACTCTCTTTCTAGAGAGGATATTTTTCTCCCAATGTTTTTCTTTCACAGTCATATTTGTTTTCAGTTTTGGGGAAGAAAATTGCCTGTATGTCTGCAAAGTCCTCGCAGCGTAAAAGGAAATGCTGCTCTGCCTCGACCTCTCTTTGAGGGCAGAGTGTGCACAGCCTGTCCTCTCTGGGTAGCCAGATCTGCCTGTGATGGCCGGTCTCTATGGCCAGGCTGTGTTCATTGAGTCTGTACATAGAAAACTGAGAAAAACACTATCAGTTACAGTGGTCACCATGCCACCGAGTGTCTGAGGCCAAAAAGCATTCAACTGTGTTTTTGGGTTATTGTGGTCTTTCCAATAAGTGATATATTTTTATTTTTGTTCTTCATCGGGTTCAACCACCCCCCCCCCCTCTCTCTCTGCTCGTCTTACCTCTGGTGCTGGACGGAGCAGAGCTGGTCACGTTGGGAGAGGCAGAATGATTGGAGCTGAGGCTCGAGGTAGATGGGCTGGGCTGCAGGGACAAACAACTACATCAACAATATCACTGGCAAGTTAAGAATTATAGACTGCCAGAATCGTGTGGGGAGTGGAATTATCCAAATCTAGTCGTTGCCTTTCTCAAGTGACTTTTTGCAAACACCAAAAAAAAAAAGAAAAGGAATTCACTGAAAAAGGGTGGTTGAGGGTAAATTCAATTGGAATTGAACCTGCATGTTGAAGACTTCGTCGGAGCTTTCCGACTGCCCTGTGATGTTGCTCACTTCATTGGAGGCCTGAGAGGACAGCGATGATGACGAGTAGCGGTTGACAGCCGGGTAGGTGAGGGGACTGAGACAGACAGACAGACAGACAGACAGACAGACAGACAGACAGACAGACAGACAGACAGACACAGACAGACACACAGACAGACACAGACAGACACACAGACAGACACACAGACAGACACAGACAGACACACACACAGACACACACACAAGTTACTTTCAGAATGTGGTTGAGCATTCATCTGACATAATACCATATGGTTCTGATAAAAAGGCCCATTATCTCTCCTTAAATCACAAGTTGTAACTGCTAGTGCGTTTTACATTTGCAAGATGTCGACTTAAGAGGACAGTAAAAACTCAGTGAGAGAAATGTCAGTGACAGATTGAGGCTGGGTGTGTGTGTGTCCCTCTGGGCAGTGTAGGTTTGTGCCCCTTTACGCTCGATGGAGGTAGGATGGAGGTAGGATGTCACAGGTAGAGAATGGCAGGGACACTGAGCACACACACACAATTTGTCCACCAGCCTGGCAACACACACACACACCTCTACGCCCATATGGTGCCAAACCAGGGAGTGAGAAAGAGGAGAGGAGCGAGAGATAGAGAGAGTGAGCTAAAGAGTATAGGATGGTGCAGACAGAAAGGGAGAGGAAAGAAGAGAGTATGGGAGTGAAAAGAGGAAGAGCCAGAAGAAGAAAAGGGAGAAGGCGAAAGGAAGAGTGGAAAGAACAGAGAGAGAAAGAGACAAGGACAGTGTTTCTCACCTGCGTCTGGCCACCACGCGAGCGCCATCTGGGCTGATGATGTTGGGGACCGAGTTCCTGCATGAACTACGCGGGCTGCCATTGGTGAAGTGCACGGGGCTGGCGCGCACATACGCCGGAAACTCCTGGGGTGGGGATTAGAGAGAAGGGCAAACGGAGGGAGAAGAGGAAGGGGAGGAGAAAACATGTAATTCGCATATTGTTTATGCTAGCATGAGTTATGGTTGTGCTGACACAGGTTTGATGAAGGTCAATTTGAGGATTTCACAGGTGGTGCTCCTGTTGTGTGGCCTTCACTAACCTGGATCCCCAGACTAGACTTCATCACATGAAACTGGTCCACCAGCTTCTTGTGTAGAGGTCGCATGTCCTGAGGGACAAACTTCTCGTGGACGGCCAGGCCGTACTCCAGGATGTGAGCCTAGAGGGGGGAGACGGTGCATTTCCTTTGTTAACGTCGATCTCTTCCAGATGAAACATCATCACAAAACTGTAGCAGTTCTCCTATTAAAGTAGGCCTAGTGTTTTCCAACATTGGAAACTGACCTGCTCGAACATGAGTTCCCTTAGTCGTCCGATCTTCTCCCCGTCCTCAGGGTGATTCACGATGTAGTCCTTCACAAAGAATGCCTGCATGGACACATTTCATTGAATGTTTTCAATTGGTTTGATATCATCAGTTTACTTCATTGTGTCACCATGTTATCAGTCGGACTGTCTATCGGTTGGACTGTCTGACTGTGTCTATCGGTCGGACTGTCTGACTGTGTCTGTCGGACTGTCGGTCGGACTGTCTGTCGGACTGTCTGTCGGTCTGTCTGTCGGTCTGTCTGTCGGTCTGTCTGTCTGTCTGTCTGTCTGTCTGTCCGACACAGTGTGTCGCTCAGACTGTCTGTCGCTCGGACTGTCTGTCGCTCGGACTGTCTGTCGCTCGGACTGTCTGTCGCTCGGACTGTCTGTCGCTCGGACTGTCTGTCGCTCGGACTGTCTGTCGCTCGGACTGTCTGTCTGTCTGTCTGTCTGTCTGTCGGACTGTCCGACACAGTCGGGACAGTCTGTCGCTCGGACTGTCTGTCGCTCGGACTGTCGGACTGTCCGACACAGTCGGGACTGTCTGTCGCTCGGACTGTCTGTCGCTCGGACTGTCTGTCGCTCGGACTGTCCGACACAGTCGGGACTGTCTGTCGGTCGGACTGTCTGTCGCACTGTCGGCCTGTCTGTCGCACTGTCGGACTGTCTGTCGCACTGTCGGTCAGATGGACTGTGTGTCGGACTGTCGGCCGGTCGGACTGTGTCGGAGTGTCGGACTGTCTTTTTGTGGGCAAAAGACAAAAAGGAAGAAATAATATTCATAATGTAAACATGTTGCATAATTTTGATCATACATTAAGTGCATATTCCCTCATGTTGATATTGCAACTCTTGAGATGAGTGAAGATTAGAGCCAAGGCTTTTTAATCTGCGTCACAACAAAATAAAAAATCAGAAAACGAACAACATCAACTCAAAATCTCTTTAAAAATCTTCAGTGGAGAGACAGCCAAAGGAGAAAGCAGGGTTTGGTCTCCTTTACAAGGTCTTTGTGGGGGGCTATCTCCAAAGAGACAGAGTGAGATATGGGAGAGCGGGAGAGGGGAGGGGGGACTCAAGACTCAAAGGGTAGAGGAGCTCACTGCTTACTTCAAAGCCCCCCCCCCCCAAACAGGCATGGTCTTATCTGTGTCTACCATCTGAGTGTGCGAGGCAACCTCTACCATGACGCTTGAGAACAATATAACAGCGCTAGCTAGGCTACATACAGTAACACGCTCATCTCCCGATTGTTATCCTCGACACAGAACACAGCTTCACGACCCCTGCTGTGACGCTGTGAACGCCAGGGTCGATTTGACCGAAAGAACTGGTGTGAGAGATGGTCCAAATGCCACAGAAATATACAATCAAAAGGAAAAAAGGGACTTATTCCATTTCAGTGAACCGGCTGTATGAATAATACGGTCTGAAACACTTAGCCAAGGGTGGAAAAATAATCAATATTTGCATCAAATGATACATTTCCCTGGTGCTGGTTGGACTTGAGATTGGAGGAGAAACTCCAAGTGTCAAGTGACATTGTGAATCATTATAAAACCTCAATTAAAGATGAAACGGTGGCAATAAATAGATATTAAATCAGGCTGGATTCTCCTTCAGGGCTGGAACTATAACCATGAGCAATAAATCGAAATATGAATGCTGATATCGGCTTCATTTATGGCTGAACAAATTGGCATAAAAGTCAATTGCGTTATCCTAATAAAAGGAACTGATTTATGCTGTATTGTGTGCAATTGTCCTCAAGAGAACTCCACGTCAATACCATGGAGCATTAGGCAGACGAAATGCGCATGTATGACATTCTCATTGCCTTCGTGGACAGTATATAGATCACCATTATCTCTCTCTATCGTACACACTTGAAATGACATTTATAAAATGTATGCATTGAATATCATTGAATTATGTACATGAAACCTACTGGATCTAAAACAGTCACGTCATGTCGTCTATAGATTCTGCAGAACCGTATATCATCATATCCTTCATACAATGAGCCTATTGGATCAAAGCTCTGGCAGATAATGTACTTCAAGCAGCAACAGGTGGGCTTTGAGCAAACACAACCGTAGCTAACCTAGCTATTCTCTCCCGGGTCAAACTCATTTCCTACAACATCCTCATCTCTAGCATCATCTCATCATCTCCACCACCAGTTTTAATAGAGGTGAGAGGTAGTGGCGGTCATGAGGAGAGCAGACCCCTGCTAACTTGGCCCTCGCTGCAAACTCAATATGGCTAGCTGTAGAGATAATGTGAAGTTGCTAAGCAACCGAGAGCCACTGTACAGTACACACAGTTCGCTGGCTGACGCCGGAGGTCTCCTTGAAAAGGAGTGATTATAACTCGGACGCTATAGCACTCCGTGATGGATATGGAAAGGAAATAAAGGGTTCATTCAACACTTAATTTACAGTACAGAGATTCAGGACATTAACTACTTCATGTATTTTGAAGGAAATATTTCAATGTAATGTGTGATTTATATGCGCTTCAACGTGTCTGAAGGAACTCCTTATTCTATGTGTCTGTCTGTCCATCCGTCTCCTTGTGTGTCTGTCCGTCTCCTTGTGTGTCTGTCCGTCTCCTTGTGTGTCTGTCCGTCTCCGTGTGTCTGTCCGTCTCCGTGTGTCTGTCCGTCTCCGTGTGTCTGTCCGTCTCCGTGTGTCTGTCCGTCTCCGTGTGTCTGTCCGTCTCCGTGTGTCTGTCCGTCTCCGTGTGTCTGTCCGTCTCCGTGTGTCTGTCCGTCTCCTTGTGTGTCTGTCTCCTTGTCTGTCCATCTCTGCGTGTCTGTCTCCTTGTGTGTCTGTCTCTGCGTGTCTGTCTCCTTGTGTGTCTGTCTCTGCGTGTCTGTCACCTTGTCTGTCCGTCTCCGCGTGTCTCCGTCTGTCTGTCCGTCTCCGTGTGTCTCCGTCTGTCTGTCCGTCTCCGTGTGTCTGTCCTTCTCCGCGTGTCTGTCTCCTTGTGTGTCCGTCTCCGCGTGTCTGTCTCCTTGTCTGTCCGTCTCCGTGTGTCCGTCTCCGTGTGTCTGTCCGTCTCCGTGTGTCTGTCCGTCTCCGCGTGTCTGTCTCCTTGTGTATCCGTCTCCGCGTGTGTCTCCTTGTGTGTCCGTCTCCGTGTGTCTGTCCGTCTCCGTGTGTCTGTCCGTCTCCGTGTGTCTGTCCGTCTCCGTGTGTCTGTCCGTCTCCGTGTGTCTGTCCGTCTCCGTGTGTCTGTCCGTCTCCGTGTGTCTGTCTGTCCGTCTCCGCGTGTCTGTCTCCTTGTGTGTCCGTCTCCGCGTGTCTGTCTCCTTGTGTGTCCGTCTCCGTCTCCTTGTCTGTCCGTCTCCGTGTGTCTGTCTGTCCGTCTCCGCGTGTCTGTCTCCTTGTGTGTCCGTCTCCGCGTGTCTGTCTCCTTGTCTGTCCGTCTCCCTGTGTCTGTCTGTCCGTCTCAGTGTGTCTGTCTGTCCGTCTCCGTGTGTCTGTCTCCTTGTCTGTCCGTCTCCGTGTATCTGTCTGTCCGTCTCCGTGTGTCTGTCTGTCCGTCTCCGTGTGTCTGTCTGTCCGTCTCCGTGTGTCTGTCTGTCCGTCTCCGTGTGTCTGTCTGTCCGTCTCCGTGTGTCTGTCTGTCCGTCTCCGTGTGTCTGTCTCCTTGTCTGTCCGTCTCCGTGTGTCTGTCTGTCCGTCTCCGTGTGTCTGTCTGTCCGTCTCCCTGTGTCTGTCTGTCCGTCTCCCTGTGTCTGTCTGTCCGTCTCCCTGTGTCTGTCTGTCCGTCTCCCTGTGTCTGTCTGTCCGTCTCCCTGTGTCTGTCTGTCCGTCTCCCTGTGTCTGTCTGTCCGTCTCCCTGTGTCTGTCTGTCCGTCTCCCTGTGTCTGTCTGTCCGTCTCCGTGTGTCTGTCTGTCCGTCTCCGTGTGTCTGTCTGTCCGTCTCCGTGTGTCTGTCTGTCCGTCTCAGTGTGTCTGTCTCCTTGTCTGTCCGTCTCCGTGTATCTGTCTGTCCGTCTCAGTGTGTCTGTCTGTCCGTCTCCCTGTGTCTGTCTGTCCGTCTCCCTGTGTCTGTCTGTCCGTCTCCCTGTGTCTGTCTGTCCGTCTCCCTGTGTCTGTCTGTCCGTCTCCCTGTGTCTGTCTGTCCGTCTCCCTGTGTCTGTCTGTCCGTCTCCCTGTGTCTGTCTGTCCGTCCGTCTCCCTGTGTCTGTCTGTCCGTCCGTCTCCCTGTGTCTGTCCGTCCGTCTCCCTGTGTCTGTCCGTCCGTCTCCCTGTGTCTGTCCGTCCGTCTCCCTGTGTCTGTCCGTCCGTCTCCCTGTGTCTGTCCGTCCGTCTCCCTGTGTCTGTCTGTCTGTCCGTCTCCGTGTGTCTGTCTGTCCGTGTATCTGTGTCCGTCCGTCCCTGCCTCCGTCCGTCCGTCCCTGCCTCCGTCCGTCCGTCCGTCCGTCCCTGCCTCCGTCCGTCCGTCCGTCCCTGCCTCCGTCCGTCCGTCCGTCCGTCCCTGCCTCCGTCCGTCCGTCCGTCCGTCCCTGCCTCCGTCCGTCCGTCCGTCCCTGCCTCCGTCCGTCCGTCCGTCCGTCCCTGCCTCCGTCCGTCCGTCCGTGCCTCCGTCCGTCCGTCCCTGCCTCCGTCCGTCCGTCCGTCCGTCCCTGCCTCCGTCCGTCCGTCCGTCCCTGCCTCCGTCCGTCCGTCCGTCCGTCCCTGCCTCCGTCCGTCCGTCCGTCCCTGCCTCCGTCCCTCCGTCCGTCCCTGCCTCCGTCCCTCCGTCCGTCCCTGCCTCCGTCCCTCCGTCCGTCCGTCCCTCCGTCCGTCCCTGCCTCCGTCCGTCCGTCCGTCCCTGCCTCCGTCCGTCCGTCCGTCCCTGCCTCCGTCCGTCCGTCCGTCCCTGCCTCCGTCCGTCCGTCCGTCCCTGCCTCCGTCCGTCCGTCCGTCCCTGCCTCCGTCCATCCCTGCCTCCGTCCGTCCGTCCCTGCCTCCGTCCCTCCGTCCGTCCGTCCCTGCCTCCGTCCGTCCGTCCGTCCGTCCCTGCCTCCGTCCATCCCTGCCTCCGTCCGTCCGTCCCTGCCTCCGTCCCTCCGTCCCTGCCTCCGTCCCTCCGTCCCTGCCTCCGTCCCTCCGTCCGTCCCTGCCTCCGTCCGTCCGTCCCTGCCTCCGTCCGTCCGTCCGTCCGTCCGTCCGTCCGTCCCTGCCTCCGTCCCTCCGTCCCTGCCTCCGTCCCTCCGTCCGTCCCTGCCTCCGTCCGTCCGTCCCTGCCTCCGTCCGTCCGTCCGTCCCTGCCTCCGTCCGTCCGTCCGTCCCTGCCTCCGTCCGTCCGTCCGTCCTTGTCTGTCTTCGTCTCCGTCTGTCTATCTCTCCCTGTCTTTTTGTCTGTCTGCATTTGTCTATCTCTCTGTGTCTCTGTCAGTGCTCTTTTTAAACAAACACATAAGGCAGACTGCAGATCTAGCAAGCCCAGACAATGTCTCCACACAATACTGAGTGACCAATGTAAGCCAGGGACATCATCATTGCTCTCTGACCTCTTGGTAGCGTGCGAGCCCCCCGTTGACGGCGGCGTCAATGACCCCGTTGAGGCACATGGTGAGGGGGTTGATGTTCTGCATCTGCCTGCTCTGGCACTGGGCGATCAGCGTCCGTAACTGCAGGTTCTTGTTCTCAATCACCTCAATGGCATTCTCCAACGGGCTCACTTCCACCTAGAGGAGGAGAACACAGGGTGGTAAGGTATGAGTATATATACAGACATATGCTTACCTCTATGTAGAGATTCAAAACACACACGCACAGAATGTGTATAAGTAGAGACAAGAAACACAAAATAAGGCAGGCTACATAAACACAATGCATTTTCTCACACACACACACACACACACACACACACACACACACACACACACACACACACACACACACACACACACACACACACACACACACACACACACACACACACACACACACACACACACACACACACACACACTCTCTCTCTCTCTCTCTCTCTAATACACAGCTTGATCCTTCATAAATTCCAGAGTAACATTATAATTATGAATCTCATGAATATTATGAATAACGTTCACCCTTCTGTTAAAGGGACATTTCACAATCATTGGGAACACTTATCTACCCATATATATTTTTTACTACAAATCGTAGAAAAGCACAGTTTTCAAAGATGTTGATGTCGGGGGTGGTGCTGGAGATGAAATGCCCCTTTGATAGAAGTCTACGCTCAGGGAGCTCGGTGGGGCTCTCCGCAAAGTTAGAACATAGCAGGGTCAGCATTGAGCAGGGTGTCGTGAATGGGGTTAATATGAGGGGGTTATTGAAGGAGTGTAAGAGACTCACCAGTTCTCTCTTCTCCACCTCGAACCATCTGGAGATTCCTGGCAGGCTCTGGACCAGGGTTAATGAGGTCCTCTCGACCCACAAGCTCTGAAAATACACACACACACACACACACACACACACCCACCCACACATTAGCACACGCATGGACATGCGCAGGCAGGCACACACACACTTCATGTTAATGCTGGCAATATACTGCTCGGAAAACATTCACCCACACATCTGAGCAGCACAAAACACTGCTTTTCTCTCCTCTTAATATATGACGTGTAGACACTGGCTCACAGAACGTCCTACACATCCTCATGGAAACAGAGTCCTCATAGCAACCGTCTACGCCGATCTACAAATGACGCCGTGTCACCTCATTAAATTAACTAAAACACGACTCTTATATATTCCACTAAAACCTTTCCTTGAACCCACAATTCGTTTAGAAACCATTTTTCGGTCGATCCTTTCATAATCAACACGGAACTGATTCATGCTACTTCATATTAAATGTCAAATTTACATGATCCGAACAGTGTTTCTCAGGCATTAAGTAGACTCAAAAGAGACAGCTGGGAAAGCTAAACCTCAGTACGATATGATATGATGATATCCAATTCGTAAACCTGACGACATTAGGTTAACAGATGGAGATTGAGTGAGCGTGGGTGGGTGGAGTCTGGAGAGACGACATTTAGACTGAGCTCCATGGCTGCGGTTCAAACGCTTAAAAAAAAGACACCCCCTATCCCCTCAGCCCTCAAATTAAGTGGACACTTCTGATGATGTATCATGACCTCGCGATGGAGGAAGGAATGATTTTTTAAATGGAACGCCCCTTGGCCGGAAATTCTTCACTGATTCATTTACATTTACATTTAAGTAATTTAGCAGACGCTCTTATCCAGAGCGACTTACAAATTGGTGCACCTTATGACATCCAGTGGAACAGCCACTTTACAATAGTGCATCTAAATCTTTTAAGGGGGGTGAGAAGGATTACTTAATCCTCTCCTAGGTATTCCTTAAAGAGGTGGGGTTTCAGGTGTCTCCGGAAGGTGGTGATTGACTCCGCTGTCCTGGCGTCGTGAGGGAGTTTGTTCCACCATTGTTTCGTCCCACGACGATTGTGTTTTCAGCCACCGGTGGCTTGTGGGTGCTTTATATGCGCCTACAGTCAATTATGAGTGTGTCTACTTATATGAAATATATCATTATTAACATACGCCAACTGTATGATAGCTAGCAAATTAATTAGCTAAATAACGTTAGCCTGCCTAGCTGGAACTGAAGGAGGGACATTTTTTATTTCTACAATGTCCAAAAATATTTTTATCTTTTACTAGCAAAAATGTCTAATGTATTTGCATCTGTTTTTAGTTACTCTTGTATGTTAACTTCTCCATTGATGTTGTTCTTAAGTTTTGGCAGACTTTTCTTAACGGAGTGAACGTAACTGTACATTCGCAAAGCCGACTGAAGTCGAGGGCTGAGGGACTTACGTTGCAAACGTCCGTTGCTCGGGCTAATCATTTGGCCCGCCCTCCAAGACGGCGACGGGGATTCCCCCGAGGGCACAAGGCGAGGGTAAGTGGATGAGGGGGTTGTCTTTTAAGTGATTGAACCGTAACCATAGTTTCAGCCTCTCCTAGCTCAGGAGTCGATTTAGTAGGACTGTGAATTAAACAACACCTGAACTCACCAGTATACAGAGAGGAAGACCATGAGCCACCCACACAACCACTCAATAAACAAGAGAGCGGAGAGAGGGAGGACGAGATATTGTGAGGGAGGGAGGGAGGGAAAGTGAGTAAGGAGACAGATGTGTGGTAGACATCAAAGGACGACACTAACAAGTCCAGAAAGGTGAGATAAGATGACGAGATAAGCTAAACAAAAAGGCAAAGAGAGAGAGAGAAACAGAAAGGCACAGAGGGGAGTGTGCAAACACTGCGTGCCCCCCTCCCCACCTTGAACTCGTTCTCCTTGTCCTTGGTGCCCTTGTGAAACGGCCTGTCGTATCTGAACCTCCAGATGTGGTTGACCTTATAGAAGCTCTTGATGTTGTCAGGCACTCCGTCTCTCTGCAGCACGTCCTGGCTCTCTGGGATGGGGCTCACCGCGTAGATCTGTAGGTCTGGGCCGCCACGTCAAGGATGCATACAATAGCTTGGGAAAAACACACATACACACATGAACGCAAGCACGTGCAACCCCCCCCCCCCACCCCTTTCCTGGTCTACAGGTCTATCCATCCAATTCCTGTGTGAATACATCCTTTCCACTAATCACATCCTGTAGCCATTTATCTGAATGTCCACCCCACACTATATCACAACACATACCCATTGGCAGCAGGACTGGCCTGTGTCAGTGTAGTGCAGGGAGAGCTCGTCAGCCCATAGATATAAATAAGGACGGGCATGGGTCCAGGAACCTCAATGATTAACGACACATGAGGATAACAAAGCTGTACGCTAATGCTATTTGAGGGGCCTTGTCTGCTCTAATTGCACTTGGAGAAAAGTCACACACAGAACAGACGACAGACACGCACGCACTGAGAGAGCGCGAGAGAGAGAGAGAGAGAGAGAGGCTTCTTCCGAACAGCTGTCCCATCAATCACTAGCGGAGGATCATTAAGATGGCTGCCACGTCCTACAGACATCTTGTGCATTTTTATCAAGGGATCGATCCCGATCTTCACTAAGCACTCGTGTATGTATTTACAGCATGGGCCAGAGATCTGGCTCGGGACCAAGAGGGAGGGAGTCATACCTTTGGTGTGCTCCTCTATAAGTGACATGCTGTAACAGAAGGCTGTACGCAGCGTAAGAAAACTAGAGTCCAACGGGTTCCCTGGTTAGACTCGGAAACACTCCAATTATGACTCGTATTCATATCCTTATTCAGAAGGAATTATCAGTCTGGTATAATATCTCATTCATATTATTTAGGCCTTCTAGACATGTGGGATGCAGTGCACCACTGTGTGTGTGTGTGTGTGTGTGTGTGTGTGTGTGTGTGTGTGTGTGTGTGTGTGTGTGTGTGTGTGTGTGTGTGTGTGTGTGTGTGTGTGTGTGTGTGTGTGTGTGTGTGTGTGTGTGTGTGTGTGTTTTTACTATCCTTGTGGGGACCATCCTCACAAGGATAGTAAAACAAGGAACATTTTGACAAGTGGGGATATTTTGCCAGTCCCCACATGGAAAAATGATATTTTAGGCGCAAGAGTTAGGCATTAAGGTAATGGTTCAAGTCAGGTTAACCCATTACCCTCATGCCCTCATACGGGTTGAAAATGGCCGATTTGAGCACTGACATCAGAGCGCTTGTAAGAGTTTTGACTGACAACCGTTCTGATCTTGAGCGCGACGAGACGTTTGCCCCTATCCCCCCCTGCTAATTGGGCAACTTTTGCTAATGTTTTGGTTGTCGGCGTGAGAGAAATGCTGTAAATCAAGAGTATTTTTTAAAGATGACACGTTGAGGATTCTAATAAACACCGCTTTAATGTCATACAAGGGAGCCAAAACACCTGTGAGTCCATGTCATAAAACCCATGAAGTATGACAGTCTCAAAGCTCACTATGTTTGATGTACAGTACAAATATGGCATGGGTGTCGTTCTGAACAGAACGAGCCTTTGTTTCATTGTGAAGAAGAGTTGCCGCGGACCTTGCATCCGAAGGCACTGGTGACTCCATTCTACGCCACCAAAATGACGATCTGCTTCTCTAAATTGCCTTCATGTTGGCAATAGAACAAAGCTTTCAAATGACGCCCGGGGATGGATGGCGGGGATGTAGGGCTGCGTTCCAATCCAAACAACTACAAGTGGGCTTGCTCTGGTTCCTAAACGGCACAGCTAGGAGAAGAAAAAGAAAAACGTATATTTGAAGACTCTTCTTTGAGTCATAAATGAGCGTTGACATGACTTAGGGACTGTGACCACTTGGAGACACCAGTGTGACCACTTGGAGACACCAGTGTGACCACTTGGAGACACCGGTTTGAGCACTTGGAGACACCGGTTTGAGCACTTGGAGACACCGGTTTGACCACTTGGAGACACCAGTTTGACCACTTGGAGACACCGGTTTGAGCACTTGGAGACACCGGTTTGACCACTTGGAGACACCGGTTTGACCACTTGGAGACACCAGTTTGACCACTTGGAGACACCGGTGTGACCACTTGGAGACACCAGTGTGACCACTTGGAGACACCAGTTTGACCACTTGGAGACACCAGTTTGACCACTTGGAGACACCAGTGTGACCACTTGGAGACACCAGTGTGACCACTTGGAGACACCAGTGTGACCACTTGGAGACACCAGTGTGACCACTTGGAGACACCAGTGTGACCACTTGGAGACACCAGTTTGACCACTTGGAGACACCAGTGTGACCACTTGGAGACACCAGTGTGACCACTTGGAGACACCAGTGTGACCACTTGGAGACACCAGTGTGACCACTTGGAGACACCAGTGTGACCACTTGGAGACACCAGTGTGACCACTTGGAGACACCAGTGTGACCACTTGGAGACACCAGTGTGACCACTTGGAGACACCAGTGTGACCACTTGGAGACACCAGTGTGACCACTTGGAGACACCAGTGTGACCACTTGGAGACACCAGTGTGACCACTTGGAGACACCAGTGTGACCACTTGGAGACACCAGTGTGACCACTTGGAGACACCAGTGTGACCACTTGGAGACACCAGTGTGACCACTTGGAGACACCAGTGTGACCACTTGGAGACACCAGTGTGACCACTTGGAGACACCAGTGTGACCACTTGGAGACACCAGTTTGACCACTTGGAGACACCAGTTTGACCACTTGGAGACACCAGTTTGACCACTTGGAGACACCAGTTTGACCACTTGGAGACACCAGTGTGACCACTTGGAGACACCAGTTTGACCACTTGGAGACACCAGTTTGAGCACTTGGAGACACCAGTGTGACCACTTGGAGACACCAGTTTGAGCACTTGGAGACACCAGTGTGACCACTTGGAGACACCAGTTTGACCACTTGGAGACACCAGTTTGAGCACTTGGAGACACCAGTTTGACCACTTGGAGACACCGGTTTGAGCACTTGGAGACACCGGTTTGAGCACTTGGAGACACCAGTTTGACCACTTGGAGACACCGGTTTGAGCACTTGGAGACACCGGTTTGAGCACTTGGAGACACCAGTGTGACCACTTGGAGACACCAGTTTGACCACTTGGAGACACCAGTGTGACCACTTGGAGACACCAGTTTGACCACTTGGAGACACCAGTGTGACCACTTGGAGACACCAGTTTGACCACTTGGAGACACCAGTTTGACCACTTGGAGACACCAGTTTGACCACTTGGAGACACCAGTTTGACCACTTGGAGACACTAGTTTGACCACTTGGAGACACCAGTTTGACCACTTGGACACACTAGTTTGACCACTTGGAGACACTAGTTTGACCACTTGGAGACACCAGTTTGACCACTTGGAGACACCAGTTTGACCACTTGGAGACACCAGTTTGACCACTTGGAGACACCAGTTTGACCACTTGGAGACACTAGTTTGACCACTTGGAGACACCAGTTTGACCACTTGGAGACACCAGTTTGACCACTTGGAGACACCAGTTTGACCACTTGGAGACACTAGTTTGACCACTTGGAGACACCAGTTTGACCACTTGGACACACCAGTTTGACCACTTGGAGACACCAGTTTGACCACTTGGAGACACCAGTTTGACCACTTGGAGACACCAGTTTGACCACTTGGAGACACCAGTTTGACCACTTGGAGACACCAGTTTGACCACTTGGAGACACTAGTTTGACCACTTGGAGACACCAGTTTGACCACTTGGACACACTAGTTTGACCACTTGGAGACACTAGTTTGACCACTTGGAGACACTAGTTTGACCACTTGGAGACACCAGTTTGACCACTTGGACACACTAGTTTGACCACTTGGAGACACTAGTTTGACCACTTGGAGACACTAGTTTGACCACTTGGAGACACCAGTTTGACCACTTGGAGACACCAGTTTGACCACTTGGAGACACCAGTTTGACCACTTGGAGACACCAGTTTGACCACTTGGAGACACTAGTTTGACCACTTGGAGACACCAGTTTGACCACTTGGACACACTAGTTTGACCACTTGGAGACACTAGTTTGACCACTTGGAGACACTAGTTTGACCACTTGGAGACACTAGTTTGACCACTTGGACACACTAGTTTGACCACTTGGACACACTAGTTTGACCACTTGGAGACACTAGTTTGACCACTTGGAGACACTAGTTTGACCACTTGGAGACACTAGTTTGACCACTTGGAGACACTAGTTTGACCACTTGGAGACACTAGTTTGACCACTTGGAGACACTAGTTTGACCACTTGGAGACACTAGTTTGACCACTTGGAGACACTAGTTTGACCACTTGGAGACACTAGTTTGACCACTTGGAGACACTAGTTTGACCACTTGGAGACACTAGTTTGACCACTTGGAGACACTAGTTTGACCACTTGGAGACACCAGTTTGACCACTTGGAGACACCAGTTTGACCACTTGGAGACACCAGTTTGACCACTTGGAGACACTAGTTTGACCACTTGGAGACACCAGTTTGACCACTTGGAGACACCAGTTTGACCACTTGGACACACTAGTTTGACCACTTGGAGACACTAGTTTGACCACTTGGAGACACCAGTTTGACCACTTGGACACACTAGTTTGACCACTTGGAGACACTAGTTTGACCACTTGGAGACACTAGTTTGACCACTTGGAGACACTAGTTTGACTACTTGGAGACACTAGTTTGACCACTTGGAGACACTAGTTTGACCACTTGGAGACACTAGTTTGACCACTTGGAGACACTAGTTTGACCACTTGGAGACACTAGTTTGACCTCTCACTCAAACCCTACCTCACATTTTCCACGAATATTCTTATCATGTTACTGAATGTATTGAGAGTATTTTCAGATTTCGTAGCAAGCGAGGCAAAATGTACAGTAAATGTGAAATGCACATAAAATCTACAAGTGTAATGGTTTGGATTCAGTCTTGTCAGGTGAACTGTTGTGTCCTCAGCTTTAGTCTAATCATTTTCCCATAATCCCCTGTTTCCGTTTCATTTCTACCATGGTTATACGCACGTTTTCCATATTTTTTCCGTAAGAAACGTATCAATTTAGCCCTATCCACATAGGCCAATTCCCACGAGTGTAAAAGGGTTAGGTTTAAGGTGTGTGTGCAGTGTATAATGCACTTAGTCAATAAAGGATACACTGAGCCTCGGCCTGGTAGATGGTCTGGTCAGGCTGGTTGACGTGCTGCATGGCGATGGCGTGGGGGAACTCATTCAGCATGCGCTGCTGGAAGGCCTCCAGCCTCTCGTAGTCATGGCCACGGCACACAAACTCCTTGTTCTGCAGACGAGGCAGAGACGCCATCGGAGGCAGAAGCGAGACAGCACAGGGGTGAGCCTGACATCTAGTGGACAGTTAGAGTATCTGCAACAGTCACAGTATCTAGGAGGACAAACCTAATTCTGGAACTTCCAAATAGGATTTGTGATTTATTTTGTAAATATAATAAACACATGTTAACAATGTATATGCTGTTGTTTTTGCGTTACGTTGGTCATGAACGCATAGTTCCAAGTCCTTTTGAGGAAACTAGATTGACAATATACTCCACTAGCAACTTGCTTAGGAGTGCAGATGGAAATTGGAGGGCAAACCCCTGTATGAGCAGATCTACGGCCTCTTAAAAAGTCCTTTCTTTAACACAACAACCCGTGGTAAAACAGAGCGGTACCCTTAGGAAGAAGGGGAACTTCTTGCCATAGAAGCCGACCCTGAAGAACTCTGGCTCCAGTCTCTGCTGGTCCATGATCTTATCGTACAGCGATGCCTCCATCATCTGTCAACGGGAAACGTCGGGTTACGGAACACTACTAGGTTATATCATCATCCCACTCAGAGACTAAACAGAGAACTGGTCAGGGATCAGTCAGCGTGGAGACACACTGAGGAGGTCTACAGTAACTCACCCTCATCTTGCTGAGGTTCCTGTAGTCGTAGTAAGACTCGTACTGGTCCGCCAGCTCTCTGCACAGAATGATCCCGTTCTCCCAACACTTGAGGAAACCAGAGCACATTATCACATTGACAATGGTCACATCTCAATTGGGAACGTGCTTTTCACCTTTTCATCTATCTCACATGAGCAGGATAAGGATTCAAGGAAAAGGGAGCCTCGTTAGAATATTGAGATGCTAGCAAAACCATGTCAAATGGCCCGCAGGGGAGACTGGCTGCGGTATGAGTGTTGGCCACTGGGTGGCGGTAGTGTACTAACAATAAGCGGGACAACTGTCAGGGCGGACCTGCCGTCACAATGGAGGTGCAACACCCAGCCAACATGCTAATGAAATGAAAGCTGTCCTTTCCTGCAGCGTTTTAATCCCAAAGCAGCGGCAGCTAGCAGATGGCTTTGGTCGTGAACTCACAGGGAAATCTTTCAAAGAATAATGGGGAAGGACATGTTGAATGATTCAGCAGAGGAATAATGTGTTGGGAGATGCTGAGCAGAGCATTCAAATAATATTGGCTTTTTCTTATGACACTGTCCCAGGGTAATTGTTAATAAAGAGAGAGAGTAGGGGGGGGGGAGAGAACAATAGAGAGAATGAAAAAGAGAGCGAGAGACAGAAAGAACAAAGAAGAGATAAAGAATGACAAAGAGAGTGAAAGAAAGGGCTAGAGAGAGAGAGAGAGATCCCACCTTCCCCCTGTCAAAGTTCTGTACAATGGTAAGATGGAGGTACTCCTTCCTCTGCCACTCGCTCTGCATGGGGTAGTTGAGGAACTCTCTGAGGGGCCTTTCGGACCACTCCAACAGCTCGTCATACAACAGAAGAGTGTAGGAGGCCTCTGCACAACACACAACACCACCACATAGTCATGGTTATGCCAAACCCTTGAGACCCGAAACAGCCACACACTTAAAACACCCACATACACTTCTTCATTTCCTGGTCATGTTTTACAGTGTACCTGTGTAATTCTGTGCTTTCAGGTGCAGTTCGTACAGCTTGTGGATGTAGCGGATGTACATCTCCTCCTTGTTCAACTCAGTTTTGTAGAAATTCTAGAGACAGGCAACCATGGGGACACGGCGAGAGACAGAGAGAGAGAGAGCAAAGTGCACTAATGTTTATCAGCCGCTGAGCAGCAATGAACTCAGTGATATCTGCCCACATAAACTGGTGCTTTCAGGCTCTAGAGTGCTTCGGTCCGTTATATAAGATAAACCTGGAGGACTGAAAGACACCACGCAACAAAATAATAAATCCCCCAGGTTGGCATGGTTACAAAGACAACACAGAACATGTTGTGTTGTATGTGGGGGCTGTGAACTCGTTGAGCCCTGGTCTAAAAAGCACGATCATCGTAGCAACTTTATCACCACTGGGAAAGGAACAGAAACACAGCTCTGGTCCTGCTCTCTTAACACAATAGTTCAACGGGACAAGAGGCTAGAAACTAATCAAATGGGGTTTCTATGGTGACAGGAGAGCAGCGACTGAATCTGTTCAAGGGCCACCGGGCGGAGAGAGACTGTCACTGACCAGCAGACTGACGGTGCAGCCAATCTTCTTCCCATCCACCTCCCCCAGCTTCACGCAGTCCCTGTAGTCCAGCAGCCTCTCCATCAGACGCGTGACTGTGGCGATGAGCGAGACGCCACTCTCCCTCCACGTCTCCCTCTCAATCTTCTTCAACAGACTGGAATAGCGAGAGAGAAAGGGAGCGCGAGAGAGAGGAGAGACGAGAGAGAAATAGACACAGAAGACAGAAGCGAGCGAGAAAGAGAGGAGAGAGAGAAATAGACACAGAAGAAAGAAGCGAGCGAGAGAGAGAGGAGAGAGAGAGGAGAGAGAAACAAAGAAGGAGAGAAAGCAGAGAAAAAGACAGAAAGAGAGGAGAGAAATAAAGTCTTCAACCTGCTTGTCCATCACGTTGTCCCGTCCCCCAGCAGTAAAGGACACCCCTAACAGAAGGACAACACACGGTGTGTAGAGCATTGGAGTGTCTTACCTAGGGTACGGACCAAACAGAGGGATTCTACTCCGGGAAAGCAATGGCAAAACAAATTAATAGATTAATAATATCAGCACACACTCACACAAGTTAGTTCAGGGTTAGTGATGTCAGTCAGGTAGATAAGGAGTGGAACAAAAAGATGATATACAGCTATAAAGTGTCTGTTAGGGAAAACTTTACCAATCCACGGAAATAAGCTGTATCCAGACCGCACATGTTAAAGAGCAATGTGGTGGCACTAAGCTTTACATTCATAAACGGCCCAATTGATGTCTGACAAAAGGTGGGACTGGGACGTATGGGTTTGCAGTGCGATAAGACAATTAAACAAACATCGTACAGACCAACAAAAAACAAACACACACACACACACACACACACACACACACTACAGCACAAAGCGTGCAAGGTGAAGGGACCAACCTGAGTACACAGACAAGGAGATCTCAGAGAGGAGGTGTGAAGGACTATGGATATGAGAGGAGGTGCTTATCTGGAGAACTCCAGAATCCGTCCCTTTTCCCACCCCACTTACATCCCTCCATCCCGTCACGAGTCCTCTTACCTCACTCAATAAAACACACAGACAAACTGATCCGGGCACTGACGTTTGCAGTACGGCGTGACCACATGCGCCTTCCCTCGGACTCACATGCTGTTGAAGAGCTCTCTGTACGTCTCGTCCCCTTTGCCTTCTGACATCAGACCGTCCAGTTTGTCGATCAGCTTGGCCTCCACCTGACGAGAGAACGGATTGATTATGTAATCAATCTAGATCAATACACGGATGCCACCGTCGGGTACAGTCGATAACGGTCTGGTGGAACTGCAATATCCATAAAGTGCCACCAGGGGGTGCTAGTGCTGGCCCCAGCCAGTCCAGTACCAGAGCTATACTTATTTTCCACCATAATTTGCAAATAAATTCATTAAAAATCCAACAATGTGATTATCTGGATTTTTTTTCTCATTTTGTCTGTCATAGTTGAAGTGTACCAATGATGAAAATTACAGGCCTCTCATCTTTTTAAGTGGGAGAACTTGCACAATTGGTGGCTGACTAAATACTTATTTGCCCCACTGTATATGAACTGCATAAATACAGACGGCTCTGGCCATTACCTGTTTGAAGTTTCCACTCCTCCTCTGCTCCCAGTCCATCATGTCATGGAAGATCGGGATCATGACATTCCTCAGGTCAGGCTGGGGAACCAGGGTCACCTCCAGGAATGGACCTATCATCGCCGGGATGAAGTTCAACTTGTGCTCACCTGGAGAGAGAGCGGGAAGGAGAGATGGAGAGAGAGAGGGAGAGATGGAGAGAGAGAGGGAGGGAGATATGGAGAGAGCAGGAGAGAGAGTGAGTGAGAGATGGATAGAGTGTGAGGGAGGGAGAGAGAGTGAGTGAGGGAGATGGAGAGAGCAGGAGAGGGAGAGGGAGAGAGATCAACTGCGTTCCTCTGAGAGACGAGCAAGAATCCAAAGAAGTGACACAGAAAGAGAACGACACTGTGGCTGCATCGTACCTAAGTTCTGCCACATGCTGAAGATCTCACAACCCATCATCACCCTCATGTCCCCATACCTGTACAACGAGACAACACACAGGCGCCAGGTCAGAACAGCGCCGAAGCCAGCATGTGAAAAGTGGAGAAAGTTAGTGCATGTAGAATGTTTGAGACTTACTTCTCCAGTACCCTCTTCTTCTTGGACGGAGAGAAGGACTCCAGTTGAAGACAGGGCTGGTTGATGAAGATGACGGACAGATAGAAGTACGAGTCCCACACCTACGGAAGACGCATTAAAAACACTTTATAGCATGTCGATGCTTTCTTCACGTTGTTTTGTTTTTGTTAAACAAAGACAGACAAAATGGATGTTTGCAGCTCTTACCTTGTAGTCAAACTTGTCATTGAGGAAGTTCTTCCTCAGAGCATCAGAGAGGTACAGGACTGTTGTTATGATTACACTGAGGGAGGGGTGGACAACAAGATTATGTCGATGAACCAAACTATAAGCAGGTGTCAGCTAATATTGAGTAACTATGGAGGGACATCATTTTGAATCAAATATGTGGGATAAGTGGTTTACTTGTTGGTGACCAACCGCATGACAGTCCAATCTTTCAGGAACATCTCTGGTCGAATCAGAATGCGGAACACGGTGAAAATCTGCAAGAGAAAGTCCTGAAAAGCAGAAAAAGGAGCACACTACATTTACTTGGTTTAACAGCAATTGCCATTCAGCACATCACCAAACTATGAATGGAAAGTAATGTATTCAGAGTAGGAGTGCATTCATGATATCCATAGTGTTCATGGTATTCCTTCCTATTACTGTGAACTTAGTGACCCCATTTCCTCCTTTCCACATTCCTATATCTCCATCGCACCTCTTCCTCAACCCCTGGCATGACCGTTCCTCATTACGCACACACACTCCTGCTACTGACGATGACACACAAGCGGAGTCATCAGTCAGATTCTGCTGAGTGGTGTGTGTGAGTGTGTAGCCTTACCCTCAGGTCATCTTTGCTGGTGAAGGCCTGCAGGAGCTGCTGGTAATGTTTATCACTCATTTGTCTGAGGAGAGCCAGCAGGCACGCCACAAACTCCCCCTGTAGACAGAGAGAGAGACACTGATCATTTGGTACAAATCCGAACTACAACATCCAATTGATCCTCTCAAAATTGGCAAATATCACAATTTGTTCAAATTGAAAAAATAACTAGTACTGACAGAAAAATATGTGTTCCTTTGCGTTCCATGCGGACCCAGGGAAGTGTGCTCATCTGTGGGGACACAAATGCGTGCACAGGAACACTACCTGATCTAACGAGCACACGAAGGGGACAGCTTTATTACAGGCCATAGAGTCTCTAACTGTCTTAATCTCCCCCATAGAAACAACAGTGGCAGCACCGTCAACAAAAACGGAAGGGATCTGTTGCATCTCTGTAGAAGCCTGGGTCGGTACTTTGTCAATGGTAGGTTACGGGGGGGACTCTTTGGGGAGATTCACCTACTGATCACCTCTTGGCCACAGTACAGTACAGACTATATGATCACAGACATTGACCCTTTCTCTCTCAGCTCCTTCACTGTCAAGCCACTAACACCTATGTCTGGTCACAGCCAAATTACATTGTTCCTCAAAAGAACAGACATGGAAACAACCACACATTCACAGCCCAGTAAGCTGTACAACACCAGACATTCACAGCCCAGTAAGCTGTACAACATCAGAAATTCATACAGATGGGCCCAAAACAGCACAGAAGAATACCAGAAAGCAACCAGTAACCAAAATATCCAAACACTCTTAGATAACTTTCTGGATACCACATTCACTCACAGTAAATAAGGCATCAACTATATATTCAGGCAAACGGCAAAAGAAACACAATTGAAATTGATAAAACACAAAACAAAAAAGACCACAGATGACGACTGGTTTGATGCAGATTATAAAATTATAAGGAATAAACTTAGAACACTATCCAACCAAAAGCACAGAGAACCAAATAATGGTGAATTACACCTTCATTACTGTGATACTTTAAAACTCTATAAACGTAACACTCAGAACCCAAAAAATCACAGTACAACAGCAAGCAGCTGACACTAATTGAGGAGTCCATAAACACAAACAACTTCTGGCAAAATTGTAAAAAACTAAAATCTAAACAAGAGGAATTAGCGATACAAAATGGTGACATATGGACAACCCATTTTAAAACGCTCTACAACACCGCTCAAATTAACACAAACGAAGAACGCCACATTCATGAGAAGTTGACTGGATTAGAAAAAGCTATAAAGGACAATCAAAATCCACTCGACTCCCCAATTACTGACCAGGAGCTCTATAAGAAATTTCAAGCTCTCAAATTTAAAAAGGCATGCGGACCTGATGGCATCCTAAATTATATGCTCAAACTTACTAGTGCAAAATTGGCTATATTAAAATTGTTTAATTTGATCCTGAGTGTAGGTTATTTCCCTGACATCTGGAATCAAGGACTCATAACCCCAATCTTTAAGAACAGAGACAAATTTGACCCTAACAATTAAAAAAAAAATGTTTTACCTTTATTTAACCAGGCAAGTCAGTTAAGAACAAATTCTTATTTTCAATGACGGCCTGGGAACAGTGGGTTAACTGCCTGTTCAGGGGCAGAACGACAGATTTGTACCTTGTCAGCTCGGGGGTTTGAACTTGCAACCTTTCGGTTACTAGTCCAACGCTCTAACCACTAGGCTACCCTGCCGCCCCAATTACAGAGGCATTTGTGTGAACAGTAACCTGGGGATGGTTTTCTGTAATATTATAAATGTAAGAGTCTTCCTTAGTAAGCACAAGGAAGTCTTCCTTAGTAAGCACAATTTCTTGAGTAAAAGCCAAATTGGATTCATTCCAAAACATCGCACAACTGATCATATTTACACCCTACACACCCTGATAGATAAACATGTCCACCAAAATAATACCAAAATATATGCTTGCTTTATCGACTTCCAAAAAGCATTTGATTCCATTTGACATACAGGACTGTTCTACAAAGTTATTGAAAGTGGTGTAGGGGGTAAAACATATGACATAATTAAATCAATGTATACTGGCAATACATGCAGCATTAACATTGGTAAGAAAATAACAGAATTCTTTAACCAGGGGCGGGGCCTTCGCCAGAGTTGCAATCTGAGCCCTGCAATCTTCAATATTTACATTCACGAATTGGCCACTATTCTAGAAAAATCCTCAGCCCCTGGTGTTAGTCTCCACAATTCAGAAGTTAAATGCCTACTCTTCGCAGATGACCTATGCCTGCTGTTATCCACAGCACATGGCCTACAGCAGAGCCTGGACCTGCTAGAGCAGTACTGCCAGGGCCCCAAAAGACAAATAATGATTTTCCAGAGAAGATCCAGATCTCAGGGAATTAGACCAAAGTTCTCAATTGGTACAAGATACACTTCTCAAAAAGGGAACACTAAAATAACACATCCTAGATCTGAATGAATGAAATATTCTTATTAAATACTTTTTTCTTTACATAGTTGAATGTGCTGACAACAAAATCACACAAAAATGATCAATGGAAATCAAATTTATCAACCCATGGAGGTCTGGGTTTGGAGTCACACTAAAGATTAAAGTGGAAAACCACACTACAGGCTGATCCAACTTCGATGAAATGTCCTTAAAACAAGTCAAAATGAGGCTCAGTAGTGTGTGTGGCCTCCACGTGCCTGTATGACCTCCCTACAACGCCTGGACATGCTCCTGATGAGGAGGCGGATGGTCTCCTGAGGGATCTCCTCCCAGACCTGGACTAAAGCATCCGCCAACTCCTGGACAGTCTGTGGTGCAACGTGGCGTTGGTGGATGGCGCGAGACATGATGTCCCAGATGTGCTCAATTGGATTCAGGTCTGGGGAACGGGCGGGCCAGTCCATAGCATCAATGCCTTCCTCTTGCAGGAACTGCTGACACACTCCAGCCACATGAGGTCTAGCATTGTCTTGCATTAGGAGGAACCCAGGGCCAACCGCACCAGCATATGGCTATGTACAGACTTAGTGAGCATAGCCTTGCTATTGAGAAAGGCCGCCGTAGGCAGACATGGCTCTCAAAGAGAAGCTATGTGCTCTGCCCACAAAATGAGGTGGAAACTGAGCTGCACTTCCTAACCTCCTGCCCAATGTATGACCATATTAGAGACACATATTTCCCTCAGATTACACAGATCCACAAAGAATTCGAAAACAAATCAAATTTTGATAAACTCCCATATCTACTGGGTGAAATTCCACAGTGTGCCATCACAGCAGCAAGATCTGTGACCTGTTGCCACGAGAAAAGGGCAACCAGTGAAGAACAAACACCATTGTAAATACAACCCATATTTATGCTTATTTATTTTCCCTAGTGTACTTTAACCATTTGTACATTGTTACAACAATGTATACATATATATATATATATATATATATAAATAATATGACATTTGTAATGTCTTTATTGGGTTTTGAAAGTTCTGTATGTGTAATGTTTACTGTTAATATTTATTGTTTATTTAACTTTTGTATATTATCTACCTCACTTGCTTTGGCAATGTTAACACATATTTCCCATGCCAATAAAGCCCCTTGAATTGAAATTAATTGAGAGAGACAGACAGAGACAGAGACAGAGACAGAGAGAGAGAGAGAGAGAGAGAGAGAGAGAGAGAGAGAAACAGCTTTTAACATCTGGGACACTGGCCACGTATACTATATAACAATGAGAGAGATGGAAGACCATGTACCTTGATGGAAGACCTGTAAATACTACAGTCAGAACAGGCTGGGAGAGAAATAAAGTGGTTATTTTCTACTTTTTTAGGTGGTTTGACATTTGGTAAAATGTCAAATGGAAATGTAAGAGAATGGTTCTCTCTGAACTCAGCTGTGGTTAAGAGCAGGACAGAAGTACAGCTCTCTTTGACCACAAATTCAGTTTCAATCATTGACCTTAAAACCTCACGCTATATTTCGAATGACTAGCAGTTACACACACACACACACACCGTGATGTCCTGGAACTGCAGTCTCATATTGGTCCCGGCTGCTTGTGGTCTGTTCGTGATCTCAAGGATGGTCCTCATCAGGACAACCAGCAGACTATCCACTATCAGATCCACCTCCTCAGAAACCACCGGCTCCTAGGGACACACACAAGTTCACATTAAGTTTCACACAGGTACATAATCATGATCATCATTACCCATACAGACAGTATGAAAACATACGGAACACAAAAAGATAGACCACTAGCCAATACTTAAACAAATTGGACACACATTAGTGTGTGTGTGTGTGTGTGTGTCAGACTGGCTGCTCCGGCTGTCACTTCATCTTAGCCATGTTCGTGTGTGTGTGTGTGTGTGTGTGTGTGTGTGTGTGTGTGTGTGTGTGTGTGTGTGTCAGACTGGCTGCTCCGGCTGTCACTTCATCTTAGCCATGTTCGTGTGTGTGTGTGTGTGTGTGTGTGTGTGTGTGTGTGTGTGTGTGTGTGCGTGCGTGCGTGCGTGCGTGCGTGCGACTAGCTGCTTCTCAGCCAAACAGGCCAGCACCATGTCAAGGTCAGGACGAGACTTAACACAGGGACAAACTGCCACATCCACACTTTCACGTTTCATTTCTGGATTGGATTGTTTATTTGTTCTGGCACCTAGCTATCTATTTACTTTGTTACTTGATTTACTGGACTCTATTATCAGTCTGGCAGGTTTTGCTAGTTTGTTTTAATACGCCACACAAACAAACAAAGCTGTGTTCAGATCACAATAAACATTGTTGTTATCAAATATCCAAGGGAACAATACCGTTTTTGAGCCATTAACAGTGAATTAGGTAATCTCAATTAACCCAGAACCTCAAATCTTGCACAATTTGTAGTCTGTCCATGATTAACCGTGAGGTGGCAGCCTAAAAGACTACACTACCCATGGTGCTCTGCTGTGGCTGTACTCACGGTGGCGGTAGAGTCGTACTTCCTGACGAGAGAGAGCATGCTGGTGAGGATACGGGCACACATCACCAGGTCTCTCTGCTCCTGCATGTGGGCCTGCAACAGACGCAACACCACCGGGAGCAGGATACACCTCGACTCTGGAATACACACACTTGAACATGAAAACACACACACACAAAAATACTAGCATGTATGTTCTGCTCAAACACCTGTTTTTCTATTTTTATCCCTCTCTTGGGTGTGATTTAAACCCTTCGCCTGCCTCTGAGCAAGCAGCTAATAAAATGTTACCACAGCTATTTGTGTGAGTATATAATTATCATTAACTACAATTAACTGGCAAGTGCGCCTGTGTAGGTATGTAATTACTAGCAATTGTGCATAATCATGTGTGTGCGATATGTGTGGTTGTGTGTGTGCGTACATAACCCCCAAATGTTTGCTTCTGAGTGTTGCGTAAATTAAATATTGTGTGTGCGTGCGTGCGTTCCTACCTGTGTTGGTGTACAGCTGGCTCTCCACGGTCTTGGCGATGCAATGTAGCTTGACGGCTTCCAGGGGGCACTCAGCGCGAGCGGTGGCAGGCAGGCTGCCCAGCGTATCCCTGACGAAGCCTGCCACCTCCCTCACCGTGAAGATCTTCAGCAGCTCCCCGTACACTGCAGGGAACGTCCTCAGGAACACCGCCTTGGAATACACAGACAGTGTATAAATATACAGTATCACCCCTCTCTGACATTTTTGGAAATAAATAGATGCCTACCACTTTGAAGATGCACAATAATGTTTATTGTGAAACAAACAAGAAATAAGACAAAAAAACTGAACTTGAGCGTGCATAATACATTTTGCAGCAATTACAGCTGCAAGTCTCTTGGGTTATGTCTCTATAAGCTTGGTACATCTAGCCACTGGGACTTTTGCCCATTCTTCAAGGCAAAACTGCTTCAGCTCCTTCAAGTTGGATGGGTTCCGCTGGTGTACAGCAGTCTTTAAGTCATACCACAGATTCTCAATTGGGTTGAGGTGTGGGCTTTGACTAGGCCATTCCAAGACATTTAAATGTGTCCCCTTAAACCACACAAGTGTTGCTTTAGCAGTATTGCTTAGGGTCATTGTCCTGCTGGAAGGTGAACCTCCGTCCCAGTCTCAAATATCCGGAAGACTGAAACAGGTTTCCTGCAAGAATTTCCCTGTATTTAGCGCCAACCATCATTCCTTCAATTCTGACCAGTTTCCCAGTCCCTGACGATGAAAAACATCCCCACAGCATGATGCTGCCACCACCATGCTTCCATGGTGTTCTCGGGGTTATGAGATGTGTTGGATTTGCACCATAGCATTTTCCTTGATGGCCAAAAAGCTCAATTTAGTCTCATCTAACCAGAGTACCTCCTTCCATATGTTTTGGGAGTTTCCCACATGCCTTTTGGCGAATAGCAATGGATTTTATTCTGGCCACTCTTCCGTAAAGCCCAGCTCTGTGGAGTGTTCGGCTTAAGGACAGATACTCAAATCTCCGCTGTGGAGCTTTGCAGCTCCTTCAGGGTTATGGTGCTCTGTGGGATGTCCCTGACCTGTTTTGGAGAGCTCCTTGATCTTCATGGTGTTGCTTGATTGGTGGTGCCCATTGCATAGTGGTGTTGCAGACTCTGGGGCCTTTCAAAACAGGTGTATATATACTGAGATCATGTGACACTTAAATAAAGTCCACCTGTGTGCAATCTAATTAATTGTGTGACTTCTGAAGGTGATTGGTTGCAACAGATCTTAGTTAGGGGCTTCATAGCAAAGGGGGTGAATACTTTTTCGTAAAATAAATACATTAATATCACTTCACCAATTTGGACTATTTTGTTTTTGTCCATTACATGAAATCCAAATAAAAATCCATTTAAATTACAGGTTGTAATGCAACAAAATAGGAAAAACGCCAAGGAGGATGAATACTTTTGCAAGGCACAGTAGCTATCTAGCAGTATGTAGTACAGGTTTCTACCGAAAGTGACTCACGGTTAACACATAGGCTACTTTATAGTCATTATGTGCCTTATTAGAAAATGTTACTCAAACCATATACCGTTTAGGTGTAGAACACACTTATCTAGAGGAGGCTTATACCTAAAGTGATCAACAGTTACACTAACAAATAGGCTACTGTATATTCAGTAAATGTGGCCCATGAGAAATCAAACCAATCATAACCAATGCTTCAACCGATACAGTCTAGGACCCCCAACACACACTGCAGGACGTCTATTCTATGCCTGTACAGAAACACAATTCCACTACAGTATAATATATCTTGATGTTCCTCATCTCTAACCTACAGTGCCTTCAGAAAGCATTCCTACCCCTGGAGTTAATCCACATTGTGTTGTGTTATAACCCACCAGATGGCATATGAGCGTGTCATAAGCCACGGCAAAATGTGTAGAATTGCTGGAAATGAGCTTTAACGGTGGACGTTGAGCACGAAAAACAGTCCAACTCCTCCTCTTTCTCATTTTTCAAACAGAAACACGGTGTGCCTTTGGTGGTTCATCGATGTGTTGTTCTGGTCGTGAGCGCTGCACTCAACATAGCTAGTTTGTTAGCTAAGCTAGACACTTTAGCTAGCCAGTAACTCCTCCAGCATGTGTTGACGTCATTTCACAGGTTTTATTTTTGTAACGGAAGCTGTAGAGCTCGATAAGAAATGGCACTTCTGTGTCCAAATATGTTACTCATAATTTGTTTTTAAGAATTAAAAATGACCTGGTATAATGGTGCATTGAGCAGTTACACAGTTTAAAGCCATTATTTTTTCCGTTTTTGCCCAAAGTCTACCTTTGTAAGTAACTGCCCAGTGTTTCCAGGTTGCTATGAAATATGACCTACAATTAATTACAATATGAGTAAAATAGTTAGTTCTAGAAGATGGTAGTTAAGTATGTTTAAAAAAGCAGCTATTCTATGTTGGAATGGTGTGGGCGTATACCAGTCATTAAAAATATTAACATGGATTAGGAGTGGCTTGACCTGCATTCTCCTATAGCCGTTGTTCTGTTCGGTTGTAGATCAAGATGACAATAGATCAGGAATCAGCCATTTGTGTAACTAGATTGTGCTAAGAGGTGCACACTGTTACTGTTCTGTGTCTAGTTAAAATGATTTCATGGCGGTACTGGAAGGGAGGACAGGTGGAGCAGCATGATGACACCAGGGTGTAATAACAACCCACACAAGGTGAAAATAACAGTGCAGTGTGTGGTAAGGATCTCCAGCAGAGAGTGAGAGCCAGAGTGAATGGTCACTCACGCAACAGGGTGAACAGACAGACTGACAGGCCAGGTCATTATCAGTTGGGTTCATTAGGGTGGGCTGCTGTGGGAGTTTACACAGCTAAGTGTGCAGTAAACACACAACCACACACACACACACCAGTGGCTTATATCTTAGTGTGCAACCTTGAATTAGACCCACACATTATCTGTGGAGGGCCCAAGGGAGAGACAGGCTGGAGGCCAACAGAGAGCCACTGGAGAGAGACGATTACTAGAGAGAGCAGGGACACACACACATAATGTATTACTGTAGATTAGGATCTCGAGGATTTGGGGGAAGGAGGACAAGCGGGTCTCTGGTGTATAATAAGCACATAAGCACACACACACACCCTCATACTACCGTGTGTGTCTGTACAAACAAAGACATCAGCTGAAGACAGAGACACACAGACACACACGCTACACTGTGTGTAATTCAGATTATTTGTGGGTGTGTTTTGCAGCTTTGTTTTAGTCTTCCCGGAGAGCAGTTCAGCCTGGTTTTGTGCTGTGCAGCCCCCCAAGACAAAGTATGAAATATGAATTACAAAGTATCTCCAGGGTTTATAATCTGCGTGAAATTCAATTAAAAACATTTTCTTACAAATCAAACTGAATTAAGTGGGATTGCTTATTGCTTGAAACATAACACGCACGCACACGCACAGAGAAGCCTGCCTCCTGCTGTTATTGCCCATGGCATATAAAGCAAGACAGACCAGGATGCAATGTTGATAACCTCTGTGCTCTCTATCAATCATGTGGGGCATGTTTCATGTCTGCACTGCGTCAAGCCACTGTGTCAATGTCACGTACGTGCGTGCGCACACGCACACACACACACACACACACACACACACACACACACACACACACACACACACACACACACACACACACCTGTGTCTGCGTGATGGGGCTGGTGATCTTGTTCTCCTGGGACAGGAAGAAGCGGATGGACATGAACAGCTCGTGGACGCAGCAACGGAACTCCTCCTCGCTCTGACCCCCGGTGGCGAGGGCGAAGAGACGCCGGGACTGGATGATGTACTTAAAGATATACTCAGTGGCCTGGGGGGGGCATAAAGTAACACACAGTTACTCACTGATAACATCACTCATCCACCATAATGCTAGACAACACTGGTCTTAAAACATAATAGGAAAACATATTAGTGTCGTTGATGTGGGTCCCTGCAATTAAGTGTGCTACTAGGCCATTAAAAGTAACTTGTAATGGAAATGTTGAACACCCAAGGTGTAGCATTTCCACTTTTTGAAACTGCATGCAGCAACAATATGAGAGAGAGGTGGCAAAAAGAGACTAATGAATGATACGGAGATATCCTCAACACATGCTGAAGAGGATGTGTGTGTGTGTGTGTGTGTGTGTGTGTGTGTGTGTGTGTGTGTTCAGGAGCACACACTCACATTGAGGACCTGCTGAATGTGATCCTGGTGCTCAGCGTCTATGATGCGATCCACGTACCACTTCAGTACTTTGATCAGGTCCCTGCGAAAGACACACGTCTAGCATCAACTACTGACCTCGACCTTTCCCTGCGATCACAATGCATTTCCACCAACAACCCCAAGTATCCACCGACATATCGCAGAGGCGCAACACACAAAGGACGCCTTGGTGCAGCATGAGTAAACGCTTGACAGTGCATGTAAAATCTCTGCTTATGATACACCCACATTGTTAAAAATGTATGACGATGGTGTTCATGAACAACGTCTAGGGCTGAACAACCTTCGATTCATGCAACAAAAGAAACAGAACACAAGGGTTGGTTTAGAAAACGTCTGTGTGTGGCAGTGCAATGGTGCGATAACAATATTGCAGATTCACACTGTGTAGTGTATTAACACTAGCGGCCAGGTTTGAGAGCACACACTTACAGATAATTGAACAACATCATAAGAGACAGTAGGAGCACAAGGGAAAATGGTGGAGAGAGCACAGTCATTTGCACAGAATGAACATCTGTGTGGGAGATGTTTTGCCTGCTTTTCTGTGATTTGAACGTGATCGCACGTTGATTGGTTTTCCCTTGGGCACATAGCGTACTGAAGAGACAAACACCATTTTGTTGGACATAACCAGCTAATAAAGTGCACAATGTTATTTCTAGTACTGAATTGGTACAATACATTGTCAAAAGTATGTGGACACCCACTCATTCCAAAACCATGAGCATTAATATGGAGTTGGTCCCCCCTTTTGCTGCGCAAACAGCCTCCACTCTTCTGGGAAGGCTTTCCATTCAGCCACAAGAGCATTAGTGAGGTCGGGCATTGATGTTGGGCGATTAGACCTGGCTTGCAGTCAGCATCCCAAAGGTGTTCGATGGGGTTGAGGTCAAGGCTCTATGTAGGCCAGTCAAGTTTTCCACAACGATATCTACATGGACCTCGTTTTGTGCACGGGGGCATTGTCATGCTGAAACAGGAAAGGGCCTTCACCAAACTATTGCCACAAAGTTGGAAGCGTAGAATTGTCTAGAATGTCATTGTGTGTTGTAGCATTAAGATTTCCCTTCACTAGAACTAAGGGGCCTAGCCCAAACCATGTAAAACAGCTCCAGACCATTATTCCTCATCCACCAAACTTTACAGTTGGCACAATGCAGTCAGACAGTTGGCGTTCTCCTGGCATCCGCCAAACCTAGATTCGTCTGTCAGACTGCGAGATAGTGAAGTGTGATTCATCACTAGCTATAGCAGGGCAGAAATTTGACGAACTGACTTGTTGGAAAGGTGGCATCCTATGACGGTGCCACATTGAAGGTCACTGAGTTCTTCGGTAAGGCCATTCTACTGACAATGTTTGTCTATGGAGATTGCATGGCTGTGTGCTCGATTTTATACACCTGTCAGCAACGGGTGTGGCTCAAACAGCCATATACACTAATTTGAAGGGGTGTCCACTTACCTTTGCATATACACTAACGTTCACAATTTTTGTCAATTAAAATAACATCAAATTGATCAGCAATACAGTGTAGACATGGTTAATTTTGTAAATGACTATTGTAGCTATAAAACGGCAGAGTTTTTATGGAATATCTACATAGGCGTACAGAGGCCCATTATCAGCACTCCTGTGTTCCATTGGCACGTTGTGTTAGCTAATCCAAGTTTATCACTGTAAAATACTAATTGATCATTAGGAAACCCTTTTGCAATTATGTTAGCACAGCTGAAAACTGTTGTACTGATTAAAGAAGCAATAAAACTGACCTTATTTAGACTAGTTGAGTATTTGGGGCATCAGCATTTGTGGGTTCGATTATAGGCTCAAAATGGCCAGAAACAAAGACCTTCTGAAACTCGTCAGTCTATTCTTGTTCTGAGAAATGAAGACTATTCCATGCGAGAAATTTCCAAGAAACTGAAGATCTCGCACAATGCTGTGTACTACTCCTGTCACAGAACAGCGCAAACTGGCCCTAACCAGAATAGAAAGAGGAGTGGGAGGCCCCGTTGCACAACTGAGCAAGAGGACAAGTATATTAGAGTGTCTAGTTTGAGAAACAGACGCCTCACAAGTCCGCAGCTTCATTAAATAGTACCTGCAAAAACCGAGTCTCAACATCAACAGTGATGAGCGACACTGGGATGCTGGCCTTCTAGGCAGAGTTGCAAAGAAAAAGCCATATCTCAGACTGGCCAATAAAAAGAAAACATTAATATGGGCAAAAGAACACAGACACTGGTCAGAGGAAGATTGGAAAAAGGTGTTATGGACAGACAAATCTAAGTTTGAGGTGTTCGGATCACAAAGAAGAACAGTCGTGTGATGCAGAAAAAATGAAAAGATGCTGGAGGAGTGCTTGATGCCATCTGTCAAGCATGGTGGAGGCAATGTGATGGTCTGGGGGTGCTTTGGTGGTGGTTAAGTGGGAGATTTGTACAGAGTAAAAGGGCTCTTGAAGGCAATCACTCAATTTTGCAACGCCATGCCATACTCTCTGGACAGCACTTAATTGGAGCCAGTTTCCTCCTACAACAGGACAATGACCCAAAGCACAGCTCCAAACTATGCAAGAATTATTTAGGGATGAAGCAGTCAGCTGGTATTCTGTCTATAATGGAGTGGCCAGCACAGTCACAGCACAGTGGCCACACCGGATCTCAACCCTATTGAGCTGTCGTGGGAGCAGCTTGACCGTATGGTACATAAGAAGTGCCCATCAAGCCAACCTAACTTGTGGGAGGTGCTTCAGGAAGCATGGGGTGAAATCTCCTCAGAGTACCTCAACAAATTGACAACTAGAATGCCAAAGGCTGCAAGGCTGTAATTGCTGCAAATGGAGGATTCTTTGACAAAAGCAACGCTTGAAGGACACAATTATTATTTCAATTCTAAATCGTTATTTATAACCTTGTCAACATCTTGACTATATTTCCTATTCATTTTGCAACTCATTTCATGTATGCTTTCATGGAAAACAAGGACATTTCTAAGTGACCCAAAACTTTTGAACAGTAGTGTATAGTGTACATACAGTATTATATCCTACTGAAGTCACTGAACAACTCAACTAAACCACCGTAGACGATGAGTCTAGAGGCAGGCAACACACTCTCTCTATATATGAAGGTGAGTTTATTGAGTTTATTTTAGGTGAGGGAGAGGTGAGCGCTTTAGCTGTGAGCCTGACAGGAGAGGGGTGTTAGTGAGAAATGAGCAGCGTGAGCGCTTAGCAGGCAGAACAGTGTGAGTGTATCACAATGTGAGTTTGAGGCGACGGCACAGCGTCTGAGGAACAGTGAGCGTATGTGGCAGGAAGTGTGTGCTTGCAGGCCCAAATCAACGTGAGACATTGAGGACGCGTGATCCTAATTATAGTTTTCAAAACAGGTGGCGCAGCAGGTGACTCGTTCACACCACTGAAGCACCTTTTGCCGCCCTCATCATTATCACCAGGTAGTATACCGTAGGTCTTACCATAGGACAACCGTAAAACAACCATAATACACCCTAGGAGGAGAACGAGAGAAACACACCTGTAAGACAAGGCTCCAGCAAAATGACTCTCGATGTAGGTGTCCATGACGGGCTTGAAATGATGGAACTTGCTGTCCTGTAGCAGGTTAATGATGTGGACCTGAAAGAGGAAGGGAAATAACTCACATGCTTGCCACAAAATGAAACACTCTTTATTTAGCCAACAACGAACACCATTGTAAATAAGAATTTGTTCTTCACTGACTTGCCTAGTTAAATAAAGGTTACATTCCAAAAAAATATATATATATATATTTATTCAACCTAACCTCCTATGTGACACAAACTGGCCTAGTGGTCCAGATTCATCATGCAGTCACAAAGGCAGTTTGATTGGCTCACTTTCACCCATGATGAACAAGAGCAGAGATGAGTGAGTGAGTGAGTGAGTGGACCAAGTTAATTGCAAGCAGATCAATCCCTCAGCTCTATATTAGAGTGATGCAGCATGGCTGGGATTGATCAGCGAAGGCTGTGAAGTGTTACAATATTAAGCACATCCATTGGCTCAAGCTTCCAGTGTGTGTGTCTGTGTTCACCATGCATCATTGCGCTTTTTCTCTCTGACCACAGTAAGCCACTATTGGACACAGGCCTTCTTCTCTAATGAGGCTTGGTCTACTTCCCGACTCATGCGCACGCACACACACAATTAGTTCTGCAGTCATGACATCCCAATCCTGGCTCCAACCAGCATTCAACCAGCAGTGTGTCGAATCAACTAACGATTTAGCTGTCAGGGAGGGAGAACACAATATGCTAGGAAATAGAAGACCCCAGAAGCAGTAGCCACTTACCAGGCAGTCAAACACCTTCAGCCCATACCTCTGGGAACTCTCGTCCAAGATGCCAAAGAGTGTATCAAGTGTGTCCTGTAAAAACTGGTGCGGGAGAGATAGAGCGATAGACATACATGAGTGAATATCTACGAGATCATGTGGTGACAATCATATGATACATCTATAAAACATATCTAGAACACATTTCTGTTTTGAAGATGGGCAGACTTTTTCAAGCAAATCACAAAAAGGCCAATCTGAACAGGACATTGTTTGAGTGACGTGATCCTGAACCAGTCAGGGTGAAGATGGGAGGCCCCGGGGAGGGGCGGTACCTTGACTATCTCAGAGCCATCGATCTCTTTCAGCTTTAACAGGCTGTCATTGATCCTCTCTGGGTGGGCTCTCCACTTCAGCAGGTCTAACATGTCACCTACAGAGACACATGAAGAGAAACAACGACCGTTACATCATGGACAACCTCGGTTAGTGAGAGACTGTTGACTCTTGGTTCCTAGACACAGACAGAGAAACAACTTTGCATCACTATTTGGGAAATCTAGAACATTTCTGTGAAAGCAATATGAGGGCGTATGGTTTAAGTGTTATAATTGAATTACTGAAGCTCCTTCTGGGGAAAAATAACAATGCAATTCTATTCTATTTAAAATATATAATAAGACAACATATTTACATTCAAACAATCCACAAAAATCTAAATAATGACGCCATCTCATAATGTTGCGAGCTTTAAAAAGACATAAAGCAATTCTCCCAGTGTTGAAATCCCCAGACGATATGAATAAAATATCCGGGTTGAAGAATAAAGGACTCCACCTGCACTCCACCTGCACTTCTGAAGGTGTCTGCAACATGCTGTCAGTCGAGATGAGAGGAAGTAGCTGTATTTCCGCAGACAGTAAACTAGACATATTCCTTGCACAATGTCTCGACTCACTTTGTGCAGCTCACATTTCAGAATATTTACACGGAGTGGTAGACCGTTTGAGAATTCAACAATTCTACAGTAATATTCAAGGCAAGACAACAACTCCGGACGAGTCAGAAACAGACCCGATTACACTTTACACTAGTAAGTGATCTGTCGCTGGATAATAGATCCATTGAAAGTTGGAGGAGGCCTACAGTGGTGTGGGAAAGGTGTGGGTCTACTGGTTCGGGCGTAGGGTCTACCGTGCAGATGCATGCTCTAGTACTTTTGACTTCTTACCATTCTGTGTGAGTTTAGTGGAGCAGAGGAAGGAGGTGATCCAAAAACATTCCTTCGTGCCTTTCACAGCCTGGTTGTTGCCGGGCAGATTGGCTTTGGAGAAGGGCAGCTTGAGGTAGCAGCTCGAGTCCTGGAGGTTAGCATTCTCCTCACACTGAAAGGAGCAGAGATGCAGCAGTGGGTTAGAGCCACTACAGGAGACTGGAGAAAAAGGCTAATGTACTACGGTATTTGGTTCGTTACTTAAACTGCATTCTCAAACATTAAGGAGTTTCTTCCACTATGCTGTTTCCGTACACCCCGTACACCCCGGAAAGCTCATGGTGGGATTTAATATATTATTATTATTATTATCACCATCATTCAAACTACAGTATATTTCAGTATATTTCTTTCAATTAAACATTGCAAAGGGCTGGGGACACTAATGTGAGCACGGTGCATTTTCCATTTCTCCGACTTTAAATGATTTTAGCCATGCTTTCTAATGTATCGGCAGAGACTGGAGAGTATTTTGAAGCTCGTGTTTAAGTGTGTTCTGACTAACAGTTCAGGCAGGCTACTCCCACGCTGACGCCTACACGTGGTTAGTGCTGAATCCCTCTTCCTCATTTTGGCGATGAGGAACTAGGCCGCGTCAATTTGTTTGCCCCGACTTCCATCTGACGGTAAGTGGAGTTTCTACGCCAATGGAAAACAACACAACATGACCCCCCTCAACTCCCCTAAAATCCTACGGAGTACCGGCTGTCTCAGGTAAATAGCACATGTGAGATCCACAAAATCCACGCATGTACGCACTTCAAAGCGCACGGCTCCAAAAGCAGCTGTATTTGTTATGAATTATAGCACTTCACGCATCTGAAGCCAGGCCAAGGTGTTTTTAAATCTCTCGGTTTCTCCTGCGTTAGGGGAAATGACCTGTCAGCAGTGGGAGTCTTCTTAATGAGGTGGTGAGCTGGACGAGGAAAGAGCAGCGGGGTCAACCTGCAGAGAGCCAAGCCCAGAACCACAGGGAGGGAGGGAGTGGCTGCATAACGGTTCTTCCCACTGTCTCAACTCCTCTGTTCTCTCCCTGTAGGACTGTCCAACTAAGATGGGTCTAGACACCCTATAACCTGTCGGTCTCTCTACAGTACCTTGGATTATATTGTCTCTCTTTCAGGACAAAAACCTCTTTAACCCTGCCTGTGTGTCTTTCTCCGTCTCAGAATAGTCCAGACTATCCACAACCCGTGCATGCTATCTTACCCTGCCTTAGGTGCTAACGAGCCCTGCCCGTCTCGCAGAACAGTTCCTTGCTAGCCTGCAGCGAACTATTGGGTGCTCTGTAACCTCTGTCTCTGCAGCTTATGCTCCCTAGCCCCGTCTATCTCGACCTGCAATTACTCAAGAGCTACACCCAAAACAGGCCCCGTAGTGCAGAGCTATGTTTAATTGGCTATGCCTGAGGGTTGGTTTAGCTGCTGTTTGCTTTGGACAGGGCATGTGTTAAGTGGTGAGCTTACTGGGGTAGCAATAAAAACCAGCTGGGATGGCAAGCGCCTGTTTATGACAGAGTATAAGCTGGAAAAGTCTCAACGGGAAATAGCCGTGTGAGCATGTGATGTGTGTGTGTGTGTGTGTGTGTATTTGTGCATGTTTGAGTGAGTGCTCACAGAAAATACCCACCCACCCAGCACACACACACACACACACACTCCAGCCATGTCTCACGGTTAGTGGACATCACATACACGGATATTACTCGTCATCCTGCTAGCCTGCTCATTGCTGAAGCATCTGACCCACCTAAGCCTTCACTGTGGAGCCAAGCAGCCACAATCAATAATAATACCGGGACTGAATTATTATAGCGTTTTCCCCCCTCAAGGTCTCAAAGAGACGTGCGTTAAACGGCATGGACTGACTCATCCGCCACTAACGTGGAGCGCCTACCGAAGTGACGACTACCACGGTGGACGGGTGAGAAATGACTGCGTGTGTGCGTGCGCACAGTAGGACTCGGGTACCTTGTGAATGATGAGCTCGTGGGTGCCGTCCGGCAGTGTCCGTCCGTCCTCCTGCATCAGATGAACGAAGGAGTAGCCAAACAGCTTCTTCTCTCCTTTGTCTTTGGCTGTGGAACACCGCACACATTCCAACGTCACTATCCCGGGAAAACACACAGGTCGCCGCTACTCTCGGCTACCCTACGATCAGACAGCCATACTATAGAGCACTAGACGGCGCCGTTGCGCGTCACAGGTGGCACCTTAATTGGGGAAGATGGCGCTACAGCAATGGCTGGAATGGAGTTCATTCCATGTACTCCACTCCAGACATTATTATGAGCCATCCTCCCCTCACCAGGCTCCCGTGTTATGCATCCGTTCAACCCGAAAGCTCTAATCTCTATTTTAAGAGCCTTGGGGGAAGTGAGGGAAAATGGCACCTTTAAGGTAGCAGGTTGAAAAACAACACCTATGAGTCATAGTTGTGTAGAGGCTGCAGTATGCCCATAAGGGCAGCCTTGTGTCAGAGCAGGAAGTGGACATCACATGAGAGGTGTTCCTCAGTGGCGTGGGAGAGGGAGACATACCGAGACTCGCTCAACTACAGGCCTGGAAGAAGAATATGAGGAGATGCTGAGACACAGGCCCTTTTTACACTGACGAATGTTGAAGGAGATTCTTGAGCCGTGTCGGGGGAATCCAGAATAGACTCATTACTGTCATGTAAAGCTGTGAAATGCTCACGTCTAGCTAGCTAGCAATAACTGCTTTTGTCTTGAAGCTAAAATGTAATGAGTGTACGGACAATCATTTCATTTATTGTTGTCTACACATGCTTGTGAATTGTTGCATTATTCAAGTGTGTAATATTGTTAAGATGAAGACATATATCTTGCATACCCTTACAAAAAAAGATTGCAGTCAGAGTGCAGTATATCTGCAGTCCTTCTGCAATTACAGTGTCCAAAATACCACAGTCGGCTGAAGGTACTGCACTTTTACTGCGGTTTCAAAACTGCAACGTTGCTTTGTAAGGGTAGTTTAATAGTTTGTTGTTAACCTGCTTACTGGCTAGCGGCTACACTATAGGCTAACGTGACTGGGAGATTTACGGTCAATTTTAAGCTGCAGTGCAAGAATGTCTGTTGCCAAGCCCCCAAACTCTCTCTCTGCAACAACAACGCCCAAAAGGCTGGCAAAAGGCGTATAGCTGAGTCACACTGTACTGTACCGTTGCACCCTCCCTGCATACCTCATAAGCTTACGATAACATGACCGTCCGTTGCTAATGTCAATTGAAAAGTTAACGTACATATTATGTCAATTGAAATCACATCGTGGTGCCTCCGCTGCAACTCTTAAATCTAAATAAGCCCACAGATCTCTGTAAATGTCTCCCCTGACCTCTGACCCAACTGTGACCTCTGACCTTGCGGCTTGTGCCCCACACATTGTCGCCAATTTAGCGACTTGGTCACTATATTTTTGCGGGTTTTCAGACAGTCAGAGAAGCACAAGGGAGTGGGGGTGAAAACACTACATCAGATACCGCGGCAAGAAATTGGTGCTGTGACATCGTCGTGGCAACGGCAAAACGTCATCTAGCAAATAGCGGCTCACACTGAAAAATAGTTGTCAACACTGGCCCCAGAGTCTCAACAGATAGCTGTTACCATAGAAACAAATTAGAAGCTCAAAATGCAATCACTGGAGCCACCACCAAATGTAAGATATTGGTGTTAGATGTGTGTGAGACACGGTAGGTGGTGGTGGTGGTGTGGGTAAAGTTGTTGTGTGTTGTAATGTTCTTGACTTGTGCATGTCATCTGTTCTCTGGTCAGGTTAGCCTCGACAGTGGGCTAGAATAGTACCTGACAAACAGTAAACACTCCACACCCATAATATCACTGGCTGTGCTTCAGGATCATCGCAAGCTAAAGTTCCTTTAGAGAGATAGAGTCGGCATTAATAAACCAATGTCAACTGAACCGGCCTCCAAATACTACAGGGCCACAGAGCACATCCACATTTAGTGTGAGAGAGTCTGTTATCCCCAAATCACACATAAGAGGAGTCATGACTGACTTGATATTAGTCTCATAATACAAAACATGTACACTACCGTTCAAAAGTGTGGGGTCACTTAGAAAATGTCCTTGTTAATATTGTACATGACTATTGTAGCTGGAAACAGCAGATTCTGTATGGAATATATACATAGGCATACAGAGGCCCATTATCAGCAACCATCACTCCTGTGTTCCAATGCCACGTTGTGTTAGCTAATCCAAGTTTAGAATTTTAAAAGGCTAATTGATCATTAGAAAACCCTCATGTAATTATGTTTGCACAGCTGAAAACTGTTGTTCTGATTAAATAAGTAATAAAAGTGGCCTTCTTTAGACTAGTTGAGTATCTGGAGCAACAACATTTGTGGGTTCGATTACAGGCTCAAAATGGCCAGAAACAAAGACTTTCTTATGAAAATCGCCAGTCTATTCTTGTTCTGAAAAATGAAGACTATTCCATGCGAGAAATTTCCAAGAAACTGAAGATCGTGTACAACGCGGTGTACTATTCCCTTCACAGAACAGCACAAACTGGTTCTAACCAGAATAGAAATAGGAGTGGGAGGCCCCGGTGCACAACTGAGCAAGAAGACAAGTACATTAGAGTGTCTAGTTTGAGAAACAGACGCCTCACAAGTCAAACTGTCAGCTTCAATAAATAGTACCCGCAAAACGCCAGTCTCATCGTCAACAGTGAAGAGACGACTCCGGTATGCTGGCCTTCTAGGCAGAGTTGCAAAGAAAAAGCCATATCTCAGACTGGCTAATAATAAGAAAAGACTAAGATGGCCAAAATAACACAGACTCTGGACAGAGGAATCTAAGTTTGAGGTGTTCGGATCACAAAGAAAAACATTAGTGAGACGCAGAAAAAATGAAAAGATGCTGGAGGAGTGCTTGACGCAAGGCAATTTGATGGTCTGGGGGTGCTTTGGTGGTGGTAAAGTGGGAGATTTGTACAGGGTAAAAGGGATCTTGAAGAAGGAAGGCTATCACTCTATTTCGCAACGCCATGCCATACCCTGTGGACGGCACTTAATTGGAGCCAATTTCCTCCTACAACAGGACAATGACCCAAAGCACAGCTCCAAACCATGCAATAACTATGCAATGTCTATGATGGAGTGGCCAGCACAGTCACAGGATCTCAACCCTATTGAGCTGTTGTGGGAGCAGCTTGACCGTATGGTACGTAAGAAGTGCCCATCAAGCCAATCCAACTTGTGGGAGGTGCTTCAGGAAGCATGTGGTGAAATCTCTTCAGAGTACCTCAACAAATTGACAACAAGAATGCCAAAGGTCTGCAAGGTTGTAATTGCTGCAAATGGAGGATTCTTTGACGAAAGCAAAGTTTGAAGGACAATTATTATTTCAATTAAAAATCATTATTTATAACCTTGTCAATGTCTTGACTATATTTCCTATTCATTTTGTAACTCATTTCATGTATGTTTTCATGGGAAACAAGGACATTTCTAAGTGACCCAAAACTTTTGAACGGTAGTGTATATAGTAATATTGGAGTACACACACACACACACACACACACACTTCTTCCTCCACATAAACAATACACTATCCCAGACTAGTGGTGGAGTAGTGTCTTACTGGAGCAGTGTCTGAACTCAAAGCGGACATGAGAGCCCCTGAACATGTCCACAGGGATGGGTAGTTTGATCTGCTCAGCCCAGCGGGGACTGTTGTTGTGGTAGAGCACAAAGGAGTGGTATACATCCCCACCAGGCTCCCCTGAACCAGCCGCTACATAACTCTGGAGGAGAGAGAGAACAGGAGAGAGGTAGAGAGGTAGGGCGGTAGAGAAAGTGGGGGAGAATAAAGAGAGGGGAGAGAAAGGAGCGAGGGAGGAGAGAGAGGATAGATGGGGAGAGAGGGGAGAGGAAAGAGAGGGGTAGATAAGAGAGGGGAGAGAGTGGGGAGAGAGGGGTGTTAATAGGTAGGTGGAGATGAAAGAAATGGCGAGAGGAGGGAGATTGCAGGACACACACACTGTTTACTGGACCTGTGACGCACAACACTCTCTGTCTCTTGCTCTGTACGGAGTGAGTGACAGGGTTGCATGCAGAAGAGAGCTCTACTGGCAGCAGAATCAAATCTATTTTCTGTGTATGGCAGCAGCATCCTGTCTTATCAGGAAACCACAGTGTTTTTACAGAGAAAATGAGTAACCTACCAATGGACCAACACTCATCCTCATCAACACTCAACCAGACGTACCCATATAGGCCTTCGACATCAGCCTGACTGATACAGTACAGCTATGAGAATTGAAAGCCCAATCTTGGCTGTAATATGAAAAACTAAATTTGCTCAAAGTAATGAATGGAGTAATTAAGGAATGTGTCATCTTACCTTCATGACCTGGCCTTCGATGTCCAGCACATAGACCGTGATCTCCACGTTCCTAGCAACGCTCTTCCCTCCTTTCTCAAACTCTCCTTTCTCCAGCGTCATGTACAGGTCATTCCTCATCTCTCCTGCAGGAGAGTGAACAGTGGTTCAAATAACAAGAAAGAAAGCCTGCCGCACACTCTGTGTGTGAGTAAACCTAAGCCACGTTTCGGCCTGTGATGCCGTGTTCTCTTTAGTGGTCGAAGTAACAGACACCCTCATCTAGTGTTTGATTGATTCTATTTTCAATGTAGAAACATATTAGTCATTTGCTTCATTCTACAGCTAGAGGACTCCTGATATTTCCAGGAGTGAGAGGTATATATTTTTTGGTCTGTCTGTTGTGTTCTAGTACGGCCTTTTTGCTAGCGAGGGCCATCGACTTTAAGTGCTGCCTGTCTACCCAGTGGCCTACTTGGTGTGCGAACTGCTGACTGCTATTAAATCTCAGGTGATTGTTGACACATCAACCAGGATCGAGGGGTAGATCAATTTGTGACTTGTTTTTGTAAACAGTGACAGTATTGGAGGGGGAGTGGTTTCATCTCTCCTAGATAATCAGCAATTAGTACAGGGAGGTGTAAGCGGCGATCGTGTCATTGGCGGTTATGTCACAAAAACTAAGACCGTCGCCGAAACAAAGCCTCTCCCGATAGGCTTTACAGACTCTTCCCACCCCTTGGATGCAACCGTTCTAATGTAGTGTATACTGCGCTAACATCCCATGTGGAATTCTGTGTTCTCTGGCACATGTCTGGAACAGCGGCCAAGAACGCAGACTTCATCTCAGCCTATGCTGCCCTTCAGTCCCTTGACGTTTTGGCCCTGACGGAGACACGGATCCCCCCAGAGAACACTGCTAATCTCGATGCTCTTCCTTCATCGGACTACGTTTTCTCTCATAGTCCGAGAGCATCTGGTCATTGCGGTGGTGGAACAGGGCTACTCATTTCTCCTAAGCGGAGATTTTCTCTTTTCTGCCTCTCTCACCTGTCCATCTCCTGATTTGAATTCCATGCTGTCACTGTCACTTGTCCACTCAAGCTTAACATTATTGTCATCCATCGCCCACCAGGTGCCCTTGGAGAATTGCTCAATGAGCTTCACATCTTGATAAGCTCCTTTCCTGACAATGGCTCACCGGCTCTTCGTACTTGGCAACTTTAACCTCCCAACGTCTTCTTTCGATTCGTTACTTTCCAACTCTCTCTTTCCCTCCTCGCCTCTTTTCACCTCACCCTTTCGCAATCCCCACCAACTCACAAGGCAGGCAATATTCTTCACCTCTTTGCTAGAGGCTGTTCGCCTACTAATCTCACTGCAATCCCTATCCAGGTCACTACTTTGCTTCCTTTCTGTCTCGTTTCCTCCAACCCTAACCGCTCAGCCCCTACCCAGATGCTCATGCACTGTCCCAAGATTCACTCGCTCACCTCTTCTATCATATCATCCTTCTCCCTCCTGATTCTGCATCTTCAACCCTACTCTCCTCCCTTTCCACATCCTATGACTCGCACTGTCCCTTCTCCTCCCGGCCAGGTCGGCCCTCCCCTCTCTCTCCTTGGCTGAGTGACTCATTGCGAGCATACAGAACAGGGACGAGGGCAGCTGAGCAAAAATAGCGCAAAACTAAACTTCCAGAGGACCCATCATCCTTTCCCTCCCTCATCTCTACCTTCTCTTCCTATGTATTCCTCTGTAAGTGGCTGAAGCCACTTTCAATTTCAAGCGTCTGCCTCTAACCCTAGGAAACTCTTTTCTACCTTCTCCTCCCTCCTTAACCCTCCATCCCCTCCCTCTCTGCAGAGTACTTTGTCAACCACTTTGGAAAAAAAGGTTGACTACATCCACTACTTATTCACTCAGCCTATTGAGTCCACTGGTTTCAATCACACAGAACTACCCGTATGCCTTGAACTCTTTCTCCCCTCTCTCTCCAGATGATATCATGTGACTAGTAAGGTCTGGCCGCCCGACAACCAGCCCGCTCGACCCCATCCCCTCCTCCCTTCTCCAGACCATCTCTGGAGACCTTCTCCCATTCCTCATCAACTCATCCCTGACCACTGGCTGTGTCCCCTCTGATTTCAAAATGGCCTGAGTTGCTCCCCTCATCTGATGTCGAAAACTATAGACCTGTATCCCTTTTTTATTTGATTTCCAAAACACTTGAGCGTGCTGTCTGATCAACTTTCTTGTTATTTCTCTCAAAACGATCTTCTTGATCCCAACCGGGTCACTCAACTGAGACTGATCTTCTCGGAGGCTCTCCTCACTGCCAAAGCTGACTCTCTCTCCTCTGTTCTCATTCTCCTAAATCTATCCGCTGCCTTCGACACTGAACCATCAGATCCTCCTCTCCATCCTCTCAGGGCGGGGCGTCTCAGGCTATACACACTCTTGGATTGCATCCTACCCTGCAACGTGGAGAGGATGTGTGTCTGCATTCCATACTCTCACTACTGGTGTCCCCCAGGGCTCGGTTCTAAGCCCTTTCCTCTTCTCTCTATACACCAAGACACTCGGCTCTGCAAGAAGGTAAGGCCTGCCCACTCAAAGACCTCGCCATCACAGTTGTCAGTGTTGCCCTTCCATAGTGCAAAGAACCTTCGTGTGAAACTGGACAACACCCTGTCATTCTCTGCAAACATCAAAGCAGTGACTTGCCCCTGCAGGTTCATACTCTGCAATATCTGTAGAGTACGACCCTACCTCACACAGGAAGCGGTGCAGGTCCTAATCCAGGCACTTATCCTTTCCCGTCTGGACTACTGCAACTCATTGTAGGCTTGGCTCCCCGCTTGTGCCATCAAACCCCTACAATTTATCCAAAACGCTGCAGCCCACCTGGTTTTCAACCTTCCCAAGTTCTCTCATGTCACCCCGCTCTTCCTCAGTTGAAGCTTGCATCCACTACAAGACCATGGGGCTTACCTACGGAACAGCAAGAGAAACTGCCTCTCCCTACCTTCATGCTATGCTGTAACCCTACACCCCAACCCGAGCACTCGGTTCTGCCACCTCCACCTCAGGTCTCTTGGACCTCCCACCCCTACGGGAGGGCAGCTCCCTCTCAGTCCAGCCCAATGGTGGAACCAGCTTCCCCCTGAAGCTAGGACAGCAGGGTCCCCGTCCATCTTCCAGAAAACATCTGAAATCATATATACCTCTTCAAACAGTATCTCAAATAATCCTCCTCGTCACCACGACCCCCCCCCCCCAAAAGAAAAAACAAAACCTTAATCAGCACTTGCACTTATTGAGGAAAAATGTACTTCCTGTGCCTGTCCCACCTAGCTATATTAAGATTAATGCACTAACTTTAAGTCGCTCTGGATAACAGCGTCTGCTAAATGACAAATGTAAAAATGTGAAATGTGAAAGTTCCCTGTCATGTGTGTTAGTATAAATACATGTAAAGCCAACCTGCAATTTTTCTTGCTGTTCAGTGGTCATTTACATTTGACGTAATACACATACATGTTTGAGTTAAATGTCAGTACAGAGTTAAATAAGTTAAGGAGAAAAGTCTGTTCATATCTATCAGCAAAGAGGAGACCAATGCATTGACACATCACAGTGTCAGCAAGGATAGGGTGACCTCCTCACCCCATTGACAGACATGGAAGTGACAGGGACTGACACAGGGTTGGCACAGGGCACAGATCTGTTTTCAGGGCAGATGGGTCTGAGGGCTCGGGAATCTGAACATTCCACAAAAACAACTTCCCAAAGTCAGTCAGCAGGCGTACAGCTAAGTCACACTGGAATGTACAGTGGCACCCTCCCTGCATACCTCATAAGCTTACAATAACATGTAAAATATGAAAAATACATCTGTGTTTTTCCAAAGGCTTGGTTTTCACTTGCGCCTGCACTTTCAGACATTTCTGTTGCACTTACAGGTGTGTGTGGGGCTTAGGAAGTAGAGTGGACGTATAGTCACAGTAAGACATTACGGCTAAGCAACTGACCATTAAAGATGGCAGGTGCTTCCTGCAGTATGGCTCCAGACGGGTGACATCGATGCCATGTGGCTACACACACACAGAGTCGTCTAGTGATAACACGTTCATGTGCTATTCAATCACCTCATCAGACTCTTTTAATTCCATCCTCACTTACATTCTGATCTGCTGGGAAGTGTTTTTATTTTGTTGCTGTACATCGATAACTGAAGTATCCGAGCCAGTGAGAAGTGTTAGAGCTGTATTGAGATAGGTGTGTACACACACACACACACACACACACACACACACACACACACACACACACACACACACACACACACACACACACACACACACACACACACACACACACACACACACACACACACACACACACACACACACACACACACACACACACACACACACGAGTAGCTGCCTCATACCTCCTGTGGAGGTCTGTCTGTAACTTCACCGCCTAGAGAATAATTACAGGAAAGGACACATGTATACACTCAAGGCAGCCTTTGGACTGGAGCAGAAATTAGAAGGGCAGTCTTGGGCAGGAAATAGTCGAGTGGTGGCGGTACATGTTTTAAAAATAGTTATTTTTTGGAGAAGTAGCACAACGCAACATCTGCACGAGAGAACACGGGTCCGTATCCGCTTCAGAGAATGGTTAGCCACAGAATAGAAACGAGAGGAAGTCATCTTTTTTTGTGTGTGTGTGTGTGTGTAAATAGCTCTCCCCATCTCCATCTAATGGTGTTCAGGGTCCAACTCAACTGGCTAATGGGCATCACCATGGTAACCCAGAGAGATTGACTCACATATACACACACACACACAGCCAGGAGGCTGACAGAGAGAGCAGCGCAGCCTGACTATAATCCTCTGCCTACAGGAGCATACACAGACTAAAATCATTATCCCAGGGGCACACTGAAAGTGGGAGAAGACTCTCTGACGAAGAGATATATACAATGTTGAGTTGCTGTAGAAGGCAGAACACTAGGGGACACAGCGAACGGTTCCTCTTTTTGTGTTTCTCTATGAAATGAATGTACACATCGATTTTTTTCTTAATTCAAACAATGGCTTTGTGTTTATTTCGCAAGTGCATTTTACTGTACACTTTACTATGTACTGTCATTCAGGGCCAATATACAGTCACCGGACAGTTTATTAGGTCATCTAGTATCGGGTTGAACCCCCCTTTTTCCTCCAGAACAAACCACACTTTGCCTGGCGTTCAATTGTTGCTCAATTGTTACCAAGGGACCTAACGTGTGCCAGGAAAAGTTGTCCGAGATGCCGTTCTGCACAGCACTGTTGTACTGCGCCGTTATTTGTCTGTTTGCGGCTACCTGTTAGCTTGCACGATACTTACCATTCTCCTTCGACCTCTCTCATCAACGAGCTGTTTTGGCCATCAGGACTGCTGTTGACTGGATGGTTGTGTTTGTAGCACCATTCTCGGTAAACCCTAGACACTGTCGTGCGTGAAAAGCCCAGGAGGCCGGTGTTTTCTGAGATACTGGAACCGGCGTGTTTGCTACCGACGATCATACCTCGCTCAAAGTAGCGTAGGTCACTTGTTTTGCCCATTCTAACGTCAATAGAGCAGGTCTTCTTAATATAGCAGGCCACGTGACTCCATTTTCCTGAACGCGGTGGTTTACTTGGTCACGAGTGTAGATTTACCTGCAAAACCAGTGCAGTACAGACGTGGTTCTGTTTTGACCAAAGAAGAGGCTGGCTACGTGGGCGGTTTCGTACCTGGCATGATGATGTCAGAGAAGCCCAGTTTCTTGGTGATGGACACTCCTCTGGTGAACAACACCATGTACTCTCTCCTCAGCTGTTCAATGTCCCCGTGCAGCAACTGGAGAGATACAGCCAGGCCTGGGAACAGAAGAAGCCCATGCAAAATGTTTAGAATTAAAGTTATGAGTCTTGAAAACTTGACATGTAGTAAGATATGATTCACGTGCGCACGCACACACACACACACACCGTGAGTCAGACTACGGTATGCTTTAAGAAGAAATGATAAGAGAAAGCATTGCTGTCGTCTGCATCTAATATATTGGATAGCATGTAAATAATTGAAAATGTCAGACTGTGGCCTTGGAATAAATCCCCTGCATCTATTTTCAGTATTTTTCATGTTCATAACGTTCCATATCTCCTTGACGCCATGCTAGATATTGCTCCGGTTTTCAGGGAAGTGAAAGAGGCTTTTGGTCAACCAGGCCATTGATCCTGTCATTCTGGGTTTCAGGTCACTATGTTCTCAAAATTAGAAACTGTGACATATTTGTCCGGACTGCTAAAATAAGAATCTACAGTACTGTGTGGCCCAAGATGGCAAGGGTTTCATTCCCCCAAACTACAACATCCACACACACAGACGCACGAACACACACTCCTCAAACAGACTCGTCTGTCACAGCTCAAACCACAGGAAAACAGAGACAGCGGTCTTGTAACAACACAGAAATCCTTCCACAGTAATGTTATGGTTTTACATGGCACAGTTCAGGCTTGATCAATAACAAAAGAGACACCCATTAGGTTTGGGGGGGATTTCACAGTGCTTGGGGCATTGCCCTCCTTTTCATGTGGATGAAGCCTAATGGCACAGCACAGCCTCACAGCCACTCCAGGGCCACAATTAGGCAACCCCTGCTTCATTTCCATTCTATACAGTAACACACAGAGTACTCAGTGCTGCCAGCCTGCCTGTCATCGCTTTGACAAACTCTCCCCTCCTCACTGGCTTTTCATCAACTTAACAGAAGGAGCACAGGGAGCAACAGGATGGAACATTTCTCCTGTTCAGTAACAACACACACGGCCTTGTGTTGTTCCTGTCCCGTGGAGCACATTGTTCTGTCACTTTTACTGACTCCGTACCCTCTCTCTCTCCCTCTCTCTATTCCTGCTTATTCTCTCTCTCCATATTCTCTCTCCCTCGCACTCCATGATTATTCAAACCAATATACATTTCCCACATTCCTCTGCTCCAGATTTTATCATATTTTTTAAATTGGTCTCTCCCTTGTTAATTGGCAAGCAGCTAGCTAAAATCTCTCTGGCTGAGAGTCAGGTCCATGGCTGGTTTTGGTTAGTAGTTGGACGCTTTTACACAGCAAGCCCCACTGCGCAGCACAGCACAGCACTGCACACCACCACTCCATTTGAATTGTTCCCCTGACAACCAGACCAATGAATTTAAGGCCTTTAATTATGCAAGGTATTCCACCGTCTCCTGCATCAATGATCTATAAGCGCAGCGAGAGAGAGAAGATGAGCGGAGTCACCTGGCTGCAAGGCCGAGTGGCACAACTGATTGTCTTATAGTGCGGTGGTATAGTAGCCTGCTGCAGCACAGCAGGACGTGTAAGGGGCTGGAGGTGATATTGAAATGAAGCGGATACACACTGTACAGTACGAATGGTGGATGGCTTTAAGTAACACAGAATTAGAGTGGGGGGAAAAATCCAAGTGAAATGTAAATGGCGCGTGTTCTGTAGAAGTCAACATTTCTATCTCTTCGGAATGCCTAATCTGCTTTTATGCACAGCATGCTGTTACTAGAAAATATTTTCAGACGCCGGATTTCCATGGAACTACTTCATATGCACTGTAATTATGTCAACGTTTTATGCAGAGTCATAATTAATGAATGTGCCCGCTCTTCCCAATGAAGCGAACTGGTTTGACATTATTCATCATCAACTACTGTATCAATCCATATTGCATTCATCATTCAGATTCATTTTTCAGCGGCTGTGAAACAGAAACGGGAAGCCTGATCCACCGCTCCGTGTGATCGATGATACAATCTGGAAGGTATCCGATGAAAAGTGTCGGGGCCACCGATAAACAACTTAACAGGCCAGAGTCAGAAATCATGTGCAATTGAATATAATTCCACTACAGAGGTGGGCAGGTGTTGAATGGTTGAATGGTGTGGTGTGGTACGTATCTGCACAGACGAGCAGTGTAGGGAACACGCTGACCCTGATCACCACACCTAGCAGGTGGCTTCAACATCAGGTCAACCTCGAAAAGACCATATGCAAAGGTCCCTTGTCTGTAGCTCAAACTCTCTCATTCAATTTAACAGAGATGTAGCTGTGGGGCAGTTGAAGTAAACGAACAGTATCCACTGAGTTTGCAAAACATTAAGAACACCTTCCTAATATCGAGTTATTGACACAAGGAAGAGAAAACCGGAGACTACAACCAACGTGTGTAAAGTTTGAAAGTTTCCCCCAAAAACATTGGTGTCAACTGTTCGGACGAGGAATAACAGCTAGATTAAATCCAACGAAAGCCGCTGCGTGAAGATGCACACAAACACGAGCTGACAATAACAGACCATTTTTCACCGATGCCATATCTACACTTATACTCATTATAATGCCGTCGTTGCTTTTGTGCTGAGTTTCACTATTTATCCAGGCCACTCGGCGCTAATAATAATACGGCTTAGGCTACTTTTTCATAATTTGACCTCGTCTCTTTTGAACATGTGTGTTGGTGGTTGGGTCATTGTTATTTTGTCCATATAAGAAAAAGCTACTACCCCAATCCAATGCATACGCTTTCTGTTTCATCGCTGTAACAATGGCACCCCACAAATAAAAATGTATTGAACACTTTCACCTGGATTGGCCTGTGGACAGTCTGTGTCATGGAAAGAGCAGCACTCAGTGCAGAAACAGCATGTGAGGTCGGGGCGGCAGGTAGCCTAAGCAGTTAAGAGCGTTGGGCCAGTAACCAAAAGGTTGCCGAGTCGAATCCCGAGCCGGCAAGACGGGGAAATCTGCCGTTCCGCCCCCCCCCCCTTGAGCAAGGCGGCCCCCAACAACAACAACTGTTCCCCTGGGTCGTCCATGACGTGGACGATGATTAAGGCAGCCCATCCCCCTGCACCTCTGATTCAGGGGGGTTAAATGCGGAAGGCACATTTCGGTTGAATGCATTCAGTTGTGCAACGGACGAGGTATCCCCTTTTCCCTTCCCCTTTGGTGATGTATTGAAGCATACAGTAGCATAAGCTGCTATATACACCACGACCAACTGCCTGGTTACCACTTCTCCTATATTCAGCAGAGCAGAACACTGAAGTGTTATTGGACCATATCATCCTGCATGGAAACTGCCACAAATACCCTCAAGTTCTAAACCTCCTAAACTCTTCTGCAACCTCTTGAAACAGCGACACTTATCTTAAAAGCATCCTTTTAGTTAACATCTAATATGCATGTCTTATCTGATAAACAGCAACATAACAGGCTACTCCATACTACTACAATATGCAACTCATCTTATAGAAGTTATCCATTCAACTCCATTGAGTCAGAGAGAGTGCAGTAAAATGGTTGATGAAAGTTTATCTCTGTGAGGAGAATGTTATCTTACTTAGCGTCAATCCCCCGTTCAATTTTTCCCGGGAATTTATTCACATTTCTGGCTTATCAATTGAACTGAGCAAATGACATCTTAATTTATTCCAAAGCCAATCTTTCATCTGGGATTTTAGCTGGCGCCGGGCTGGATATTGTGATTGCTAGCTATTAGGACTGACCCCAATTAGTCGACTGGTCGATTGTTTGGTGGATAGGCTGTTGGTAGACCAAATTTCTTTAGTCGAGCAGTAGAAAAATATCATGGTCTACAAGACACCTGTCTGATTGGCGCCCGCGAGTGGACTAATCGATTGTGGAGGCCGTTTGGATGACACAGTCCGTCAGTCTAAGACATGGTACTGAAATCCTATATGGTGTTAACATGTAAGAACAATGGTGCAACACAAATAGACATGTCAGTAAGTGTGCTTTTTCCCACGTTGGGTAGTGGTCGCTGTCCGGGGTTCTGAAACACATCAGAGCGCTGAGGAATTGGCGCATTTCAATAGACCATGTTGCTATGTGCAAAATGGTACAGTTCACCAGAATATTGGTGTTGAGAACAATGTGGAGGAGGCAGCAGAGGAGTTAGAAAAGTGAGGATAGAGTAAACCCCAACTTAATTAGGACTGTAATCATTAGCCTAACTTAAGATGTGCCTGGCTTTATAAATCATCCATACACATCTACATAAATAAGACATATACTGTTGCCTGTTTGAGTGTTTGTTTCATAGTCTACTGATTCCGTGAACACCAAGCCCAGCGCAACCACCTGTCGCGTAAACAATTTCACAAATCCGTCTGTTTTTAGTTTTTTGCTTTAAAAAGTCTTTACACATTTATTCATTAGAACAGACTCTCTGGTATTTTCTATCATTTACTTAGTGTTGTTTACACGGTTCCAAATTGTCTGAAAGATGATATTTATAAGAACCCTCCTTTTTCCTTGATCTCCTTCGTATTGTTATTATTATCATTATTAAGATCATCATTAATAATAATAAGTAATATCATTATCATTGGTAGGCGTAGCACAGCAGCCTGGTACAACCACCTGTCGACCTAAGAGAGCATTCTGTTTAGTCTTAATACCGTAACTTACTTAGGTCTGGATTTCAATAGTTATACAGGCTCCTGTATCAACCAGTCATTTATCCGTTCATGTCATCACACAGCATACGAGTCATTCATGATTTGAAATGCTATCAAGCATTTTAGCGCTAAAATAAAATAAAGCCACCATTGAATAATTAGCGCAAAACAATAAATAGGCCAAAGTGATATATTTCAGAAATTGCATTCGCGAATAAATGCGACAGGTTTTAGCCTTTGCTGTAATAAAAGCTTTACAATATATATATATATATATTTTTTTTTAAACATTACAACAGACTCTCTGGTACACTTATACTTTATTTAGTGTTGTTTACATTGTTCCAAACGGTCAAAAAATATATATTGTAATCTAACAGCAGCAGTTTGGCACACACATTACGCACACAGCACTTGTTCCTTAGCTTCTTTATCTACAGTATTTTCCACAACTAGTCACGTTTATTCCAAACCATTCCCTCGTTTTCGTGTTTATTTGTCACGTCCACTGCATTCATTTTGCTGTCACGGTGTTCAGAGTTTGTTATAACCAACTTATTGATGTGATTATGATATGCTGTAGGTCGGGACCTGTTGGTCACGTGCATGCGATGCATATATGTGTCATGTCAATGCAAGGGTTTTTTAGTTTTTATTTTACCTTTATTTTACTAGGCAAGTTAGTTAAGAACAAATTCTTATTTACAATGACGGCCTAGGAACAGTGGGTTAACTGCCTGTTCAGGGGCAGAACGACTGATTTGTACCTTGTCAGCTCAGGGATTCGAACTTGCAACCTTTCGGTTACTAGTCCAACGCTCTAACCACTAGGCTACCCTGCCGTTGAGGGAAAAGGGAATGTTTTTCCTAAACAAAATGAGGGATTTTGGTAACATAGCCATTTCTGACCAAAAATGTATGGTGCAGCTTCAGCAACATGGACAGCGAGATGCACACTGTTGATGTTCATTTGTGCGTCTTAATTATTTAATCAAACATTTTGCGTAAAGCATCAGACAAGCTCAATGCATATAGTCGATTTGAATAAAACACACCATGTTGTCTATATCTGGAAAAAATGCCTGTTTAAAAAATGTCAGAACAGATGACTCTTGGTCGACTAACTGTCGTTATTAACTCTCAGATGCAGATGTCATGTAAATTCGCCGTGGATAGCGCAGTACGCTAAAGGACTTTGTGTCAGTCATGGTAATTACTGTGTTGCTGCTGCTCCCTCCACTACTAGATTATTCAAATTCCCCTGAGTTTTGACTGCACCTCGCGCAATTACCGCTGGTCTTTCGAGGCGCTGAGGCAGAAATAAGAGCAGACTTGCAGATCTGTCTCTGAGATCAACTCTGTTTATGGCGATTCAAATCCTATAATCCTTCCCGGTGGGTTCTATGTGGAGAGGATACAGGCCAGTTAGCTACTGATCTTATGGTTGTAAACATGCTATATAAGAATAGGGCAAGGTAGTTATTGAACTAAGCCGTTGTCGATGCACACGCACGTACCCATGCATGCACAGACAAATACACACACACACACACACACACACACACACACACACACACACACACACACACACACACACACACACACACACACACACACACACACACACACACACACACATAATTTAGGCCTATTTGAGAGAAAGATTTGTACATATGTTAGAGGCTCCTTCATCGACTTTCTTGCCATCCGATTGACCATTTCCTCTCACAGCCAAAACCTAACGTTCTCCTCATATCCGTCAACCTGTTGCTAGGGAGAGCTGCAGACGGTCAGTTTCACATGGAGGGGACTGCTATTTATATCAGTTCAATGCATATTGAGCTGTGCAGGCTTCCCGCGGAGCAGTGAGGTACAAGACCGGCTACAGGGGAACTCTACAGCAGAGAGCTAATCGGCTTGCCATTAAACTCCCATCCATCGCATCTCATGCATTTTCAGTTTGCAGAAATGTAGAGGTATAATGTTTTCGCTAGAGGTGAGAAATACAAAGGGAGGTTGTTCCTTACCTGTGTTGGAACCCGATAGGTTGTATCTGGAGTTGACCTTCCTGATGATGTTCTCGTGGATTTGATACCACTCACTTTCCGTGGTACATCTTGAACACAAAGGCCAAGCATGCATGATTTGGGTCAACAAGATTAGCCCAATAACATTCTTGAACTTTCTAATATAAATCCAGTGAAACACAAGGGTAGAGAAGGGTCACTTCTCTGGGCTAAATAGTATCGGCATATTGTCCACCCATTTCAGCCAATACTGTATGTAGGTCAAACCGTTACCGTGTCCATAATGGCTATTTCAATCCCCTCGGCATGCATCTAGAGTGCTTTAATAGTATGTGTGTGTGTGTGTGTGTGTGTGTGTGTGTGTGTGTGTGTGTGTGTGTGTGTGTGTGTGTGTGTGTGTGTGTGTGTGTGTGTGTGTGTGTGTGTGTGTGTGTGTGTGTGTGTGTGTGTGAAAACTGGTCAACGGTATCTGCATACTCTGTGCATTTTGCACTAGCTCAGCCAGTATTGCCTCCATCATTATTTCTGTCAGAGGGTACAGAAGTTCATTGTGAATAATGGCATCTGTGTAAAATGCACTTTCGATTTAATGGAAGGTGACTCACGCATAAACCTTCAGCAGGTGGTCGTCTTTAGAGTCTGCCGTGAGGAGGTCTGCGATACTGACCACAGCACAGCCGAAGGGCCGTCTGTACTGAATACTACACAGGTTCTTCTTCTCCCCAGCGCCCATCCGCCCTGCAACCAACACAACGACAACACAGTCAATGTCTGTACATCAACGCTCTGTAGTTACTATATTAGAGAGTGTTACCACTATACTATAATTACTGCAATACTATAATACTATGTTATTACTGTGTTAGAGCTGTGTTCATTTATTTTTTATGTATGCACTATAAATGTAGTGTGTGACTAACTAAGGGGGGGGGGACACTGGAATCTTACCAATTCTCATTATGTGAACAACAATGTAGACGTCTTTTCTGAGATCACTGCTCCCCAAATCCTGAAGGGAGAAAAAAAAAACATACATTTTTAATCAAAGGGTCATGGTAGAATCCTCAACACAATAACAGACAAAGCGTCATGTGCCATAGTACTACTACTTCTAGAACCTTCTAGAGTGCATAGAAGACACAGTGAAGTTCAGTGCTCACCACAAAGAGGGTGCATTGTCTCTCGGTCTTCTCTGGCGACTTGGGCACTCCGTTCTTATTCAGTCTGACAAAGAACCGTTCACTGGAGGAGGAGAAAAGAGGAGAGAAGAGGAAAGAGGAGGGGAAGAGAGGTTATTCACTGTCACGCCATGAGTAAAATACATGTTGGGGATGACCGTAAACATGACAGAGGAGGGAAGATGGCTAAAACAACAAGCTAGCTACGAGATCTGGTCTCCCACACGAGAGTAGTGTACTAGTGTACTAGTGTACAAGCAGATGTAGTGCACTAGTAGTGTACCACAGTACAAGCAGATGTAGTGCACTAGTAGTGTACCACAGTACAAGCAGATGTAGTGCACTAGTAGTGTACCACAGTACAAGCAGATGTAGTGCACTAGTAGTGTACCACAGTACAAGCAGATGTAGTGCACTAGTAGTGTACCACAGTACAAGCAGATGTAGTGCACTAGTAGTGTACCACAGTACAAGCAGATGTAGAGTACTAGTAGTGTACTAGAGTACAAGCAGATGTAGTGCACTAGTAGTGTACCACAGTACAAGCAGATGTAGTGCACTAGTAGTGTACCACAGTACAAGCAGATGTAGTGCACTAGTAGTGTACTAGAGTACAAGCAGATGTAGTGCACTAGTCTACAAGAGTACAACAAGAGGTAACCCAGAGGTAAGCTCCTCCATATTCACAGAGAGTGCGAGCCCTTGGGCAAAATAAGAGGAGGAGAGGAAGAAGGGGAAGAAAAAGAAAAAAAAGAAGGAGAAGAAGGAAAAAAAAGATGAAGAATTAATGCCATAGCGCCATGACGAGATTGTACCCAACATATCTGGCAACACAGACAAAATATGCTTCAATTCTATATCGGACAACGCAAGACAATTATGCTTCCTTTCTATGAAACTAGATTAAATATTCATAGAATTTTGCAAATTCTTCAGGAGACATACTAACCCAGTTCTTGGACTGTCAACCAACGGAAAGGAAAGTGAGTAAGTGTAGATTAGAATGAACAAAGAAAAGTGTCTTGCAATAACATTGGGGATACACTGCGATGTTGGATGTTATTGTAATTTTGTAGTATGGCAAGGAGATGAAGGGGGAATTCATAAAAACTTTATAGATCATGGAAGAAAAGCAGTGAAATGGCAAACATCGCAATATACACCTACATATGAAGACCACACCGGTTACAAAGTTACAGAAAGCTAAACCACACACAAACCGAAACTGGATACATTGTAAACGCAGGTCCAACATAGAAAAACTTGTTTTTGCAGCAATATTTTGGGGGGAAATAACCTAACGTGGTGAGTGATGAACATGAATCTCATGACGCAAGTGGCGCTATGCTGTCAAATACACCCACATGAAATGTCTAGTTTGACCAGCTGTTTTCAGCAAATGAAATGTTTTTTATTTGGCTGTCATATCGCCAGGTTTGCTAGCAACAAACTATTTAGCTAGCTTCTAGCCTAGTGTTTGATGTGCAATGTGGTGTCCTGGCGAGAAGGCACTTTGCCAGACAAAATTGGGCATCATCGCCTCATTGTTATGGAAGTAACCAAATGAATGTCAATAGAAAACAGCTTAAACAAACACAAATGCAGCTAAATTTGCTGTTATTCTGGCTGCAGAGGTCGTGACTGTGTTAGCCGCAACAAATTTGCTTGCTTGCAAGCAAGGGATTGCTTGTAGCAGTCTCTATGGGGGTGCCACAGGGTTCAATTCTCGGGAACACTCTCTTCTCTGTATACATCAATGTTGTCGCTCTTGCTGCTGGTGATTCTCTGATCCACCTCTACGCAGACAACAGACGAGCTTCAATGCCATACAACTCTCCTTCCGTGGCCTCCAACTGCTCTTAAATGCAAGAAAAACTAAATGCATGCTCTCAAACCGATCACTGCCCGCACCTGTCCAGCGTCACTACTCTGGACGGTTCTGACATAGAATATGTGGACAACAACAAATACCTAGGTGTCTGGTGAGACCGTAAATTCTCCTTCCAGACTCTCATAAAACATCTCCAATCCAAAATTAAATCTAGAATCGGCTTCCTATTTCGCAACAAAGCATCCTCCAATCATGCTGCCAAACATACCCTCGTAAAACTGACTATCCTACCGATCCTAAACTTCGGCAATGTCATTTACAAAATAGCCCCTTATACTACCCAACACTGCGGCCTGTGACCTGTACGCTCTCGTTGGCTGGCCCTCGCTTCATATTCGTCACCAAACCCACTGGCTCCAGGTCATCTATAAGTCTTTGCTAGGTCAAGTCCCGCCTTATCTCAGTTCACTGGTTACCATAGCAGCACCCACCCGCAGCACGCTCTTCAGCAGGTATATTTCACTGGTCACCCCCAAAGCCAAATCCTCCTTTGGCCGCCTTTCCTTCCAGTTCTCTGCGAGAGGTCGACCGATTAATCGGAATGGCTGATTAATTAGGGCCGATTTCAAGTTTTCATAACAATCGGAAATCTGTATTTTTGGACACCGATTTAAAAAATGTTTTACACCTTTATTTAACTAGTCAAGTCAGTTAAGAGCACATTCTTATTTTCAATGACTGCCTAGGAACGGTCGGTTAACGACAGACTTTTACCTTGTCAGCTCGGGGGATTCAATCTTGCAACCTTACAGTTAACTAATCCAACGCTCTAACCACCTGATTACATTGCACTCCACGAGAAGCCTGCCTGTTACGCGAATGCAGTAAGCCAAAGTAAGTTGCTAGGTAGCATTAAACTTATCTTATAAAAAACAATCAATCATAATCACTAGTTAACTACACATGGTTGATGATATTACTAGCGTGTCTGGCGTTGCATATAATCGATGGGGTGCATATCGTTGCTCCAATGTGTACCTAAACATTAATGCCTTTCTTAAAATCAATACACAGAAGTATATATTTTTAAAACCTGCATATTTAACTAAAAGAAATCCAGGTTAGCAGGCAATATTAACCAGGTGAAATTGTGTCACTTCTCTTGCATTCATTGCATGCAGAGTCAGTGTATATGCAACAGTTTGGGCCGCCTAATTTGCCAGAATTTTACGTAATTGTGACATAACATTGAAGGTTGTGCAATGTAACAGGAATATTTAGACTTATGGATGCCACCCATTTGATAAAATACGGACCGGTTCCGTATTTCACTGAAAGAATAAAAGTCTTGTTTACGAAGATGATAGTCATTAATATGGCCGAATCTGGAAACTGTGTGTTATCATGTTATAACTAAGTCTATGATTTGATAGAGCAGTCTGACTGAGCGATGGTAGGCAGCAGTAGGCTCATAAGCATTCATTCAAACAGCACTTTTGTGCGTTTTCCAGCAGATGTGTATGACTCCAAACCTATCAACTCCCGAGATTAGGCTGGTGTAACCGATGTGAAATGGCTGGCTAGTTAGCGGGGTGCGCACTAATAGCGTTTCAAACGTCACTCGCTCTGAGACTTGGAGTGGTTGTTCCCCGCGGCTTTTGTGGAGCGATGGGTAATGCTGCTTCGAGGGTGGCTGTTGTCCTTGTGTTCCTGGTTCGAGTCCAGGTAGGGGCGAGGAGAGGGACGGAAGCTTTACTGTTACACTGGCAATACTAAAGTGCCTATAAGAACATCCAATAGTCAAAGGTTAATGAAATACAAATGGTATAGAGAGAAATAGTCCTATAATTCCTATAATAACTACAACCTAAAACTTCTTAAATGGGAATATTGAAGACTCATGTTAAAAAGGGACCATTAAAAAGGGACCACCAGCTTTCATATGTTCCCATGTTCTGAGCAAGGAACTTAAACGTTAGCTTTCTTACATGGCACATATTGCACTTTTACTTTCTTCTCCAACACTTTGTTTTTGCATTATTTAAACCAAATTGAACATGTTTCATTATTTATTTGAGGCTAAATTGATTTCAGTGATGTATTATATCAAGTTCAAATAAGTGTTCATTCAGTATTGTTGTAATTGTCATTATTACAAATAAATAAATAAAAACGGCCGATTAATTGGTATCAGCTTTTTTTGGTCCTCCAATAATCGGTATCGGCGTTGAAAAATCACAAATCGGTCGAACCTCTAGTATATAGACTTTTTTCTACTGTATTATTGAATGTATGTTTGTTTATTCCATGTGTAACTCTGTGTTGTTGTATGTGTCGAACTGCTTTGCTTTATCTTGGCCAGGTCGCAGTTGTAAATGAGAACTTGTTCTCAACTAGCCTACCTGGCTAAATAAAGGTGAAATATATATATATATATATTTTTTAAATAAGAAAGTTGTCAGCGAGCATGGCTCGCGTCCTTAAATATAGAACTAATGGTCGTGTCCTTAAATATAGAACTAATGGTCGTGTCCTTAAATATAGAACTAATGGTCGTGTCCTTAAATATAGAACTAATGGTCGTGTCCTTAAATATAGAACTAATGGTCGTGTCCTTAAATATAGAACTAATGGTCGTGTCCTTAAATATAGAACTAATGGTCGTGTCCTTAAATATAGAACTAATGGTCGTGTCCTTAAATATAGAACTAATGGTCGTGTCCTTAAATATAGAACTAATGGTCGTGTCCTTAAATATAGAACTAATGGTCGTGTCCTTAAATATAGAACTAATGGTCGTGTCCTTAAATATAGAACTAATGGTCGTGTCCTTAAATATAGAACTAATGGTCGTGTCCTTAAATATAGAACTAATGGTCGTGTCCTTAAATATAGAACTAATGGTCGTGTCCTTAAATATAGAACTAATGGTCGTGTCCTTAAATATAGAACTAATGGTCGTGTCCTTAAATATAGAACTAATGGTCGTGTCCTTAAATATAGAACTAATGGTCGTGTCCTTAAATATAGAACTAATGGTCGTGTCCTTAAATATAGAACTAATGGTCGTGTCCTTAACTATAGAACTAATGGTCGTGTCCTTAAATATAGAACTAATGGTCGTGTCCTTAAATATAGAACTAATGGAACATGTGACTGGGTTGCATCTCTTTTTTTTTCAAGGAGTAAACGTCTGTTTTAATATAGTTCTCTCTGGTAACTGTGGTATAAACGGGATAAATCCCTCCGTCTCGTACATTACCCTCCGCCTTGTCCCGCTGAGTCGTCCAGTATTTCCAAGGTGATGTACAGAACGTCAGCGTTTATCCCTTACACAATAAACTTCTGACTTGTGTTGCTGTCTAGAAACATAAATTATAGATGCTGTTAAAAATATTATAAATAATTGTTGTTTACAGTGACCGTTAGTATTTTACTATGCATCATCGTCTGGCTGCAGAACAGTTGACCACAAGCCACATTATTTGAATATGTAAATAGCATGCTTATTATAAATACTGAGTATATACAAACTCAGAAAAATCTACAGACTGTGCATTTAACCGACTGCAGCATAACACAACTAAACTCAGATGCTCCCATGCTGAAAGGATAGGGAGGAGAGTGACTGTCAGACAGAGGACACACCACACCATCCCCTGCCGTGTTTGTCCCATCCTGCTGCCAACGGCCAGCTAATCCCGTTAGGTGACTTTCACAGCCCTCAGATAAGCAGAGAGAGAGAGTCTTGTAATGCTGGGACAGCAAATGTCCCAGCAACAAAATGCTGGGACAGCCAACTCCAACTTCGCTGCTACAGCTATAGCATTACATGGACCGTTAGCTAGCTAGCCTGTTAATTCAGCAAGCCAACAAGGCGATGGACAGATTCCTATGCATTAAGCATGGGAGTCACACACACGCACACGCACACTCCAATCTCTAATTAACACTACATTTTTGAAACCTCATCCTCCAATTACCAGCCGCCCCAGTGCATACAGGTCCCTGAGCCCCCCGACACACACACACACACAGCTGCAAGGCTGCTGATCCGGTTGCTTCAGACCACTAGCAGGCCCCTAGTGGGACCATATCACTGCCTATCAGCAGGTTCATTTAAATATCATGAATGGCTTCACTCTCCCTCCATCCCTCTCCCTCTCATCACATAGTCCATCTGCGGTGCTCAGGGCATTCGTAATTTCCTCCCCTGGTATCGATGATTGCGTTAGGAAAGAGATTCAGACATGAGCGTGGGCCAGAATGACCTGGCTGGTGCAGTGTTGATGACTGGCTAAGTTAACCATAGTATACAGGCAGTCTCCAGGGGAAAAGGAGACGGGATATCACTCCACAATGGACTGTCTGAATCAGTCTGAGGGACTATCGTATAGCCACACAATATGGCCTACACAAACACTCACAGACAAACAGAGTGTGTGTCTCATAGAGGAGTGTGTCACACAGAGGAGTGTGTCTCATAGAGGAGTGTGTCTCATAGAGGAGTGTGTCTCATAGAGGAGTGTGTCTCAGAGGAGTGTGTCAGACAGTGTGTCACATAGAGGAGTGTGTCTCACAGAGGAGTGTGTCTCACAGAGGAGTGTGTCTCACAGAGGAGTGTGTCTCACAGAGGAGTGTGTCTCACAGAGGAGTGTGTCTCACAGAGGAGTGTGTCACACAGAGGAGTGTGTCACACAGAGGAGTGTGTCTCATAGAGGAGTGTGTCTCATAGAGGAGTGTGTCACACAGAGGAGTGTGTCACACAGAGGAGTGTGTCTCATAGAGGAGTGTGTCAGACAGAGTGTGTCTCATAGAGTGTGTCACAGAGGAGTGTGTCTCACAGAGGAGTGTGTCTCACAGAGGAGTGTGTCTCACAGAGGAGTGTGTCACACAGAGGAGTGTGTCACACAGAGGAGTGTGTCACACAGAGGAGTGTGTCACACAGAGGAGTGTGTCTCAGAGGAGTGTGTCTCACAGAGGAGTGTGTCTCACAGAGGAGTGTGTCTCGCAGAGGAGTGTGTCTCAGAGGAGTGTGTCTCACAGAGAGGAGTGTGTCTCACAGAGGAGTGTGTCTCGCAGAGGAGTGTGTCTCACAGAGGAGTGTGTCACTGAGGAGTGTGTCTCATAGAGGAGTGTGTCACAGAGGAGTGTGTCTCACAGAGGAGTGTGTCACACAGAGGAGTGTGTCACACAGAGGAGTGTGTCACACAGAGGAGTGTGTCACACAGAGGAGTGTGTCACACAGAGGGGAGTGTCACACAGAGGGGAGTGTCACAGAGGAGTGTCTCACAGAAGAGAGTGTCTCACAGAGGAGTGTGTCTCACAGAGGAGTGTGTCTCACAGAGGAGTGTGTCTCACAGAGGAGTGTGTCTCACAGAGGAGTCTGTCTCACAGAGGAGTCTGTCTCACAGAGGAGTCTGTCTCACAGAGGAGTCTGTCTCACAGAGGAGTCTGTCTCACAGAGGAGTGTGTCTCAAAGAGGAGTGTGTCTCACAGAGGAGTGTGTCTCACAGAGGAGTGTGTCACATAGAGGAGTGTGTCTCAGAGGAGTGTGTCTCAGAGGCGTGTGTCTCATAGAAGAGTGTGTCTGATAGGAGTGTGTCTCAGAGGAGTGTGTCTCATAGAGGAGTGTGTCTCATAGAGGAGTGTGTCTCATAGAGGAGTGTGTCTCAGAGGAGTGTGTCACAGAGGAGTGTGTCACATAGAGGAGTGTGTCACATAGAGGAGTGTTTCTCAGAGGCATGTGTCATATAGAGGAGTGTGTGTCACAGACCCAAACACATTAAAAAAGTATCACCAATTCCAAGCGTACCAATCAACATCCAAGCTATCAGTGAATGTGTCCCCACTACACCATCTGTGACAGCTCTCATTAGACTGCTGTTGTTCTACTGCCTGCTCTAACAATAGATGTTCGTGTAGACAGCAGCTAGTGCCCCATCTCCACTCATCCATCCATCCATCCCTAGCCTTGTTAAATCTGACCGGAGCGTGGAAAAGGAGATGGTACCCATTAGTTTCTATAACAGCAGAGAGACAGGGGCTTGAGTGAATTTTGGTAGACCTGCGAAGTAGAGAAAGAGAGCGCAGTGTCTGGATGGCTTGTCAGTGTCATCCACTCTTCAGAGGGGTTGTAGTTGTGTGTGTGTGTGTGTGTGTGTGTGTGTGTGTGTGTGTGTGTGTGCGCCTGTATCCATGCTAGGGTCATTAGATATAACACACATGCCATGTCTGACTCTGAATAAGTGCTTCTGCTGAGCTGGTGGCACTGGCATGGCTTCTCTTTCCTCTAACTGTGGTTGAGAAAGAGCAGGTCGGACCCCCATCTGGCTCCAGTCAAACCCCGGACCAACAACACCATCAGGACTAATTAAACTGGCTGTCAGCCAGGTAGAGAAAACAGCCTGGGAAAACTGACAAAATGTCCACATCCCAAATGGCACCCTACTACTTTTGACCAGAGCCCTACGTCAAAAGTAGCATGTGCCATTTGGGATGCAGGCAGATTCCCCTTCAAGACAACATAGGTGGAAGGAAGATAAACTCAGCGGACACTCAGAGGTCCCAGACAACGGATGAACACTTGGCAGACAGCGGAACAGCCCCCCAGCCAGAGAAAGAGAGAAAGAGAGAGAGAGGGATAAAGTCATTAGTTAAGACGAGATAAGATAAAATGCTGCTTGCAAAGAGAAACTCAATCATTTAATGTGACAAGTTGGCAGGGATGAGTTTTCTCATGTCTCTGGGCTAGAAGATGCACAATTCTGTCAAGTCTATATCAAGGTGAGAGTCATATAAATGATATCGTCAGAATCGTTTGAAAGACTATGTTTTGGGGGGTATTATGTCTATATTTGTCAACGAACTGTGCAACAGCTATGAAATAGTTCTAAGCACGCTTCTTAAAATGCATTTCAAATGGCATAGCATTACAATGAAGGACCGATTATCTGGCACAGGTACTTAGTGGCAAGCTTTTTAAAAGAAAGTGAGAGAGAGAGAGAGAGATGGTTGGAGCGAAAATTATATACTCTTGCGACCAAATTGCTCGCTGGGAAAGTGAAAAAAGAAATGGCCTTCATTATCATGGACTTCAGAGCCGTGAGTTACAGAGCCAAGAGAACAAACTTAAATAGGCACCTTTTTTTAAAGTGAGTCCCACTGGCACTCTATGCAGGTAGCTATTTTATTCACAACGTGCTCTGCTCTTATTCTCCAGTGCACACTCTCGACGTTCAGGCACACCCCAAAAAAAACACGCCATCAACACAAGACTGGAGCAGGGAAGGTAAAAATAGATGTTCTCTCATGTGATATTAGTCACAGCAACACACAAATGGGGAGAAGTGTAGTGACTAACTAACTATAGGTTGAAAAGCTTCCGGGGGGGTAAAACACGACACAGCAACATCCCTTGACAATTATCTGGACAACCAACTCTGCAACGAATTCTAGGACTTCAGTCTACCGATGCCGACGAATAACTGTGTTACTAGTAATAGTTGACTAGATACACTTAGCTTCTCGTCCCTGTTGTACATGCTGAAACATTCATCCCATCACTGTCGGCCTAGTTCCTGTCATGTTAGCCAACAGGGTACAGACGTCAGACACTGTCGTACAGAAAGAGGGCGCTTGAGCCTCTATTCTCACATTTCCTTTTCTGTTTTGAACAATTGATTCATTTGCGAGTTGAAATGGAATTCCGGCACTTTGACTCTCAACACTCAACTCTTAAAGAGGAAACAGTGACGTTAATTCACACCAACATCCTCACCAACGCTATGAGTGTGTGTGTGGTGTTCCTTCCCACATAACCACCCGTGTGCCTCCCTCATAACTACTATCGCCAGCCATGGCCGACCCCAAACCAACCCAGTGACGTGGCTTCGAGTCAGACGTGTGTTTACAGCCAGATGAAAGGAACATGGCCTTACCCACCTCAACTATGCCACCAGTTAACGGCTCATTGTGACGCAGCGTTACAGTCCAGGAGGATTAGCTACAAGTGTGTAATGGAAAAGAAATTTATCAACCCATGGAGGTCTGGATTTGGAGTCACACTCAAAATTACTACAGGCTGATCCAAATTTGATGTAATGTCCTTAAAACAAGTCAAAATGAGGCTCAGTAGTGTGTGTGGCCTCCATGTGCCTGTATGACCTCCCTACAACGCCTGAGCATGCTCCTGATGAGGTGGCAGATGGTCTCCTGAGGGATCTCCTCCCAGACCTGGACTAAAGCATCCGCCAACTCCTGGACAGTCTGTGGTGCAACGTGGCGTTGGTGGATGAAGCGAGACATGATGTCCCAGATGTGCTCAATTGGATTCAGGTCTGGGGAACGGGCGGGCCAGTCCATAGCATCAATGCCTTCCTCTTGCAGGAACTGCTGACACACTCCAGCCACATGAGGTCTAGCATTGTCTTGCATTAGGAGGAACCCAGGGCCAACCACACCAGCATATGGTCTCACAAGGGGTCTGAGGGTCTCATCTCGGTACCTAATGGCAGTCAGGCTACCTCTGGCGAGCACATGGAGGGCTGTGCGGCCCCCCTAAGAAATGCCACCCCACACCATGACTGACCCATCGCCAAACCGTTCATGCTGGAGGATGTTGAAGGCAGCAGAACGTTCTCCACGGCGTCTCCAGACTGCCACGTCTGCCACATGTGCTCAGTGTGAACCTGCTTTCATCTGTGAAGAGCACAGGGCGCCAGTGGCGAATTTGCCAATATTGGTGTTTTCTGGCAAATGCCAAACATCCTGCACGGTGTTCGGCTGTAAGCACAACCCCCGCCTGTGGACGTTGGGCCCTCATACCACCCTCATGGAGTCTGTTTCTGACCGTTTGAGCAGAAACATGCACATTTGTGGCCTGCTGGAGGTCATTTTGCAGGGCTCTGGCAGTGCTCCTTCCTGCTCCTCCTTGCACCAAGGCAGAGGTAGCGGTCCTGCTGCTGGGTTGTTGCCCTCCTACGGCCTTCTCCACGTCTCCTGATGTACTGGCCTGTCTCCTGGTAGCGCCTCCATGCTCTGGACACTACGCTGACAGACACAGCAAACCTTCCTGCCACAGCTCGCATTGATGTGCCATCCTAGATGAGCTGCACTACCTGAGCCACTTGTGTGGGTTGTAGACTCCGTCTCATGCTACCACTAGAGTGAAAGCACATTCAAAAGTGACCAAAACATCAGCCAGGAAGCATAGGAACTGAGAAGTGGTCTGTGGTCACCACCTGCAGAACCACTCCTTTATTGGGGGGGGTCTTGCTAATTGCCTATAATTTCCAACTGTTGTCTATTCCATTTGCACAACAGCATGTGAAATGTATTGTCAATCAGTGTTGCTTCCTAAGTGGACAGTTTGACTTCACAGAAGTGTGATTGACTTAGAGTTACATTGTGTTGTTTAAGTGTTCCCTTTATTTTTTTGAGCAGTGTATATAATGCAATACAATAAAACAACACAAATGTGTTCATCCCTTTCCATTTGATTTGGGGCAGTCGCCAGTGGATGTAAGGCACACTATAATTTACACTTGGAAAAGTCAGCAACATATCGATAGGAGCATATCGCTGGGAAGGTTTGCCCAATACAGTGTTTCATTCGGAGTAGTATACCCGTGTATAAACATACAGTCACATCGGTTGCACCGTTTACCTGAGTGGCCTGTTCTCCCTGCCGTCGTAGATGTGGAAGAACACCTCCAGCTCCTCTCCCAGGTTGGAGCTCATCAGGCTCTTCATGTGGACGAAGAGGTGGTGCGTGCTGGCCGGCACCGGAGTCTCCTTCTTACGGTGACGGTGCTCCATCTGTGGTGTGGGCAAACAGGATCAGAGATCATCTGGACGGTGCAAAAACACCAGTCTAGTCTAGTGGCGCTTTTATCGTCTAAGGGTCAGAAATGTCAAAACCCAAGATGGACATCAGCCGGCGCAAACACGGGTCTAGTGGTGGTTTATCATCTGAACTAGGGGAGTCATGAAGACCGTAAGCTAACGCCCTGTGATGTGTGCACACAGGATTAGACATGTCAAAACCCTGGATGGTCATCGGCTGGTGCAAACACACCGGTGATTTATTACCCAAAGGTGTTTTACTATTGTATGTAACAGCCTTAACATTGGCTCTGAGTGCAGAGATTATCCCATGAACACAATTTAAATCACTTGCCCTTTTTCAATGAACTGATTTATTCAGCTTTGACATTCATGAAATATTGAACGATGTAATTTGACTTGAATTAAACGCTTCAAAAGGGGACCTGGCTCTGTGAAAATAAAAGGAAGCATTGGCTTTTAAGCTGTTCTGTCTACTCTGGCGTTTGCCTTTCATTTCGGGAGAGGAAAGCGCTTTATATCTGGTTGAGTAGAGCAGGTAAAGGGGGAGAGGGGATTCAGACGCACTACAGGTGAAATGTTTGGGGTCACTTAGAAATGTCCTTGTTTTTGAAAGAAAAGCTCATTTTATTATCCATTAAAATAACATCAAATTGATCAGAAATACAGTGTAGACATTGTTCATGTTGTAAATGACTACTGAAGCTGTAAACGGCAGATTTTTTTATGGAATATCTACATAGGTGTACAGAGGCCCATTATCGGCACTCCTGTGTTCCATTGGCACGTTGTTAGCTAATCCAAGTTTATAATTTAAAAGACTAATTGATCATTAGAAAACCCTTTTGCAATTATGTTAGCACAGCTGAAAACTGTTGTACTGATTAAATAAGCAATAAAACTGTCCGTCTTTAGACTAGTTGAGTATCTGGCGCATCAGCATTTATGGATTTGATTACAATGCCCTTTCTTCTGAAACTCGTCAGTCTATTCTTGTTCTGAGAAATGAAGACTATTCCATGCGAGAAATTTCCAAGAAACTGAAGATCTCATGCAATGCTGTGTACTCCTCTCTTCACAGAACAGCGCAAACTGGCTCTAACCAGAATAGAAAGAGGAGCGGGAGGCCCCGGTGTACATCTGAGCAAGAGGACAAGTACATTACAGTGTCTAGTTTGAGAAACAAACACTTCAAAAGTCCACAGCTGTCCACTGGCAGCTTCATTAAATAGTACCCGCAAAACACCAGTCTCAACATCAACAGTGAAGAGCGACACTGGGATGCTGGCCTTCTAGGCAGAGTTGCAAAGAAAAAGCCATGTCTCAGACTGGCCAATAAAAAGAAAACATTAAGATGGACAAAAGAACACAGACACTGGACAGAGGAATGTTGTGTGTTATGGGCAGACAAATCTAAGTTTGAGGTGTTCGGATCACAAAGAAAAACATTCTTGAGACGCAGAAAAAATTAAAATATGCTGGAGGAGTGCTTGACGCCATCTGTCAAAGATGGTGGAGGGAATGTGATGGCCTGGGGGTGCTTTGGTGATGGTAAAGTGGGAGATCTGCACAGGGTAAAAGGGATCTTGAAGAAGGAAGGCTAACACTCCATTTTACAACGCCATGCCATACATACCCTATGGACGGCGCTTAATTGGAGCCAGTTTCCTCCTACAACAGGACAATGACCCAAAGCACAGCTCCAAACTATATAAGAACTATTTAGGGATGAAGCAGTCAGCTGGTATTCTGTCTATAATGGACTGGCCTGCACAGTCACCAGATCTCAACCCTATTGAGCTGTTGTGTGAGCAACTTGACCTTATGGTACGTAAGAAGTGCCCATCAAGCCAATACAACTTGTGGGAGGTACTGCAGGAAGCATGGGGTGAAATCTCTTCAGATTACCTCAACAAATTGACAACTTGAGTGCCAGAGGTCAGCAAGGCTATAATTACTGAAAATTGAGGATTCTTTGACGAAAGCAAAGTTTGAAGGACACAATTATTATTTAAATTAAAAATCATTATTTATAACCTTGTCAATGTCTTGACTATATTTCCTATTCATTTTGTAACTCATTTCATGTATGTTTTCATGGAAAACAAGAACATTTCTAAGTGACCCAAAACTATTGAATGGTAGTGTATATGTCAAATATATTCTGCATTTTCACCCTTTTATTCCAACACCCATTAAAGGGGCAATCAGCAGTTGCAGCATCCATTTTTTTGACATATACATGAATGATATGTACCCATTGATTCTCGAAGAATATAAGGTATAAATGTCTCATTAGTTAGTTCAACTGTCACACCCCCATCAGAACACTTGTTTAACTCCAATGTTTGTAAAGAAAACCTGTAAAGCCTCACCACATGGTTAAAACTATAATTTTGATATCACGGATGGCCAGTACCTCCATCCATAAGATCATTTCTCCTGACCCATCCCTCAACTTTTTATCAAAACAGTGGCGGGCTAAAAATGCTTTTTTAATTGTTTCAACTGCTGATTGGCCCTTTAAGTGAAGCTGTGGAAAAACTATGGATATTATTTTCCCAGAAATGTGTTAAGCATTCCATTTAATTCCAGAGGTTGCACGTCCACAGCACGCTTCCCTAATAGTCGCCCAAATCTAATTTGTTTCAGTTAATATGCTGCCCTCTTTGTAGAAAAAAACAAACTGATGATCGGTCCAACACACACACACGCATGAGGAAATGAATAAACACACACACAAATGCCATTTACACCTTTATAGGAAGAATGTCACAACACAGAGTGCTTCAAATGAATTATATTTATTTCATTTGCACACACACACACACACACACACACACACACACACACACACACACACACACACACACACACACACACACACACACACACACACACACACACTGGGATAGAATGAACAGTAGCACAATGTACGCAAAGCATCAAGTATTATGCCCTCTTAAGCACGGTATAATAATGTATTAACTCAACCAGATCTACAGTACATCTCTACATTATTATGTGACACAGCAGTGTCTGGGGGTTGTACTTTAAAGGCCCCTGCATGCTTGCCAGTCAAAACAGTTTGGAAGAGACTGTGCATATACTACAACAACATTTTGTGACGTTTTGGTTTGATTTGGACTTTTGTAAGGGTTGTTCGGGCACACAAAATGTTTTCTTGAGGCAAGCTGAACTTGGTAGCTGAAGTCTACGCCTCTTCGTCGGTGATTGGTCAACAGTAGGGATTCTTCAGCAAAGTCTTTGCTGTCATTCAACGAGAGATAACTTGTTTTCATGATTTTTTTCATTCATTTAGAAAAACTGCACCAAACATCTTAGTTAGATGTAGAATTGCACAACAAAGATCTCCTCTGCAAAAAATGTAAAAAAGAAAGCGATTTCTTGAGTTACATTCCGACTATTTTGAGGAAGTGTATACTCGCGACGGCATCTCAAATTGGACATGCAGCACAATTCCCACTTTTCAAGCAAATGTCTGTTAAGGTAGTATGCGAGCACACTCGTTCGGTTCGCCGACTTCGTCCCCCCGGCCAGCCGTACTGAAGCATGTGGACGCCTTAGTAAAGAGTATTCACAGCTCACTGCACAAGTCTGCATAAACTGAGGACAGGAAAAGACTGAGCTTCTCATCGTCCTTAGTCACTGTCTGTGTTGTTGCCCAGTACAAGGACAAAAGAAGAACCGGTGGCTAACAACTTAACATCGAGCCAGGTCCCAATCCAAGTCTTCCTTGCACTCCCGCATGCACCCACTCACTCATTCATTCCACCAGATGGCTGCTATGGTCCCTGCCAAAGGGAGAGGACTAATAGAGGTGGAGAAGAGGAGGAAAGAGGGATGAAGGAGGAGAGGAGAGGGCACCAGCAGGCATTGAGACATTATGTTTTCTGTGGCTCGCGTAAACAGGGTTAAATCGGCCAGTTTAGTTTCATCTGGAATGAATAGGCTTGTGTGACAACCGATAGAGAAGAAAGCTGCTCGTGAAATGCTGTCTCAACTATACAGTACGTTAAGCAACCGAGGGGAGACAATGTCTTATGTGACTGTTTCTGCCTCACTTTATACGGGAGGGGAAGTAGTATAGTGGAGTTTTGTAAGTTAACAAACTGTTCCAATATTGTTCACATAATATATTTAATAATTAAGCCATTGAGCAGATGCTTTTATCCAAAGCGACTTAAAGTCATGAATGCACACAGTTTTTACGTGTGGGTGGTTTTTGGAATCGAAATCACTATCCAGCTGCTACAGAGGACCAGGTTCACCATGTAACATTTTCCAGTAAGTAGCGTGAAAAACAGAAACAAGTATTGTAACAGTCTAAAAGTCCCTGGGCTTTAGAGAGAGAGTTAAATACAGCCTACTGAGATTCTTAAGAGATCACATAATCAAGGCTACAGTATATAAGGATCCTTCCATTATGCCTTTATCACATGAAACGTGGGGCAAAGGACCATTTGAAAAGAAAATATCTGCTTCAGGTCGGCACAATAGTGTGAAACGCGTTACTCTCCACATGCCATTTCCATGTTAGTGCTAATTGGGAGACAGTATGTTGACCTAGATAAACCTGAACTATCCATCACCACTGTTCAGTACCACTGACAGTGTAGTGAGCCCTACTGTCCCTCCTCTGCTCTGGGCTCTCTGACCTGGGCTCTCTGACCTGGGCTCTCTGACCTGGGCTCTCTGGCCTGGGCTCTCTGGCCTGGGCTCTCTGGCCTGGGCTCTCTGGCCTGGGCTCTCTGGCCTGGGCTCTCTGGCCTGGGCTCTCTGACCTACAGCTCAGTGGTCCTAAACACACATCTGAATTACCGGAAGAGAGGTTGGCACAATACAGTAGAATAAATGGTGCTTTTTAAAATCACCAAGACTGGGTCCCAATAAAGTAATAATATATATCAATATACCATTTAGCAGACGCTTTTATCCAAAGTGTCTTACAGTCACGCGGGCATACATTTTACGCACGGGTGGTCCTGGGAATCCAACCAAGCGCCATGCTCCGCAGAGTATTCTTGAATAAATAATTTAGCCGAACACTCATGCTCTGACAAAATCCTTTGTGCTTTTGTTGGCCAAGTACACCCTGGTATCTTTCTCTAATCCTCATTGTAAACGGCACTGTTGTTCATCTGAAGTGCTTTTTCTGAGTGGTATGATCCAAAATGACACTTTGGTTCGTTCACCATATTCTACTCAATTTATGTCTGAAATCAAATAACGAATTTGACAGATCACTATCAGTTTTTGAACCTTTGCATTGCATAGCAGTGGGAGCCATGTAGCGGCAGCAGCCTATCAGAAGAGCTGGAGGAATGGCCTATTGGGGGTGTGACTTTGTTCTTTTGGCCACCCGTGAGCTTGAATGTCATTCCAGGTAACATGTTCTTCTTTTATGGTTCTATGTTCACTGCCAGCAATGAATCTTAAAGAAATTGGAGGATATTTGAAGGAAATCTGATCAAAGTATGAAAAATTACAGTTGCTTCTACATTGATAAAGTTTGAACTTAAAGTTACTGGTCCCCTCACGTTGATTCATTATTATAAGGGGACGAGGCGGAATCTTAAGTATTATTTTATACACCAACGGTAACATGATATTCTCTTGCCAAAGAAGGCATGTTTGCAGAGGGGCGTGGTCTACATTTGCTAGATAGCTACTTTACTGGTGCCGAATGTTTACTGTAAGGTGTCAGCAAATATAATTAAAAGTTTAGGCTATTTATCTATGGCAAATATACTTACATGTTTCCCTTTCATTTTTGTCTGGTGTTCGCTAGTTAGTGGCTAACTAGGTCTTCATCTGTGTCTGGTGTTAGCTAGTTACTGGCTAACTAGGTCTTCAGTCAGCATGCAAGAAAAGGGGGGGGGGGGGTTCAAACCTCTGACGCAGTTGTCATGTCAACACATCCATCAGTGCTGCTGTGAAACGCATCACAAAAGACATGCCAAAACAGGAGAGGTAAAAATATATACAGTTGAAGTCGGAAGTTTACATACACTTAGGTTGGAGTCATTAAAACGTGTTTTTCAACCACTCCACAAATTTCTTGTTAACAAGCTATAGTTTTGGCAAGTTGGTTAGGCCATCTACTTTGTGCATGACACAAGTAATTTTTCCAACAATTGTTTACAGATAGATCATTTATTTTATAATTCACTGTATCACAATTCCAGTGGGTCAGAAGTTTACATACACTAAGTTGACTGTGCCTTTCAACACCTTGGGAAAAAAATGAAAAGGATGTCATGGCTTTAGAAGCTTCTGATAGACATCATTTGAGTCAATTGGAGATGTATTTGTGGATGTATTTCAAGACCTACCTTCAAACTCACTGCCTCTTTGCTTGACATCATGGGATAATCAAAAGAACTCAGCAAAGACCTCAGAAAAAATTGTAGACCTCCACAAGTCTGGTTCATCTCTGGGAGCAATTTCCAAACGCCTGAAGGTACCATGTTCATCTGTACAAACAATAGTACGCAAGTATAAACACCATGGGACCACGCAGCCGTCATACCGCTCAGGAAGGAGACGCGTTCTGTCACCTACTAGAAATGAACGTACTTTGGTGCGAAAAGTGCAGAACAATCCCAGAACAACATCAAAAAGACCTTGTGAAGATACTGGAGGAAACAGGTACAAAAGTATCTATATCCACAGTAAAACGAGTCCTCAGCAAGGAAGAAGCCACTGCTCCATGGGGACAACGATCATACTTTTTAGAGAAATGTCCCCTAGTCTGATGAAACAAAAATAGAACTGTTTGACCATCGTTATGTTTGGAGGAAAAAGGGGGAAGCTTGCAAGCCGAAGAACACCACAATAATGTGGATATATTGAAGCAACATCTCAAGACATCAGTCGGGAAGTTAAAGCTTGGTTGCAAATGGGCCTTCCAAACGGACAATGACCCCAAACATACTTCCAAAGTTGTGGCAAAATGGCTTAAAGACAACAAAGTCAAGGTATTGGAGTGGCCATCACAAAGCCCTGACCTCAATCATATAGAACATTTGTGGGCAGAACTGAAAAAGTGTGTGCGGGCAAGGAGGTCTACAAACCTGACTCAGTTACACCAGCTCTGTCAGGAGGAATGGGCCAAAATTCACCCAACTTATTATTGTGGGAAGCTTATGGAAGGCTACCCAAAACGTTTGACCCAAGTTAAACAATGTAAAGGCAATGCTACCAAATACGAATTGTGTGTATGTAAACTTCTGACCCACTTGGAATGTGATGAAAGAAATAAAATCTGTAATAAAATCATTCTCTAATATTATTCTGACATTTCACATTCTTAAAATAAAGTGGTGATCCTAACTGCCCTAAAACAAGGGCATCAACTTGGATTACTAGCAATACTTGGATTAAATGTCAGGAATTGTGAAAAACTGAGTTTAACTGTATTTGGCTACGGTGTATTCAAACGTCTGACTTCAGCGGTATATCCGTAATGCAATTTCAATGTTGTTTGAATTGCTTTGTGCATCACCAATGTAGCGTGAGGTGATTTTATACTGCAACACTGCATCCAAGTTGCTCGATGTTTCAAAAGAGCTGTCTCTCAAGGTGAGCTCATGAATATAAGCTCCTCCTGGTAGTTAGCCATGAGAGGAAAAAGTACTTTTCAGAATGACTGTACAGGATTTTAAAATAATATCTGCATCAGTAATGTGATATTAAAGAGCTGGTCACAACATTGTAACCAGTTAATGTGAAAGAAGTATGTAAAGAAAGTGTTAGGAGTTATTATTTCATGTTATGGAGCCAAGTTCATATTTTGATTAAAAGGACATGTATTTAATTGCTTGTAAGCCAATTAAAGAAATGTGGATAGGTAAAAATCGAAAATGTACTTGTTACAAAATGGGTTGTGTGTATATATATATATATATTAGTTTGAATGTGTTATTTATTAGTTTTAACAAAATGATACAAGTAAGTTCAATGTTCAAAGAAATAGGTTGCAACTTGAAATAAGTTTGTTAAAAATCTAATATAAAACAGTTGGCATTGAATCATATTTGGTTAAAACAAATGTTTTTGAATGTTTTAAACCTAACCCATTTAGTTGTAAACAGTGATATTTTTAGGTTGATCCAAATGGCCATGTTAGACAGTGCACACCTATAGTAACTGTTGGGCTCGGTCGATGAACTCAAAGACACCACCTCATCTGCTTGTACATACAAGTTTAATCCTCCAAAGCACTCCATCCGCAACTAGGGCTGTGGCAGTCATGTAATTATGTCAGCCGGTTGTTGTCATGCAAATGACTGCCGGTCTCACGGCAATTGACCGTTAATGAACACAAACACGTTGAGCATCTTCCAGGCCTCCACACACACAAGCTGCTGATGCGCGCGCCTTTAGAACAGCTAAAGTTTTTAAAAAAAAGTATAATAAATCAAATTAATATACACCATCACAATACAGCCATTATTTATTTTTGGCAGGTCTAAAGAAACTTTATGATACACAGAACATTATTTCAGAAGAACAGAATATGAGTTGGCCTACTGCATGTTATCTGACTAATGTGCCATGTCATACGCTGTAGGCTTGTTCATGGCATTACTTTTTAATTGAACTCAGCTGAATAACAGAGAAAGGTTATTTTTCCCCATTCTGGCGCTCGAGCGCGCATACGAAGTAGCTATGTTGAGCGTAAAAGTGATAATTTGAAACAGGTCCTATACACTAGATTTAGAAGTACTTGACAACTTTAACTGCGAATGATAAAAACCTTAGAATGCCTAAGAAATACAAAGATATATGGGCTGCATGATACGACGTTAAGCTATTGACGATTTGAGAAAGTGCAAAAAAAAAGAAGGATTGTGCTCCGTTCCTTGCCTCAGGCTGCACACGCTGTTCTGTCATCAAGTGATCATTATTTCACACATCAGACTATTCTCAATTTAATATAGTCTTTACTAATATGTCAAATTTGCTTAGATTTAGAATGGCCCAATATGAAAATGGGCAGGAACAGACGTAAGAGGAAAAAGACACTTCCCCTTCCCCGCTGGTTGGTCCCATGTCGGGTAGGCTACTCCGGTTATTTCACTGCATAGCAGGTTATATTCTGTCCAAACTCTGTATGCCATGGCTTCTCCAACCATTTTCCTGCAGCCACCCAGTGCTTAATTTGGGAAATCAAGTGAAATATGTTTGGGAACATAGATAGTAACATGTTTTCCCAACAAAACATACACACAATGATCAAAAGTATGTGGACATCTGTTCATCAAACATCCCATTCCAAAATTATGGACATTAATATGGAGTCGGCGTTCCAATTCATCCAAAAGGTATTTGATGGGGTTGAGGTCAGGGCTCTGTGCAGGCTAGTCAAGTTCTTCCACACCAATCTCATTTCTGTATGGACCTCGCTTTGTGCACTGTCATGCTGAAACAGGAAAGGGTCTTCCCTAACCTGTTGCCACAAAGTTGGAAGAACAGAATCATCTAGAATGCCATTGTATGCTGTAGCGTTGAGATTTTCCTTCACTGGAAGTAAGGAGCCCAGCCCAAACCATGAAAAGGAGTCCCAGACCATAATTCCTCCTCCACCAAACTTTACAGTTGGCAGGTAGCATTCTCCTGGCATCTATCAAAACCAGATTAGTCTGTTGGACTGCCATATAGTGAAGCATGATTCATCACACCAGAGAACGTGTTGCAACCGAGGACACACGTTTTTTTATGCGCTACTTGCTTCAGCACTCAGCGGTACCGTTCTGTAAGCTTGTGTGGCCTACCACATTGCGGCTGAGCCGTTGTTGCTCCTAGACTTTTCAACTTCACAATAACAGCAATTACAGTTGACTGAGGCAGCTCTAGCAATGCATACATATTGCGAACTGACTTGTTGGAAAGGTGGCATCATATGACGGTGTAACGTTGAACGTCTCTGAGCTCCTCGGTAAGACCAGTCTACTGCTTATATTTGTCTATGAATATTGCACGGCTGTGTGCTCAATTACGTACCAAAGATATTGTAAATCAGTTTTTTTTGTCATGTTTTTCTGCCTTCTGTAATATGCAGGTAGGCTATATATTGTATAACAGAACAGTCATCATTTTAATTCAGTGGTTTTTCAGGCTTGGGCTCATATAGGCCTATCAGTATGCATAATTCTCTAATATGCGGCTGTTTTAAACGAATCACCACCTTGAAAAGCGCTGTCCATTTCGTTGTGTTTGTCTTTAAAACAACACCCACAATGACCATGTTCCCACTCAGGTTCAACCTGCTGTTGAACTTCTTTCTTCAAATTGACCAATCGCAGTGAGGTGAGTTTTAAAAGCGCATACTGTTTTGATGTGTTTTTCAAACCCATTTGCATTGATGTCAGAGTGGTTAGAGGAACAATAGAGCCCTAGGTAACAGGCCATTAGCGACCTGATGATCATTAGCGAGTCGGGTACTAACCAACACATGTTGGTTAGTCATGACTCACGACTGCCGGTGTCACAGTAACGCAGTCACCGCAACAGCCCTGTCTACAACTCAATAAAGCCACACAATGAAGAAGGGCACAAAGAAAGATATGCCTTTGTCACCAAACAAATTCAAACGGGTCCTCAGCTGCCGTTGTCATGATGATGGCGATGTTATTATTGTTTTGCATCCATGACGACAACTGTAATGTGTTTTGTTCCTCCGTCTCAGTTACTAAGGAATGACTACATTTCCACCCGCATTAGGCTTTTACTTCACTCATCCCCCACTCCCCTCTCTCTCATCCCCTGTACATTATTTGTTTAGCGAAAAAAAAAGGACTAAGTGCCTCACATCAGGATTGGAGCATCAGGCAGGGGATGTGGTCGCTATGGTTTCGGGGGGGGGGGGGCTGCCTGGGGAGGAGAGTGAGGAAGGGAAAGACGAAGGGAGACTCTAATCTACCTTTTTTCTGCCTTAAAAGAGTAAAATAGGTGTCTGAATTACAGACTGCGTGGCAAACACACAGCAGTCGCTAGGGCTAGCTATGTGGCTAATGCTACAGAAAGGTATAGTGGACAGTGGATTTTTTTACCTTTATTTTACTAGGCAAGTCAGTTAAGAACAAATTATTATTTTCAATGAACGGCCTAGGAACAGTGGGTTACCTGGATTGATGAGGATAGTGAGTTGGGAATACACAGTAACAAGAGAACAGTGTTCAGGCAATTGTTCCTGGTTTTGGGAATAGAACTCACCAGTTTGAAGAGTTCTGTGACGCTGATCTCGTCTGGGTCCACCATGCTGAACTCCCTGCGGGGTACCAGGTCCAAACTCAGCTGTCTGGAACACACACACAACAGGACTGTCAGTGCATCAAACCATTCAGACAGGACACACTTGACAGAACTGGAAGACTGCTATGTCTCACAGGGACATAGAGGCATAGAGTGGTACCCACAAACACACTCTAATCTCCCAGGAATAGATAAGTCTATCAGAGCATGGGATGGTATAAGACAAGGAGAGGCAGGGTCACAGAACTCTTCAAACTGGTGTTTGCAGGGGGAGCGGTCTGTCATCTGTCCACACCCAACAGCAAGGGACTGACAGGTGTCGTTTCATCAGCCCGGGAGATAGAGACGCAGTGGAAAGTGTTTGTGTGTCTGATACGAAATGAAAAGTGTGTTTGTCTGTATGAACGTGTGGTGTGTCTGTTTGAAGGGGAACGGAACTGATTGAGCACAGCATGTGCCTGGGGAGGGAGTGTGACATTCAAAGACAGAGGGACTGGGGGACTGGGGATGCAGGAATGTTTCTCTCTCCCCACTACTCACTCGTTTCCCCAATCCAACCTGGCAGTGATGTGCTGTTTGACGTCTTTCATGCGGTCGTTGGTGAGGTGACCAACCAGAACCTGTCTCCTCAGGTCCAAGATCTCATTCATCACGTGCCACAACCGATGGAACAGATCCCCATCATTCTTCTACACAGAGACAGAGAGACAGAGAGACAGAAAGAGCACAAGAGACAGACAGACCGTGAGACCGTGAGAGACAGACCGCGAGACCGTGAGAGACAGACCGCGAGACCGTGAGAGACAGACCGCGAGACCGTGAGAGACAGACCGCGAGACCGTGAGAGACAGACCGCGAGAGCACGAGACAGAGAGCGCACGAGACAGAGAGCGCACGAGACAGAGAGCGCACGAGACAGAGAGCGCACGAGACAGAGAGCGCACGAGACAGAGAGCGCACGAGACAGAGAGAGCACAAGACAGAGAGAGCACGAGAGATAGAGAGCACAAGACAGAGAGAGCACAAGACAGAGAGAGCACAAGACAGAGAGCGCACAAGACAGAGAGCGCACAAGACAGAGAGCGCACAAGACAGAGAGCGCACAAGACAGAGAGCGCACAAGACAGAGAGAGCACAAGACAGAGAGCGCACAAGACAGAGAGAGCACAAGACAGAGAGCGCACGAGACAGAGAGCGCACGAGACAGAGAGAGCACAAGACAGAGAGAGCACGAGAGATAGAGAGAGCACGAGAGATAGAGAGAGCACGAGAGATAGAGAGAGCACGAGAGATAGAGAGAGCACGAGAGATAGAGAGAGCACGAGAGATAGAGAGAGCACGAGAGATAGAGAGAGCACGAGAGATAGAGAGAGCACGAGAGATAGAGAGAGCACGAGAGATAGAGAGAGCACGAGAGATAGAGAGAGCACGAGAGATAGAGAGAGCACGAGAGATAGAGAGAGCACGAGAGATAGAGAGAGCACGAGAGATAGAGAGAGCACGAGAGACAGAGCACGAGAGACAGAGCACGAGAGACAGAGCACGAGAGACAGAGCACGAGAGACAGAGCACGAGAGACAGAGCACGAGAGACAGAGCACGAGAGACAGAGCGACAGAGCACGAGAGACAGAGCGACAGAGCACGAGCGACAGAGCACGAGCGACAAAGCACGAGCGACAGAGCACGAGAGACAGAGCACGAGAGACAGAGCACGAGACAGAGAGACAGAGCACGAGCGACAGAGCGACAGAGCACGAGCGACAGAGCACGAGCGACAGAGCACGAGCGACAGAGCACGAGCGACAGAGCACGAGCGACAGAGCACGAGCGACAGAGCACGAGCGACAGAGCACGAGCGACAGAGCACGAGCGACAGAGCAGCGAGGAGCGACAGAGCACGAGCGAGGGAGCGACAGAGCACGAGCGAGGGAGCGACAGAGCACGAGCGACAGAGCGAGGGAGCGACAGAGCACGAGCGACAGAGCACGAGCGACAGAGCACGAGCGACAGAGCACGAGCGACAGAGCGAGGGAGCGAGAGCGAGAGAGCGAGGGAGCGGGAGCGAGGGAGCGAGAGCGAGGGAGCGACAGAGCACGAGCGACAGAGCGAGAGAGCGAGGGAGCGAGAGCGAGGGAGCGACAGAGCGAGGGAGCGACAGAGAGAGCAGGAGAGAGAGAAAGCAAGAGAGCAAGAGACATTTCAGAGTAAAACAATTGGGACCAGACAGTCAGCCTGCTATAACAAGTAATGCATCACAAATTCAGATTTTATGTCTAACAAGCACAGATCATTTATTAGACACAAACACAAACAATGTTACTCATTAATATGCAGGAAAAAAGCTTCCACTGTTTGCTGCAGGAAAAACACCTGAGGCATAATGTATTGCCCACTAGTTGAAAGGCATTCCCTGTCTGCAACGGTTCTCAGGTCTATTCTCCTCTCTGCAGGATGTGTGGGGAACACATGGGAACACGCACGTACATGTGTGTATGTGTAAATTCCTGCATGCATTCCTGCATGCGTGTGTTGAACAGTCTTTACCACGTAGAGACGTTTCCACATGGCCCCCCAGTCTCTCAGGGTGGATGTCATCTCAGTGATAACAGAGTCCTCTGTGGGGATGACCGTCTCAAACTGCCTGTGGGTCAGAGAGAGAGGAGAGAGGGACATCACATTACTACGGTATACCTACCGAGCACATGGGTTAAAAGACACACTCACGCGACAGATAACGCAGTGTCACTATGAGAGGCTGGTCCAAGAGGCCTCCGTTCTGCTACGGTGACGTTGATCTAAATGTTTATCTAACGTTTCCTCTCCGCAGAAATGACATAAACCTACCTCGCCTCCCAGACTGGCTGATCTAATAAGGCTGTTTGCCTTCTCAGAGACAGACACGGGGAGACACACACGGAAACGGACAGACACACACACAATACACTCATTACTCACCCTTTGTTCTTGATATGGGCGTTCTTCAAGTGAATGTAAGTGCATGGGAAAATACCCTGGGGGGAGAGAATAAACAAAGTAATGAATGGGGAATGTCACTTTAACTGTATCATTAAAACGGCACTACCACTAACACATTCTGTTAGCGAGCGTAAATGATGCAGATAATCAATACAAATTAATAATGCGTGTGTGTGTGTGCGCGCGTGTGTGTAAGTCCGTGGCAACGGGACATTATTAAACTATGAGCCTCTCCCTACTGACCTGCTCACTGCACAGCCCTCAGATCAAAGCAGAGATATTTCTGAATCTGAAAATAGCAGCTGCGCTGACAGCCTCAATAACACACATGAGTCTCACCCACCTTGGCATTTGGATTCTTATGGACGAACCCCCTGTACCAGCCTGAGGAGACAAAAAAAAAAAAAAAAAAAAAGACATTTTCATCGTGTCACTGTGACTTTCAGACCCGCTACCTTTCTTTCTATCACTACTTTTGACCAGAGCACTATGAGTTACAGGGCTGCCATTTGGGACACAGAACCGGGTTACTGAAGTGTCGACACATCAGCGCCGGGCCGCACCAGTCGTCGAGCTGCCGAGCTGGAAAACTGAAGGAGAAAATTTAAAAAACAGCCAGCTGGAACACTTTATCACGGGAGGCAGGATTTTGTCGCTGCACTGTTTACTGCAAGCCTACCAGGCCCGGTGTTACATGGCACTGAGCACCCAGTATTTGTTCTGGCCACCGGCCAAGCTGGTGAGCGTCAGTAGTACCACGGGCTGTAAGTAGCAACAGGAAGTGTAAGTAGCACCAGTAACCTAAGGTCATAATGTGCTACTCGTGATAAAGAGGTGAGAATGAGCCTCACTGCTGCCACTGTCTCATGGTCTTGCCTACTGATGGACCTCCACGAGGCTCTTTACGAACTCTTTCTAGGTTTCGCTTGGCCAGAGCGTGTCAGAGGAGACATATGTCACCTATCACCCTACAGTAGTAACTTGGTGACATAGTATCAGCACTGGCAGAAACCATTTTTTTTTAAAGTAACTTGTCTCCTCTCTAGGACAGAATAGATAGACCTTCTTGTCAACACACTTGTCTTTGGTTTGTGGGGACCGGAACATATTGTAACAGCCTAAACTCTTCTGTGAAGGCTTTCCTCTAGACGTCAGAACATTGCTGCGAGGACTTGCTTCCATTCAGCCACAAGAGCATTAGTGAGGTCGGGCATTGATGTTGGGCGATTAGGCCTGGCTCGCAGTCGACGTTCCAAATCATCCCAAAGGTGTTCGATGGGATTGAGGTCAGGGCTCTGTACAGGCCGATCAAGATCTTCCACACCGATGTCGACAAACCATTTCTGTATGGGCCTCGCTTTGTGCACGGGGGCATTTTCAGGCTGAAACTGGAAAGGGCCTTCCCCAAACTGTTGCCACAAAGTTGGAAGCACAGAATCGTCTAGAATGTCACTGTATGCTGTAATGTTAAGATTTCCCTTCATTGGAACTAAGAGACCTTGCCCGAACCGTGAAAAACAGCCCCAGACCATTATTCCTCCTCCACCAAATTTTACAGCTAGCACTATGCATTGGGGCAGGTAGCGTTATCCTAGCATCCGTCAAACGCAGATTCATTTGTCGGACTGCCAGGTGGCGAAGCGTGATTCATCACTCCAGAGAATGCGTTTCCACTGCTCCAGAGTCCAATGGCGGCGAGCTTCACACCACTCCAAACGATGCTTGGCATTGCGCATGGTGATCTTAGGCTTGTGTGCGGGCTGCTAGGCCATGGAAACCCATTTCATGAAGCTCCCGACGAACAGTCCTTGTGCTGTCGTTGCTTCCAGAGGCAGTTTGGAACAATGGCAGTGAGTGTTGCAACCGAGGACAGACTATTTTTACACGCTACAGCACTCAGCGGTCCCATTCTGTGAGCTTGTGTGGCCTACCACTTCACAGCTGAGTCGCTGTTGCTCCTATTGAGTTCCAAACTGCCTCTGGAAGCAACATCAGCACAAGAGCTGTTAGTCAGGAAATACGTTTCCACTTCACAATAAAAAGCACTTACTGTTTACCGGGGCAGCTCTAGCAGGGCAGACATATGATGAACTGAGCTGTTGGAAAGGTGGCATCCTATGACAGTGCCACATTTAAAGTCACTGAGCTCTTCAGTAAGGCAATTCTACTGCCATTGTTTGTCTATGTAGATTACATGGCTGTGTGCTTGATTTTATACAACTGTCAGCAACGGGTGTGACTGAAATAGTCTAAACCACTCATTTGAAGGGGTGTCCACATACTTTTGCATTTATAGTGTTTATTAGATGTCAGATCATTTCCTTTGGGGAGTTTGTAATGAATCATCAGCCACCTCAGACGGACCTGTCATCTGTCTGTCTGTGTGTCCTTGAGCAACAACAGGAAGTGAGATCGTGATGCCCTGAGAAGGGAGGAAGGTTGCGTCAATGCTGTGTAAGTTAGCTGGGTGGAAACAGGAAAGTGTGACGGGGCACCTGCTCTGTCTGAAACTATGTCAAAAATGAACCCGTGAGTGTGAGCGACTCGGCCTTGAGGCTCACACACTCCTTCGCAATACACAGCCAAACAGGGACACACACACACACACATTGGCAAGCAGAGCTCAGTGTGGGCGGGAAGCAGGAACCGAAGTCTTCTCCCTCTCGCGGCACAGGAAACAGTAGCAAACTGAGAGCCTCCACAAACGTTTATCTCATCAAATAGATCTTTTTTTTTTTTTAAGTCTTAACATTTCATGTGCAACACAATACTCCTGGAGGGACAGACTGGGGAAGGAAACGTGGCCCAACTTCAAAAAGGTTGACTACAGCCCCAGTAGCAGCCCATCTGTGAGTCACAGTGGCTGTCTGTGAAGCTCGAAGGGGGATTCGTGGTTTATGTGGGTGTGAAATGAGTAGAGGTTATCAGTTACCTTCACATTTCTCCAGGAGCTGCACCGTGTCCCCAATCTCCAATGGCAAGCCATGCTGGACCGTCCCTCTGAAACTGGCCAGCACTGAAACACAATAGAAGATATACTTTAATACCGGTGTGTATTTTTACGTGTGTATCTAGGTAACACACACCAACTCGACACACACACACACAATCAAAAAAAAAAAGTCTTAAATCACTCTTTTCATGTCACTAGAATTGAATCCGAGCTCAACTGTCTTGACTGAGGTTGTGCTGTGATTTGTTTCCAGTGTTCCCTGGGCAGACAGAAACAGGGAAGAGAATGGCCTGCTGGCTGCTGGTAGATTGAGTAAGCCTCTGGGTGTCATGCTGAACTACAGGGAAAATAATGTCATTCTGTCATTTCTGCTAGGAGGCCTCTTGTAGAGGAGGGAGGCAAAACCTGCGGAGGTTTAAGAGTAGGACTCTCTTTGATGAGCAGCACGGTCAGTTAGAGAGAGCGCGAGAGAGAGCCTAAAGAACAGGGGCAGGGTGAGGAGGAGAGAGAAAGGAGGGAAGGAGAGAGAACGAACAAGGACGCAAGAGAGAAAAATAAAGAGTAACAATCTCAGTCGATCAACACAGAGCACTCGAACAGCGTCTAATAGCTGGGTTAGCAGTGAGGAGTGTCGACAGACGCCATTCTCTGTGGTTCTGAGAAACAGGACATGATAACAGCACTCAGAGAATTTTCCAAGCTGCCACACTCTGGGGGAAACGCATCTAATAAGGATAGTACCTACGACATGGAAATGAGGAAGACTGGAGTCAGGCAAGGGTTTTGGAGAGGGGTTTTCATTTCATGGGGCACAGGGCAACCTTGTTTACCTGACCCGGCTGCAAAGTCAGTGAAACTTTAATTGGGAGGTTCCACTACATGAAATATAACTTCCAACACACTTTACTTGCACTGTGCTAACGCTTGAACCACAAGTAGCGTTTTCCAGCTGCAGTGCACTAAATGATGCAGTTTGAAGTAGAGTTTTTAATCGTTTCTTGGTAATCCATTCCCCAGCTGTTGTCTGTCTGCTATCTGGCATGGCTCTTTTCCAAAGATGTTGGCCCTGAAAGGTGTTCACTCAGCGGGGAAACTATTTTTTATTTTCTCTCCGGGGAAGAGGAGGAAGTGTCGCCTTAAAAAGGCAGGACACACACACACACACACACACACACACACACACACACACACACAGGAAAGAAAGAAGGGGACATGATGTGATACAGACTGGATTCAAACCAGGGACTGTAGTGATGCCTCTTGCACCGAGACACACAGTGCCTTAGACCGCTGCACCACTCGGGCGTCCATAAGAAAAAGAAGTCTCACACACAAATATAGCGAAACCACAGATGCACAGATATGATATGTGTACATGAACACAGGCACGCACATAGCCTCATAGTGGTGAACCTGTCACACAGGGTCAGGGCCCATGTTTCCAGTCGGCTTGGTCTGAGGCAGGAGTTCAGTCACCACAAGCTGTGCTCTGCTCTGCTGTGACACACATCTACTCGTGGGCAAATGGCTGTTCCTATTTCTGACCAGGCAGCCTTGTTCATGCTGAACTAACTTAGACATTACGTAAAGACTGCAGGAAACTGAAGGAAACACACACACACACACACACACACACACACACACACACACACACACACACACACACACACACACACACACACACACACACACACACACACACACACACACACACACATTCAGGAAATGGGATAAAAGTCAAACTTAAATAAAAGTGCTGGACTGAACAGTGACTGAGAACCATGAAGTTATATGACAATATCTCCTTTAGACTTGAGATGAAAAGACATATGTTCAAACGGGAACTGACTACTGTAGGCTCCACTCCTGAGCCAAAGTGGAGACTTAGTCGCACTAACCTCCAGTAATCTACCCATGGGCTGCGTGCGGCTGCGACTCTCACCTTGCCCTAATCCTAAGGCAGTCCCCCCCCCAAAGCCAGAGAGAAGACTGGCTGTGTACTTTGAGCTCAGTGTTCTGTCCAGGGTGGATGGGGAAAGGCAGGCAGATCGGTACAAAGAGCGTTTGTGTGAATTAGGCTTACATGTGCTTTAGGCTGCCATTTGGAGTCGAGGCCTGTCAAGTGACCCTACAGTTGGTTTGTCGGTCTCCCTCTAAGCTCCGTATAGGAACATGATGCAAAACACTGGTTCAGACAGGCTTTGGTGTAGTTTGTTGTGTTCAAAGGCACTGGGTTTCACAGGCTGTACTGAATTGATTGGTTTACAGCTAGCTAGGTATTACACAGACCTTGGTGTCACGTGTTCAAACCACGCAAGATGTAAAAGGTAAGTAGCTACCGATTGGGTGTGGCAGGCATAACGTTTGAAAGTATACTTTAAAAGAAGATTAAACAGTTGTCTTGCATGAACCAGACAGAATATTCAGAGGAGACAATGAAACAGACATAGCAGGTTCTTAGTGCAGAGAGTCTCTGCCAAAAGAACTAGAAAAACAACCTGCAGTCGACGCCAACCAATGAGCAACTTGAGTTCAAAAGGCTCCGTAAAAGTGGTTAACAGCCCGTCCTCATCCCATTTCTCTCCGATTTGTGTTCCAACAACGAATCACACTCGTAATCCACTCCTCCGTCATCAATTATTCAACACATCATTAATATGCTAATTCATCACCACAGACACGGGTGGTCCATTGACCCTGCTGACAGAAATGAGCAAGTGTGCATTTTCCATTATTCAAATGTGTAGTTGTTGGGTTCCTACTCCAATCCACACATACTGGAATGGAATGTAACCAGGTTAATAAATAATGGCGAGAACGAGACCGCAATTGATTTGCAGGAAGTTGCAAAAACAATTAATCAGCAGTAAGTGATATTCAAAATGGAAGGTGACATCCCTCGCTTTTCCCCTGCTCTTATCCGTCCCTCTCGTTCCCTCCCTTCCTTTTCCTATTGCTGCGCTATGTGCAAGGCTGTGAGTTGAGGATGGTTAAAGTCCTGCTTTATTTATACTCTGGCGTCTGCAGGATTTACATCTCAAGCCACAGCCATCTGCTTGGGTTTGACTTCACAACCAGGAAACGGTTGGGTTTCATAACGGGAACTCTTGACAGCAGAGTTAGACTATCCAAATACCCGACAGAATCAGTGATTTATTCAATGTTCTGAACAGATTCTTAATGTTCTCTGGTAGGGATGCACAATATATCGGTGAACATATAGGAATCGGCTGACATTAGCTACAGCCTGGATTCGAACCGGGGACTGTGGCGACGCCTCTTTTGCACGGAGATGCAGTGCCTTAACACACACATGGACGCAGAGGTCTAACAATTTAACTTTACTAAAATACTTAAAAGGCAGCACAAAAATAAATTGGGAAAGGTTTTTTGGCAAGGAAAATATCAGATATAGGCCAAAAGTGTCATATCGGTATATCACTATTCTCTGGCAAAGGGCTGGTAGTTGGTACAGGTATGCCATTGTGGTTTCGACACGGGTAGAGAAACAGCATTATTTCTGCCATACAGCGGAGCCCCGGTCGAAAACAAAGACAGCATCTGTCTAAGACAGTCTTATTATTGCTTTGCTGTGCCATTTTTTGGACTCGACCGTGGCCAAAAAACTCTATTCTAGCTATGCGAATAAACATGACAGAGTAACCCAGAATTAACCACGTTGTTTGAATGGGTCCCAACCCATTATGTCCCAGTTCTAGGGAAACATTACAGATGGACATTCTGCGGAGAACAGGCATGCGTCTTTAAATACCCACTCATAACATATTTTTCCACTGTGTTACTGACACAAGGCAATGACTCAGCCCCCTCCCGTGGTTAAGTACACATATGCCTATAGTCTTCAGGCCCTCCAAACACACTTAGCATCATTGGCGCAGAGGAACGTATATGTGTGTGTATACGCACACCGCGGTCCAGTGAGACATGGGGCACGAAGCTTTGGGCCAAGCCTGGTCATCTGACAGAGCGCTGTAACACTGAGACACGGATTAAAGACGTGCCGATGCGCTTCAGCGCTCTGCTCTCTCTCACAAAATGTGATTTCCTGGGGATGAGCTTCGACCCTGGAAGAGGCGGCTATGCATTTTAAAGCAGGAGGAATCAACAGGAGCTGACCGCGTAAGGCAGCAGACGTCGGTCTCACAGCATAGAGTATATGCACACACCTGCACCTGCCTCACAGCATCTAGACGATACGGCCGTGAAGCGAGAAGAACCAGATTGCGCCACGCCGCGTCAGCTCAGCTAGATATTATAATATATATACATAAACTCTCTCTCTCGATGAGAGAGAGGGAAAGACAGGCCAACAAAAGCTAGGCTGGTGAAATCGCTCACGAGGAACGGCTTTCATTTCACCTTTTCCATTTCCAGTTGTCCTTTCGATGCCTTTGTATGTCGAGATAACGGCGAGAAGCAGGCTATGGGGAAACAAGCGCTCACTGGCAACAATAGCCTTCCCTCGAATCATAACACCTCAAAATGAGCTTTCATAAAAGATAAGTGTACAGCTTCTCTGAGGTGGCAAGGGCACGCACAGAATGTAAATACATTAAAACCAAAGTAATTACTACACATAACATCATACCGGGATCCATAACGTTCGATGAACACAAATGTAAGCCGCGAAATAGGCTTACTCCTACAAATGTCAATGCAAGTAAATCATGCAAGACCTCACAAGGAGTAAGATAGAAATTCTGCTTGTTTGGTGCTTTGTTCGCTCTGGTCTGAATGTATTCATAAAAGGCAAGATTATGAGTTTTGAAGGAGAGCAGTGTGCTGTTACAGAGGCGCTAATTGTGTGTGTGTTTGTGTGCATGTGCATGCTAATGTGTGTGTCCGCCACCTTTCAGCAGCATCCTGTGAGACGCTTCAGTGCCCCTTCTCTTTCTGCTCATTACAAAGCCAAGTCTGAGAGAGACTGGGTGTTCTGCTGTGGCTGCTTTAACATGCAGGTCTCTCCTAGCGCGTGAATCACACTAACTAAAGCCTCTCATAAAGAAGGAGCTCCCCTGGTTCTGAGAAACGTGTCTAGGCCTGAACGACGTCGCATAAAAAGCTCACTTTAGGCACTGTCAGCCTAAAACACAAACAGGGTTTTCACCGCGTATGGTACAAGGAAGTTGACACACCACACGCAGACATGCTCTCAATCTCTGCAATAAACCACATACTCTGCTGATTTACAATCAGGCTATCTAGTGATTTATTCAGATCATCAATGAAAATAGAGTAAAAATGTCAAACGAAACGGATTGTTTAAAAACTTCTTGCGGATCAGTGAGACGCTATTGTCCCATCGTCAACTTCCAGTGAAATTGCAGAGCCGAAATTCATATGACAGACATAGTCATATTTAACATTTATGAAAATACAAGTGTCATACATCAGTTAAAAACGGAACTTCTTGTTAATCCAGCCACTGTGTTAGATTTCAAAAAGGCTTCACGGCGAAAGCACACCATGCAATTATCTGAGGACAGCGCCCAGCACACAAAAGCATTAAAAACATTTTCCAACCAGGCAGATGTGCCACGAAAGTCAGAAATAGCGATAAAATAAATCACTTACCTTTCAAGATCTTCTTCTGTTGGCACTCCAAAAGGTCCCAGCTACATCACAAATGGCTGTTTTGTTCGATAAAGTCCTTTATATCCCCAAAAACTCAGTTTAGCTAGCACGCTTCATTCAATAATTCACCGGTTTTCCTCCTTCAAAATGCATACAAAATGAATCCCAAACGTTACCAATAAACTTCCCCAAACAAGTCAAACAACATTTATAATCAAACCTCATGTACCCTAATACGTAAATAAACAATACAATATAAGACGGAGAATCGTTATTGGCATTACCGGAGAAAAACAACAAAGTATGCTCATTCACCAGAATACGTAACAAACACTACAGCCAAAATGTGAGCCACTTAGAAAAACTACAAATTCTAGCTCATTTTTCCAAAAACAAGCCTGAAACCCTTTCTAAAGACTGTTGACATCTAGTGGAAGCCATAGGAACTGCAATCTGGGAGGTAATTTCCTTCATATTAAAAATGACAGCCATAGGAATCAATGGTGGGCTGAATTGTTTTTCTTCTGGATGGTTTGTCCTCGGGTTTTCGCCTGCCATATCAGGTCCGTTATATTCACATACATTATTTTAACAGTTTGAGAAACTTTAAAGTGTTTTCTATCCAAATGTAACAAATATATGCATATCCTAGCTTCTGGGCCTGAGTAACAGGTAGTTTACTTTGGGCACGCTTGTCATCCAGATGTCAAAATACTGCCCCCTAGCCCAAATAGGTTTTAACATATTGTCATGACAAACATATACAGTAATGGCAGTGTCCACTAGGTGACAGCCTGCCTAATGACTAGGCCAGGCAGAGGAAATCATACATGACTCAGATTAAAAGGGGAATATAGGTCAGAGCAAGTCTAATGCAGAGCTATCCCACTTCACCTCAGTCTCAGGCTTAATCTGCCTGCCTACTGCCTCTATCTGTGGGCTGGTTGGGTTGTGTATGTGTGTGTGAGGACAAGCTGAGGGGAATGTCTGTGTTCTCTCTCCATCTCATTCACTTTTGACACTGAAAAGGGATGTTGCGATATTGTAGCTTTACGCAATATTGCATGTCAACGGCACCGCAAACTGAGAACACAGAGATCCCTACGCCTCCTCACGCCAGCTGAGAGGAGAGGACAGGGGGAGAGGAGAGCGAGAGGAGAGAAAGAATACAGAGCGACAGATGAAGAGGAGAGACAAAAGGGATGGGTGAGGATAATGAGATGAGAGAGAGAGAGAGGGACGGCAGAGATAGAGAGGAAAAACAGGCCTGTATTCTCAGGTAAAGTGTCTTTGTGTGGGAGGGAGGGTAGAGGCAGTGTAGAGGTCATATTTTATTTATTTAACCTTTTTAACTCGGCAAGTCAGTTAAGAATTTTTTTTATAAATCGTATTTACAGTGACGGCCTAGGAACAATGGGTTAACTGCCTTGTTCAGTGGCAGAACGACAGATTTTTACCTTGTCAGCTCGGGGATTCGATATAGCAACCTTTGGATTACTAACCCAACACTCTAACCACTAGGTTACCTGCCGCCCCGATATGAAGCGTGCTGCATCAGCTTTTACTGTCTGTCTCCACACACAAACAGCCCCCCCCCCCGTGAGGTCTTTGTGAGGCCTCTATATTCATCTGTCTTTGTTCATCACATCCCTCCATCTGGGAAGAGGGGAGGAGTGAGGGGCCACCTACTATCAAATTACATCCATTACTTGCTCTTCCCACTGCACGTGTATAAACACACACACACACGCATGCAAACCCACACAGGATATCAATTGAAGAAGCTTTTGAGTGTACATACCTAGCAGTCACAAAACACACGTGTGTTCACGCAACCCACACACACGTACAGCAGACAAGTGAGCAAGGGGCCACTGACTAGGCATGTGACAAACTTCCCCCACTCTCCCCCGCTCTCTTTCCCTAAGCCCCATTGTCTGAGTGACAGAGATGACAGCTGTCTTGTTTAGCTGTCACCACAACTGCTTCCAGGAAGGGGGACGTCTCGGTCTCAACTTCAGCCTCAGCAAAGAAATCACGACCCGGAGAAAATAAATATCCTGCATACTTGTAATAACCCCCCCCCCCAAAAAAAAGAAAAAAATCCTGCTTGTGAGTAATCTTTGTGGAGCACTACCTTTTGGGGATGATGAAAGTCTTCGTAAGAGAGTGTGAGGTTGACCTTTGAAGTAAAATGTTCCCTTTGCGACTTTAAGAAATGTCACACTGACTTTAAGCCTTTTTCGTCTTTGCTGTGTTTTGCTTCATGTTTGAGGGAAGTCAGGATGTGGTCAAGCAGCCTAGGGCTGACCCTATTTAGTCAACTGGTTTGTTTGGTCAATGTCGATAGGCTCTTGGTTGACAGTTGTTTTTTTGTAGAGCAGTTGCAAATGCATTTTTTCATGGCACACGAGACACACTAATTCATTGCAGAGGTTGCGGGGATGGCACAGTCCATCACTCTAAGACATACGTGCTCCTGAAATTATATATGGTTACATTATGCAAGAACAATGGTGCAACATTTTATAACAAATGTGTTTTCCCGAATTGTAAGGTTTCTTAATATTAACATATAAATTCCAAACATCCCTTATCATTTAACTGTTTATTCACGTGAAAAGGCACATGAACTACCCTCCCCTCATGTGCATTTCACCAGCAGGCTTAGGGTCTCATGTGTCTTCTCAAGTACCCACCCGTGGATAGGCCAAGTAACCGCAGGGGGTCCTAGTACCCCTGGTTGGGAATCACTGGTGTAGCCTGTGACCGGAAAAATCAGGTAGCATAAGGGCAGATACTGGACTCCACCTGGACTCCATCACCTCCTTGATTATCTTCCCTATATCTGGCAGTCCCCTTGGTTCTTTCCTCAGGTGTTATTGACTCGGATTTCATGTCCGTGCGTTGTTTGTGTTTCGTGTTCATGGTTTCTTTTATTTATTAAAAACACTCACTCCATAGACTTGCAGTGCACTCGTTACAGTGCGTCTGGGTCATTAGGTTAAGGAGATCCATTACCTAGTCCCGTGAGGGTCATTAGACATGCACTCTGGAGCCATTAATCAACCCTTTAGGCCCCTTTAGACATGCACCAGCAATAGGAGCGTATGTCTTTATTATTTTTTTGCATTATTACTATGGGTATGCCACAAAATAGAATCTATGCCCTAATATCTGTGCCAATAAGAGGAGGGAAAAGTTAAAGACGGCCCTAAACTAGTTAGAAGCAAGTCAAAGAGATAATAGTGGCTGAATGCCAAAGGGTATGAATCATTAACATAAAGAGGAGTAACTATGCATGTCATGTAAGGATGAAAACTGTATAAAAGGAGTGTGCAGAGGATGGGAAGACAGTTGATCCATGGACCAGCTCGGCTTGTTACATTGTAATAAAGTCTACTTTGAATTCGCAAGTTCCGGTATCTGAGAAATATTATTGGGGCGATATTTCTACGACAGTACTTGTTAGCATTGCTAACCTTCGGATTACAAAGTATCAGTGGGGTTTGAAAACAGCCCCTTATGTTAACTTATTCGAGATTTTTAATTTTTTGGATAAAAAAACATTCCAGTTTTAAACAAGATATTTTGTCACGAAAAGATGCTCGACTATGCATGTAATTGACAGCTTTGGAAAGAAAAAACTCTGATGTTTCCAAAACTGCAAAGATATTATCTGTGAGTGCCCTAGGACTAATGCTACAGGCGAAACCAAGATGAAATTTCAAACAGGAAATGCCCCAGATTCTGAAGGCGCTGTGTTCCAATGTCTCCTTATATGGCTGTGAATGCGCCAGGAATGAGCCTGCACTTTCTGTCGTTTCCCCAAGGTGTCTGCAGCATTGTGACGTATTTGTAGGCATATCATTGAAAGATTGACCATAAGAGACTACATTTACCAGGTGTCCGCCCGGTGTCCTGCGTCAAAATTATTGCGTAATCTCCAGGTCCATGCGCGTTGCATTTCTTCAGAGGAGAAACCAAACTGCCACGAATGATTTATCATCGATAGATATGTGAAAAACACCGTGAGGGTTGATTCTAAACAACGTTTGCCATGTTTCTGTCGATATTATGGAGTTAATTTGGAAAAAAGTTTGCGTTGTAATTTTCGTTTTGTTTCTTACCCAAATGTCATGAACAAAACGGAGCGATTTGTCTACACAAATAATATTTTTGAAAAAACTGAACATTTGCTATCTAACTGAGAGTCTCCTCATTGAAAACATCTGAAGTTCTTCAAAGGTAAATGATTTTATTTGAATGCTTTTCTTGTTTTTGTGAAAATGTTGCATGCTGAATGCCAGGCTTAATACTATGCTAGGCTATCAATACTCTTACACAAATGCTTGTTTAGCTATGGTTCAAAAGCATATTTTGAAAATCTGAGATGACAGTGTTGTTAAAAAGAAGGCTAAGCTTGAGAGCTAATATATTTATTTCATTTCATTTGCGATTTTCATGAATAGTTAACGTTGCGTTATGCTAATGAGCTTGCGGAGATAATTACACTCCTGGATACAGGTTTTTTTCATAGCCAAACGTGATGAACAAAACGGAGCGATTTGTCCTACACAAATAATATTTTTGGAAAAACTGAACATTTGCTATCTAACTGAGAGTCTCCTCATTGAAAACATCTGAAGTTCTTCAAAGGTAAATTCTTTTATTTGAATGCTTTTCTTGTTTTTGTGAAAATGTTGCATGCTGAATGCTAGGCTTAATGCCATGCTAGGCTATCAATACTCTTACACAAATGCTTGTTTAGCTATGGTTCAAAAGCATATTTTGAAAATCTGAGATGACAGTGTTGTTAACAAAAGGCTAAGCTGGAGAGCAAATATATTTATTTCATTTGCGATTTTCATGAATAGTTAACGTTGCGTTATGGTAATGAGCTTGAGGCTATAAATAGGATCCCGGATACGGGATTGCTCGTCGCAACAGGTTCAGTGCCAGTATTACAGAATATCCCGGGTATGGCACAAGGTCAGTATGAAGGTATGACTATCTGGATACCGACCAAGCCTACTTAAAGCATCAGTCAAGCTCAGAGCATATGGTAGATTTTATTAAAACACATAAGATGTGTCTATATATGGAGAAATACAATTTTTTTTCAAACCAATCGATTGGTCAAAAGACCAGACGGCTCTCGGTCGACCAACATTTCTTTCAGTCAGGGACAGTCCTATAGCAGACAGAGAGTAGGCTACTAGGTAGTCCATGGATCTTAGAGCAGACATACAAACAGCACCCAGCTCAAGCCCATCTGTGCACTCAGACACCAGTGGGGTTACGACTAACAAGGGAGTGTAGAGGGGAGAAGACGATAAAGAGAGAGGGAAAGGAGGCGAGATAAGTGCCTGTCAGACCTCATGCATATCATTCTACACTCTCTCCCCCATTCTCTGTTTCTGTCTGGTGTCAATCTAATATAGAAGTGATTCACTAGCACTCGATTCTCCTCCCAACACAAAAGCCCTGGACTGAACCAGGGGGAAGGAAATTGGGGGGGTCTAAACACACGAGAGGACCGATGTTAATGGTCAGGATATGATATATGCTGTGAGGAGTGTGTGTGTGTGTGAATATTGTGTGGAGACTGCGTAGTCTGGGGAGAATACCGTGGTTTTTCAATGACTATTTAACAGTAAGGCTGTACACGTTCACTATTTTTGTCCTTAGGGAAGATGAAACTCCACTTCTGAAGAGCTGCATCTTTTCTCCCACTTGAGTTTAGTGTCTACGCCACAGCCATCTCATTCCCTACGATACAGACAATATCTGTGTGCAGGCGATGTTCAACTGAAGTGCTATGGTATCACTTGGTTAATATGGATTATCATAAACACTCCACTTGATCAAATACGATGCTCGACAGCTGCTGTGCCCATCACTTCAGCTCAAAATATGAAAAGATTTCTACCCCAACTTGCCCCACACAGGGTGGTATTCGGGGATAGACGAATATGTTTCAATCCGCACTGAGCCATGGAGACCATATGGTTTTCTGTTGTGAATCTGCTGGATTGCTGCATGACAGCACCCATTGAAATATTGTCAGTCAGTTACATTGTTCATTACATACAAACAGATGCACACAATTAGCCATTTTGTGTGTGTGTGTTCACAACACTAGCTGGCAGTATCACAGCAAGTCAAAGCTGGCTGGCGTCCTCCCCCCTGGGCACCCAGGACCGCATCACTGCCTCATCTGATTAGCACCCTCGGCCCTATGGTTCATGGAGGGAGGGAGACAGGACGAGGGAGAGGGCAGAACGAGGGAGGAAGAGACAGAGGAGCAAGAGGAGCGGAAGAGAGGGAGATAGAGGGGGAAGAAGAACAGAGGGATGAATAAATGGAGGGAGAGAGAGAGAGAGAGATGAAGGGATAAAGAGAGGCAGAGCAGATCAGAGCACAGAGCGAGGGAGGCAGAGGGGATGGATTGAATTCTCAGGACAAAATGGAGCTGGAGCCTGGAGGTTTGGATTCCCTTTAAAACTATAGCCATTTGCATCTCATTATCAATAACGATCCCACAAACTTGTCACTTTGAATGGCTGTGGTAAGGGGGCAAGGATATATAGGCCCTACCACACCTGAGCTAGCCCCAGTGAACATGTATTCTGTATAGGAAGCAGCGAGGGAAGTGGTATTGACACACACACACACACGATTAAAGCTCATCAGCTCTAAGACCGAAGGGCTAAGGAAAGGGATGAATCAGGCATTTCTCTCTGAGCATCAACATCACCATTATCAGCCGACAGACCATGTCTATTGGTTTAATCATTATCGGTTGCTTATTTATACAATTCGGGCCTCAATAAAAGTGAACGAGTGCAAAAGAAGCATCACAGGGCAGTGAGTGTACGAGTAGAGTATTGAGCATTATGAGAGCAGTGAGTGTGTGAAATGCTTCGTCTCTGGTCACTGCAGAGCTACAGAAGGAAGAAGGCACAGTGGGAGCACCAGACACACGCCCGGTCTTCAGATGTGTGTTAGGGTTCAGTGCGCACACACACACACACACACACACACACACACACACACACACACACACACACACACACGACGGTGCTCGGCTGAGAGCTAAGCCAGGGCAGAGGAAGTCCCTACAAAGGGAAATACTAGCCAGAGTATACAAGCACGCACCACACACACACTCAAGAACCAGATGGCATGTGCTACACGAACAAGCCAGTGGAGCATACCTTATTATCAACTCATCTAGCCAGCCTCTGACTACAATATCCCAATCTGTGATTTAGATTCGGCACAAGAAGCAAGTGAAGCAACCATCCCAAGCTCACAATATGAGAACAGCCCCAGAAACCACCATGCTAACCATATAAAGACACTATCATCCAGGGTCATGAGATATTTCATCCATACAAATCAAGCCTGGGGCCAGACACAGGCAAGCAGAAGAACCCACGGTGGAGACTGGAGAGAGAGATACAGTATTGAAGGAATTAGTCGTAGCTGAATGACTAGCTCGATGGCTCGATGTTTGGCAGAAAGAGAGGAGTGGGAGAAACAGAGGTGAAAGAGAGTAGGGTTGTCTGAGAAGAAAGAGAGAAGGGGGGGAGAAAGAGAGGATGAATGGCAGGGTAGAAAGAGAGGAGGTTGAGAAAGAGAGGAGCGGGAGAAAGAGAGGAGGAGAAAGAGAGGATGTTGGAAGGGTAGAAAGAGAGGAGGTTGAGAAAGAGAGGCTGTTGGAAGGATAGAAAGAGAGGAGGTTGAGAAAAAGAGGCGGTTGAGAAAGAGAGGTGGTTGAGAAAGAGCGGTGTGGGAGAAAGAGAGGCGGAGAAAGAGAGGATGTTGGAAGGATAGAAAGAGAGGAGGTTGAGAAAGAGAGGCGGTTGAGAAAGAGAGGATGTTGGAAGGATAGAAAGAGAGGAGGTTGAGAAAGAGGTGTTTTTTTTTTCTTTCTTTTTTACCTTTATTTTACTAGGCAAGTCAGTTAAGAACAAATTCTTATATTCAATGACGGCCTAGGAACAGTGGGTTAACTGCCTGTTCAGGGGCAGAACGACAGATTTTGTACCTTGTCAGCTCGGGGATTTGAACTTGCAACCTTTCGGTTACTAGTCCAATTCTCTAACCACTAGGCTACACTGCCGGTTGAGCAAGAGCGGTGTGGGAGAAAGAGGAGGTTGAGAAAGAGTGGTGTGGGAGAAAGACACGAGGTTGAGAAAGAGACGAGGTTGAGAAAGAGACGAGGTTGAGAAAGAGAGGCGGTTGAGAAAGAGAGGCGGTTGAGAAAGAGCGGTGTGGGAGAAAGAGGAGGTTGAGAAAGAGTGGTGTGGGAGAAAGGGAGGAGGTTGAGAAAGGGAGGAGGGTGAGAAAGAGACGAGGTTGAGAAAGAGCGGTGTGGGAGAAAGGGCGGTGTGGGAGAAAGAGAGGAGGTTGAGAAAGAGAGGTGTGGGAGAAAGAGACAAAAAAGGTTGAGAAAGAGAGGCGGTTGAGAAAGAGAGGCGGTTGAGAAAGAGCGGTGTGGGAGAAAGAGAGGCGGTTGAGAAAGAGCGGTGTGGGAGAAAGAGAGGAGGTTGAGAAAGAGAGGTGTGGGAGAAAGAGAGGAGGTTGAGAAAGAGCGGTGTGGGAGAAAGGGTGGTGTGGGAGAAAGAGAGGCGGTTGAGAAAGAGCGGTGTGGGAGAAAGAGAGGCGGTTGAGAAAGAGCGGTGTGGGAGAAAGAGAGGCGGTTGAGAAAGAGCGGTGTGGGAGAAAGAGAGGCGGTTGAGAAAGAGCGGTGTGGGAGAAAGAGACGAGGTTGAGAAAGGGAGGAGGTTGAGAAAGGGAGGAGGTTGAGAAAGGGAGGAGGTTGAGAAAGAGAGGAGGTTGAGAAAGAGAGGCGGTTGAGAAAGAGCGGTGTGGGAGAAAGAGAGGAGGTTGAGAAAGGGAGGAGGTTGAGAAAGAGAGGAGGTTGAGAAAGAGAGGCGGTTGAGAAAGAGCGGTGTGGGAGAAAGAGACGAGGTTGAGAAAGAGCGGTGTGGGAGAAAGAGACGAGGTTGAGAAAGAGACGAGGTTGAGAAAGAGAGGAGGTTGAGAAAGGGAGGAGGTTGAGAAAGAGAGGAGGTTGAGAAAGAGACGAGGTTGAGAAAGAGACGAGGTTGAGAAAGAGACGAGGTTGAGAAAGAGACGAGGTTGAGAAAGAGACGAGGTTGAGAAAGAGACGAGGTTGAGAAAGAGACGAGGTTGAGAAAGAGGCGGTTGAGAAAGAGGGTTGAGAAAGAGCGGTTGAGAAAGAGGCGGTTGAGAAAGAGGCGGTTGAGAAAGAGGCGGTTGAGAAAGAGCGAGCGTGGGAGAAAGAGACGAGGTTGAGAAAGAGGTTGGTGAAAGGGAGAAAGAGACGAGGTTGAGAAAGTGACGAGGTTGAGAAAGAGACGAGGTTGAGAAAGTGACGAGGTTGAGAAAGTGACGAGGTTGAGAAAGTGACGAGGTTGAGAAAGTGACGAGGTTGAGAAAGTGACGAGGTTGAGAAAGTGACGAGGTTGAGAAAGTGACGAGGTTGAGAAAGTGACGAGGTTGAGAAAGTGACGAGGTTGAGAAAGTGACGAGGTTGAGAAAGTGACGAGGTTGAGAAAGTGACGAGGTTGAGAAAGAGCGGTCGTTGAGAAAGAGGGGGAGAAAGACAGGACGTTGAAAGGGTAGAAAGAGAGGAGGTTGAGAAAGAGGGGGAGAAAGAGAGGAGGTTGAGAAAGAGAGGACGTTGAAAGGGTAGAAAGAGAGGAGGTAAAGAAAGAGGAAGGGGAGAAAGAGAGGATGTTGGAAAGGTAGAAAAAGAGGTTGAGAAAGAGAGGGGGAGAAAGAGAGGAGGTTGAGAAAGAGGGGGAGAAAGAGAGGACGTTGAAAGGGTAGAAAGAATCATTTATGTGGCAGACATAAGAAAGGGGCAGGTGAAGACATTAGTAATGTGAGAGGGGTGGTCAGGCGTGTCGTACAACAGACTGGTTCGCTTGCTGTGGTCTGGATGAGCTGGATGGGGTAGGGTAGGAATACGAGGACAGAGACTTGGAGGGAGGCTCTGAGCGGCTGGTATAGTGGAAGGACATAAGGGCTACTCTGCACTGCTAAACAGCACAGGATCACTCACATAACCACTGATACAGATAGAAGTTTCATCCCCCTAATGGTTAAAGGGCAATTCCACTACTTTTCAACATATGCATTATCCACGGCACTAAACCAGTGTCTAAATATGTGAAATCAGCACGTTTCTATGATCCGTGGTTAAAAAGATACAAATAAAATCCCTCAATAAATAATTCTCTGTAACATCAAAACCTGCAACAAATTCCTGTCCCAACGGAGGGTATTTTCTTGCTTCTCGCGACACCGCGAATCTCATGGTGTTTGAAAATGACTGTTTTTGATGCTGTCATCAGGCAGAACTTTTATATTTTGTTTTACAAAACGTAGAAATGCACTGTTTTCCCACACACTGAGTAAACCAAAAAAACATTAAGGACACCTGCTCTTTCCATGACACCTGAATCCAGGTGAAAGCTATGATCCTTTATTGATGCCACTTGTTAAATCCACTTCAAAATCAGTGTAGATGAAGGGGAGACGGGATAAAGGAGGATGTTTAAGCCTTGAGACAAGTCGGACATGGATTCTGTATGTGTGCCATTCAGAGGGTGAATGGACAAGACAAAATATTTATGCACCTTTCAAACGGGGTATGGTAGTAGGTGCCAGGCACACCGGTTTGTGTCAAAACTGTAACGCTGCTGGGTTTTTCATGTTCAACAGTGTCCCGTGTGTATCCAGAATGCTCCACCACCCCAAGGACATTGAGCCAACTTAACACAACCGTTGGAAGCATTGGAGTCAACATGGGCCATCATACCTGTGGACCGCTTGACACCTTGTAGAGTCCATGCCCTGACGAATTGAGGCTGTTCTGAGGGCAAAAGGGTGGGGTGCAACTCAATATTAGGAAGGTGTCCTTAATGTTCTGTGCACTCAGTGTGTGTTGACACTGGTTTTGCGCTGGAGATATTGAAACGTGTTGGAGTTGTCCATTAATATGATTGGGTAAATGGTTAGGGCTAACTTCTACCTAGAGCGAGTATCTCTTGCACTCACTCCTACTGTGGGGGGCGATGAGAATTGTCTTTGTTCAGCCAAAGGTAATGTTACCTTTATTTAACTAGGCAAGTCAGTTAAGAACAAATTCTTAATTTTCAATGACGGCCTAGGAACAGTGGGTTAACTGCCTGTTCAGGGGCAGAACGACAGATTTGTACATTGTCAGCTCGGGGATTTGAACTTGCAACCTTTCGGTTACTAGTCCAACGATCTAACTACTAGGCTACCCTGTCGCCCCCAAAAAAACACAAATAAAAAAAACCACAAATTAACAAATATCTGTAAATAAATGTATTTTGTGGCAGCAAAATAAGGATTTGAACAGTGAGGTGGGGGATGATATATCTGCCCATGCTTGTTAAACTCACTGACAGAACCCTTGGGGGGGGATTGGCACATAGACAAAAGAAAACCTGGCTTTTCTCTGCAATTTCCTATTATCAGTAGCGTTTCATTATTATTCAAGTTACCTCTAAATATGTGTCCAGTATATAAATGAAGAAAAATGTCAGATTGGGAGAGGATTTTCAAATTGACACAACTTAATGCATCAGACTCAAAGTAAATATGTGCAATTTCACTATTGCGTCACAGTTCGTTAACCGTTTTTAAAAAAAACATTTCTTTACCTTTTCGTATTGTTTTTGATGTGTCCATTTTGTTTCAAATGTATGTTACTGTTGATTTATGTACAAAGGGAAGGTCACAATTCTGTCTGTACACTGGTTCACATTGATAAGCTTCTTAATAAAAACCTATTTGAAAACAAGCCATTACACGTCGTTATCATCATGGCATTTCATTATCATTATTCAGGTTATACATTTTAAATCTACAAATTCTGTAGCTCAGTTGGTAGAGCATGGCACTTGTAACGCCAGGGTAGTGGGTTCGATTCCCGGGACCACCCATACGTAGAATGTATGCACACATGACTGTAAGTCGCTTTGGATAAAAGCGTCTGCTAAATGGCATATATTATATATTATTATTATCTATCCCATTTTGGAATTGACACATAATTAGTGCATGACGGAGTCAAAAATAAATATATATGCCTCCCTTGACCTTGTCTGTTGGCTTTTCTGAATTTGTATTTGTTTGTTGGGGATCCTATTTTGACGCACAAATACATTCACATTAAGTCCGATGGTTTCTCTCAAAACGCCCGAAAATATTCGCACAAACCCTGCTGCGGTGGTAATTCTATGGCAGTGGCATATGTTCTTCTACAAGAAATATAGGCCAATAGAGAGAATCGGCGAACTCGCACACGCACACCCCCGTAAAAAAAGGACCCGTCAATCAAAGCCACCAGCGAATGTCAGACACAAGAGCAAATATTTATCCTTTCCTTAAAACTTTTTTTTTTTAAACCTAGACTTTCCGAAAGCAGGCAATAAGATAGTGAATTGACGAGGGAAGTATAAAGGGAAGAGAGGTATGAAATTGACAAGGGTCAAAATAGAAACTAATACACGCAACATGTCCATACCCTATTTATCTGTGACGATTCGTGTATAAATCAAGAAAAGATTCAGTCTTACACCACGCCAGGTTGAGAGGTTTGGCGCATCGTCCATTTGACACAACCTTAGTGCGTTTATAGGCCTCAGAGGCAGAACGACCTTGTCGACTGCTGTTGAATAATTAATGAATGGTCAGACACATCCAACCTTATTTTATTTTTTTAAAGAAGAGCGATTTATTTATTTACTGGAAAAATGGAAAAAACACTGGAAAAACAGGCATTGTATAAAAGAAAGTCCCACATCAAGTGCCGTAGGCTAACGCATCTACAACCCCTGTGCATCTAGCGGCTTAGCTGCTGGAGTATCAACCTACAGTTGGAAAGAGGGGGAGATGTCGACAGTTTACTAGACAGACTAAGTTAGCGAAACAATTGCTTCTAATCATGAGTAAATACTCCCGCTATTAGGTAGAGTTCATCTGCATGAAAATAAAACGTATAAAAAGATTGTGTAGGCCTATTTCAATTACATCAAAACACATCATTTGAAAAAAGGCATTTTGAAAATACGTTTCACTCAGTCAACAGAGTATTAGTCTGTACACCTAAATCTGCACTGTATTTGGGTCAAGCAGGATTGAGCGTGTGGTGTGTTCAGTTCCACAGCAGCCTATGACATTACATCACCCAACATGCTGTTCAGTTCACCCATCAGTGGTTTGGTGACGGAGGAAAAGAACACGTTCCAAATGACACCCCATTCCCTATACAGTGCCCTAAAAGTAGTGCACTGTAAAGGAAATGGGGTGCAATTTGGGGACGCAACCAAAATGAAGGCCAGGCAGCCTGCATTGTAAACAGAATCAGAGACGTTCCAGTACACCCAGATTTCATAATCTGATACCTCTGGTTATAGGGGTGCCAACACTGTTTGTTTTAGCATTAAGCCATTCATCCCGTCAGAAAGGAGCGCGAGCCATGACCCTTGAGCACAGTGGCACTAACACAACACAATTTTGCAATGGTTGCATCCCAAATGACACCCTATTCCCTATATAGTCCACTGCATTTAGTAGGGCACCATGAAGGTAATAGGGCACTATTTAGGACACATTCCAGAACCACAGGCGCTGGTATAGCTCATCATCAATTTACATCAGAGCAGTGAAGGATAACAATGTTTTAATGGACTGAGAGAATGCTGTTGTATTACATTAAGAATATATGTATGTATGTATGTATGTATGTATGTATGTATGTATGTATGTATGTATGTATGTATGTATGTATGTATGTATGTATGTATGTGTGTATGTGTGTGTGTGTGTCTTCAGAACTTGTCCACTGCAGAGTCTATACAATATGGTGACAGTGAAAAACAGAAGTGAAAATTAGTGGTGTCATCCAAACCCCCCCAAAAAAGACATTCCCTCCCCCCTCCCTGACTGCCAGAAGATGTTTCATTTTTGTTTCCTCTGTGGAAAATGTGTTCCTCCTCGATAGCGCAGGGACGAGGTTGTGGAGAGGCTCTTTAAGCCTTAGGTATGAATCAGCCATCCATCTGCTTGGATTTAGACTAATCAATAACTTCCACCCTGGCATCCATTCGGCCCACTGACACTCTGAGGTGTGGTGTGGACATGAGCCTGGACCTGTGGCAGAGCAGTCATGGGGATGGGATAGAGGCACATGGACATCATGGACACACCAAGTACAGGTTCTTAGGTTACAATGGACTATTGTTGAATAAAATAATATTCAATGAAGTATGAGAGAGAAACAGTGAAAGGGCTAAAGTAAACTACAGTATTACATTTACATTTAAGTCATTTAGCAGACTGGTTAAGCTTGATTCCCAACAGTATGGCCCTCTGTGCTGGGAGCTCGTTCACGTGGTCTAGCAATCCTCTGAGGCGAAGGGCTTCAGCTGTCTGAGTTATTTTGCTGTGCGGCGCTGCCGGTGCATGCCGTTGGTGGATCGCGCCGGATTATTCAAGGGGCCGAGGAACTGTGCGAGAGAGCCACGACGGAACCGCGAAGACCGCCATTGGCTCAGTGTGAGAGTTCCAGAGTTCCTTCAGGAACGGAGATCTGTTTGTCAAAGCCAGCCACAGAGACAGGAGGCATAGCCAGCAGCCACAGAGGGGTGGGGAGGGGAGAGGACAGGAGAAGAAGAAGAACACAGCACAGCCAAGCGAATGCATTCTCCAGCTACCTCACAACATAGTCGTGATTAACTGCTACTCAGCTGTCATAGGAGTTCATCTCTCAAGGCTCTGCTTCGGCTTGCGGAGTAACAGCTCGTTCACACATTCGCTGCCATTACCAGCCAGAGCCTATCACGCTTGCAACTAATACCGGGCTTCTCATTTAGTTCCATAATGACTCAAGTTTATAGCTAGTCCGGTCAAAATGATTCTATTTTTCTGGCCGTTTAAATTGGGAGGGAAAACCGTTTTGCCCGAGTGGTCCCAGCTGGATGACTTAAGACGCAGGGGCGATTGCTGCTCCTGCAGTGAGTCAACGTGGCTAAGCTCTGCTAATTTATTCATGCCGACCGAGGTCCACACAGCCAGGCAAAATCAATAGAGGAAAGTAAAGCGAGGTTGAAAAAAATTATTATAATGAAATTCAGTGCCCCAGTTTCCACCCTGAATTGGGTCAGCGGCAGCCATTTACACCCTCAAACTGCCTGTAATTAAACAAAACTAGTTAAAAGCCTCGTAGAAGGCTGAGGATGTGGAGGTGTTGGGGGAAATGGAATGGGAGGAAAAGGGGAGGTTGGTTGGTGTGATTAATTTCCTCTTTGTTTTACTCTCCCTCACAGTCCCTCAGTACGAGGTGTATAAGAGTGGATAACAAAAAAGAAAAGTAGCCTAATTTGTGCATGTGAGTCTTTCCATCTTTACAGCTCCCTGGGGGCCAAGGTTGGGTTGGTATGAAACCTCTAATGAGCTGCTCAAAGCCAAACCGGCACAATCCTCATGCCAACGCAGTGCCTGGCTAATTTGTCAGTCGATCCCTTGATAGGAGGTATACGGGACTAAGCTGCAAAATGTATTCACATAGGACAAGGCCTTATTGATGATCAATTGACAGAAGTGGTTGACTTACTTTCTGTATCTCAACACACTCAAATATGTGCAACAACACAACCCAACACAAGCCCCTCATCCACAGATCCAGCTGGGGATGAAACCCAACACTGGGCTACAGATGGCTCAGACAGTGTACCCCTCCCCTCTCTGTAATCCTCGCAGTCCTGCAGGTAGGATCCAGCCTGGCAGGGTGACAGGCCTCGGTGTGGCCTATTGTCAGAGCTGTGTTATGCTGACTGGGCTGGGGATGGGGAATCCATTCAGGGGAAGGTTCTGCCCTTCTCTGCTGCTGTCCTGTTGATAGGATAGTCCTAATTCCTTGGCGGCACTGGTGGTGTGAGTGGAGGGAGGCAGTAGCCTTCACACCGCATTAGGGCCAACATCAAAGAGGATTATGGCACGAATCCAGATGAAAACCAACCAGGAGAGATTTAAACACCACAGATGGGAGCTGAGGATGAGGATGTCTGGAGTGGGGGGGGCATTCCTTAGGTAAATTGATGAATTACTAAATGAATGGCCTGGATTCAGATTCCTATCAATTCAATCATCAGGTTATTATCCTGGCCTTGACTTCAGTATTAACCAGAAAGATTCATACTGTATTTTCTGGAGAAAATTAAATAGGGGGGAGGGAGAATGACACTGTTATGATGTAAATACCAGGTAATACCGTGGTAATGGAAAACCAGTATGAGGGTTTGCCCTCGGCTAGAATGAGACGCAGCCGAAGAGAGAATATATGTGCAGAGTTCAAAAAGGTGCTCGCCCTGGGGGCACCAGAGTGGCACAGCGGTCTAAGGCAATGCATGTCAGTGCTAGAGGTGTCACTACACTAGAAATATATCTATAGAAATATATATTAAAAATGAAAAAGGAATAACCCAATGAGGCCGAGATGCAAATTAATTTAATCCATGCTCAAAAGAATACAAAAAAGTGCATGTTGAGATGTAAAATAAATAAAACATTTTAAAACATGTAAATACGAGGTCGTTGGGCCTCCCGAGTGGTGCAGTCTAAGGCACTGCATCGCAGTGCTAGCTGTGCCACTAGAGATTCTCGGTCCGAGTCCAGGCTCTGTCGCAGCCGGCCGCGACCGGGAGACCCATGGGGCGGCGCACAATTGGCCCAGTGTCGTCCGGGTTAGGGAAAGGTTTGGCCGATAGGGATGTCCTTGTCTCATCGTGCACTAGCAACTCCTGTGGCGTGCAGGGCGCAGTGCACGCTGACACAGTTGCCAGGTGTAACGGTGTTTCCTCCGACACATTGGTGCGGCTGGCTTCCGGGTTAAGTGGGCATTGTGTCAAGAAGCAGTGTAGCTTGGCTGGGTTGTGTTTCGGAGGACACACTGCTCTCGACCTGCACCTCTCCAGAGTCCGTACGGGGGTTGCAGCAATGAGACAAGACTGTAAATGCCAAATTGGATACCACGAAATTGGGGAGAAAAGGGGGGTAAATAATACAATACTAGGTCCTTAGGTTGTAAGATATATATATATATATATATATATTCAATTACATAATTGCATTGGACAAGAATGACAAATGATCTGCCATTTATCCATCAATACTTGGCTGTTACTATAGAGTCAGCAAGACTCATGGTAATTATGCACCAACACAATGGGCTGAAAAAAATATTCATATTTCAAAGATGATCTAGGTCCTTAAACCATGTAAAAGGTTATTATAAGCACAAGAACATCGAATGGTGGCTTCAACTTGGTTTTCCATACAAAGCGTTCCTTTACAAAGGGAGCCTGGTCTTTGGTGGCTTTCTCATTGTAAAACATGATACAGTAACCCCTTAACATCTCAAATGGCTACACTGACTATCTACCACATGGACAGACTTCAGTGTGTTTGTGTCAGGAGCATGTTGTGTATTTAGTCAGACAATGCCCTCATTATTCTGACATATTTTAGAATGTAAAAATAAATGTGAATGTCAATCCATAATGTGATTGGGTAAGGAGAAAGTAGTTCCTTTTCATATAAAATGTAAGTTCTTGAAAATTACAATTAAGTGCTTGAAAAAGTCCTTGAAAGTCCTTTAATTTGACTTGCCAATGTCTGTGTGAACCCTGTATAGGCGACTTGCTCAGCCCGAAAATTAAATACAAAATCATCTGCTATTGAAATTATACATGTATTATTGACATTCTTGTCAGATCTTGGTCCGGGACAGCATTTATTTTGGGCCAGAAGCTTTGAGTTAGCACTGGCCCGGTGTGCCTGAATGTCGATCCCTGTGTGTGCGGTATGCGTAGGGCATTATACAGTGCATTGGGAAAGTATTCAGAGCCTTTGACTTTCTCCACATGTTGTTCCATTGCAGCCTTATTCTGAAACGTATTAAAGAAGATTTTCTGGAATTATAGACATTTTGATATAGGGACAGAGCGAATATTTTCCCAATTTCAAGCTAGCATCCTGCAATTTTACACGTCATGGGGCGGAGATCATTTTTTATTTTAAAAGGTCATTTCCTACAATTATACACATTTTGCAATGGCTTATTCCTTGTTCTTATGTGGTCTGAGTCACTCAAACATTATAACAAAATCAACGGGTGTTCCATGCCATGCCATTTTCGAATTTCAAATTCTCTCCGACTGCCTTAGTTTTTATTTTGGGGATTGTTAGTTCTCCAAAGAGGATCTTATTAAAAAATATATAGGGCCATTATCTTTTCTGAATACATTGTCTGGTTTTAGTCGTTTAAGTTTAAACTGAAAACGTTTTACCATCCAGAGAATGATTGCCATTGTCACTGGGTGGTAGAGGTTTTACCTAAAATAACTTGTGTTTTAATTTATTGAGTTGACTATTCCTCCGACTGTTACCCGCTCCACTTAGTCTCCTACTTCGCCTGTCTTTTGGAGCTTTTTTTCCTGTCTGAATGGTTTATCCAGCTAAACAGACAGCATTTAAATTTAAGGCGGAAACCAGAATTCTGTTAGGCTTTTCCTACATAATAATAACCTGGTTCTCTCTCAAGTTGTTTGTCTTTCCTTCCTCGTCCCTCCTCCTTTTCATCATTGATTGAATGGGGGCTTCTTTTTTTTGCATTTCAGCATCAACACCAAAGGTTGGCACTGCAAAGCATTCTGGGATGCCCCTTTTGATTCCCGGTCTTTTTTACTGGCTCTGAGGATTCCTTCAATTGATTCATTAGGAAGCTTTTGTGTCTGTCATTTAACAGTCTTTGTGTGTTACACATCCACACCCTATTAATTACAAAACAAGGGTGGATTGTTTGCTGTCTTAAGAAAAAATGTTTGTTTTTTTATAAAAAGAGTAAGAAGTAAGTTATTCAGCAGTGGCTGACCTAGACAGACATTATCCCTGTCTGGCCTCAGAGATTTGATTAATTAGGAAATACTGTACTGAGTTGCCTCTGGTCTGGCATTTCAAGTTCATACAGTATGTGGAGCGAGGGTGTCCTCTACTTCACATCTCGGTATCGTGCATATCTGATGAAGAATGTAACATGACACTTTCTCCCTCAAGGTAGCTACACCAATAAGAAGCTGCCACAGTCTGGCCTGTTATGATATTGCCGAATTGCACATCTCTCAGACATGTTACATTCCAGTTCAAACAAACGTCAGACTGGGGTCGATCCTAGTGCTGGTGTCTCTTACTCTCTCTCTCCCCCGACCGATGGGTCACTGAAACCAACTGCAGTAGGACGTCTGCTAGTGAAGTGGCCCGCTTTGCTCACAAGCCCTTAACCCCACGAGCCCTTTCCTCTCTCGCTTTCCTTTTCTTATCCACCTGGGTCCCTTTATTTTACTCCTTCACTTCCCCTCGGGGGTGAACATTTAGTCATAAGCGTCTGCAGCGAAGTGCATTTCAGCAAAAAGTCTGTGTAATGTATACCCTTTGTGTGGGCAAGTGGGCTGGGAAGGACTGCGGCAGTCCCGCTGTGAGAGCCTTTGTGTGGGACGTTAATGCACACTTTTTCCATGTCATGACAGATGGAGACCCGGGGCTATAGTCAATGCAGCAGGAGGGGAAAGAGATACTGTATGCACAACACTGGAGAAACACTTAGTTTCTATACAGCCGACTTTCTGTGGGTTTCAGTGGAACCCATTTGGTCGCAACAAATATTCAACAAATTTGGTAATAATTGATAATGACCTGGCGTCTGGCCCATAATGGGCCTGCATTCCATACAGAACCAGGCATACCCATTGATTTGGATAGATTTAGTGTAAAAGCAGATTTCAAAGTGCCAAGTGTTATTTTCTGCGGAATACTCGAGGGCAGAATTTGAAGGGGAAAAAAATGATAGTTGATACCATGACAACAACAAAAAAGAATGTGGGAAGAAAGACTACTTCACCATTTTTTTCAGGTTTTCGCTTTCAAAAATCACACCTTTTTTATTTATAGAAGTCCAAAAAAAAATGCTTAAACCACATAAGGGGGATATTTAACATAACAAAAACAGAAATACCTTATTTACATAAGTATTCAGACCCTTTGCTATGAGACTCAAAATTAAGCTCAAATGCATCCTGTTTCCATTGATCATCCTTGAGATGTTTCTACAACTTGGAGTCCACTTGTGGTAAATTGAATTGATTGGACATGATTTGGAAAGGCACACACCTGTCTAGAATAAGGTCCCACAGATGACAGTGCATATCAGAGCAAAAAAACAAGCCATGAGGTTGAATGGGATTGTTCGTAGATCTCTGAGAAAGGATTGTATCAAGGCACAAATCTGGGGAAGGGTACCAAAACATTTCTGGAGCTTTGAAGTTCCCCAAGAAGCCTCCATCATTCTTAAATGGAAGAAGTTTGGAACCACCAAGACTCTTCCCAGAGCTGGCTGCCTGGCCAAACTGAGCAATCGGGGGAGAAGGGACTTGGTCAAGGAGGTAACCAAGAACCCGATGGTCGCTCTGAGAGAACTCTGGAATTCCTCTGTGGAGATGGGAGAACCTTTCAGAAGGTCAAACATCTCTGCAGCACTCCCCCAATCAGGCCTTGGTGGAGTGGCCAGACAGAAGCCACTCCTCAGTAAAAGGCACATGACAACCTGCTTGGAGTTCACCAAAAGGGAACTAAAGGACTCTGTCCATGGCCTGAATGCCAAGCATCACATCTGGAGGAAACCTTGCACCATCCCTACGGTGAAGCATGCTGGTGGCAGCATGTATTTCAGTGGCAGGGACTGGGAGATTAGTCAGGATCGAGAGAAAGTACAGAGATCCTTAATTATAACCTGCTCCAGAGCGCTCAGGACCTCAGAATGGGACCTTCCAACAAGAAAACAACCCTACGCACAGAGCCAAGACAACGAGCCAAGACAACGCAGGAGTGGCTTCGGGACAAGTTTCTGAATGTCCTTGAATGGCCCAGCCAGAGCTTGTACTTGAACCCGCGCGAACATCTCTGGAGAGACCTGAGAATAGCTGTGCAGCGACGCTCCCCATCCAACCTGACAGAGTGGAGAAGAATGGAAGAAACACCCCAAATACAGGTGTGTCAAGCTTGTAGCGTAATACGCAAGAAGACTTGAAGCTGTAATTGCTGCCAAAGGTGTTTCAACAAAGTACTGAGTAAAGGGTCTGAATACTTATGTAAATATGATATTTCTGTTTCTTCTTTTCTTTGTCATTATGGGGTAGATTTAAAACCTGACTAGGACAGGAGTTCCGCTAGCGAAACGTTGTGACAAAATTGCCGAAATTGAATTATAAATATTTAACTTTAATTCAATCAAAAGTAGAATACACAAAATGAAAGCTAAACTTCTTGTTAATCTTGCCACCATGTCAGATTTCAAAACGTTTTTACTGCGAAAGCAAACCATGCGATTATCGATCAGCAGACGAAACATGACGTACAGTTACAGCCAAGTAGATTAGTCACGAAAGTCAGAAATAGCAATCAAATTCATCAATTACCTTTGAAGATCTTCTTTTGGCAACACTAAAGATCACGACGAAACAAATTGTTGTTTTGTTCGATATAATTCATTTTTATAGCCTAACACGAAACATTTTGTAAACGGCTTGTGTCGTAAATTCAGTGTCCTTCAACTTTGGACGTAACATTCGATGTAATTACTCTAAACGGATATTTATCGAGCCATGTTTGGTTTCATTGCAATCCTTTTCATTGCAATCCAGACTTCATGGTTCTTTTCCCAGGACATATTGACCGAAAGGAACTGATTTGAACACACCAAACTATGACCTCATTGCACACCAAAGATATGACCAGTTCTTCGTTGATTGACTGTATTCCGGACCAATGATCGTCTTGAAATCTAGCTTGGTAGATAGCCAATGAGCCGAGGTAAACGGCAACATGTAATGGTTCTATCCGGGAAGACTGGCCTTTGTGGGAAACTCGAACGTAAACACAGCCATTCGCCATTGAAAATTCTACTGGAAGCAGCCACGCTGGTTACGGGCAGCATTTCTGTTTTGAGAGCATTTTCAGAGAAGATTCATGGCGAGGAAATCTTTAAAATCAAATACAAAATATACAGATCTACACGATATCATTGAAGAAATTGATAGAGATAGTGACAGTGAATTACTCCAAGATGATTCGGACAGTGAGAATACTTTTGATTCTCAATCTGAGGAGATGTTCCTGTATGGAGAAGATTCTGTGTTGGATTGGTGAGTAACTTTTTTGAAATTAATAACATCAAATATTATTCATTTGAGTTGTTTTGGAGATATTTTAATTTTATTTGTGGGTGCATGTCTGTGTGTCTGTATATATTAGATATTTTTTACATGTATTTTATCTAAACATGGAATGGATGAGCTCCCCACCATACTGATTGGGTTCCCTATTCTATATATAATCTGTGTCTGTATTTCACAGTCCCAGTGATTCTGATTGGGAGCCCATACTGCCAAGGAGCAAATCCCCACTGAAGCTGGTTCATCCAGCCAGGCCCCTGCTGTCTCCTGCACCACACCTAACCCCCGCCTGGCCATCAAGAGGTGTGAAGTTGGTGACAAAGAAGCGGAGGAAGGGAAGCGTGGAACCTGCTGGCAGAGCGGAGGAGGGTTGTTGGCACTCTGTGCTGGAGGAGGACATGGCCCCACCACCTCCAATATTCAGACCAAAAAGGCCTGAAACCTCAGCTGGACATGACCTCCAAGTACAGCCCCATGCAACTATTTCAGTTGTTTTTCACCTCGGCAGTTGTTGATTCCACTCATAAGTCCTGAGCTAAGCAGGCAGGCAAGAAAGAGACATGGAAGCCCATTTCCTTGTCAGATCTTTTTTGTTACCTTTCTATGGTCACTTACATGGGTCTTGTAAAGCTGAAAACCCTGTTTTCCAGGACAACTGGAAAAAGTGCACCCCTCTATCAACTGCCTTTCCCCACCACGGTCATGTCATGCAAAAGTTTCTGACAATCTCAAGGGCGCTTCATATCAGTTACCCAAAAGTTGACGAGGACAACGAGACGAAGCGAGACACGGCAAGGTTTGATAAGCTCTGCAAAATTAAACCTCTCTATCACAACATCGTTGAGGACTGCAAGACCTATTTTCAGCCCGCCCAGAACCTTTCCATAGATGAGAGGATGGTAGCCTAAGGCCAGAGTTGGCCTAAAACAATACATGCGTAACAAACCAACTAAATGGGGTTACAAACGGTTTGTTTGGGCTGATTCTGCGCGTGCATACATGCAATTTTTTCGTCTATGAGGGGAAGAGCAGTTGTGTGACCGGTAAGGGGCTTCCGTTATGGAGTTATTAGATTTTCAGCTGCTAGGGAAGGGCTACAAACTGTTTGTGGACAACATCTACACAAGCCCTAACTTGTTCACAGGCCTGAGCAAGCTGGAGATGTGGGCCTGTGGCACCATTCGGACCAACAGAGTGGGATTTCCGAAAACCAGGGTGAACGACATGCCTAAGCGGGCTGGGCAGGGTACCATGAGATGGATCCGAGAAGATGGCCTGCTCCTTGTGAAGTGGATGGATACCAGAGAGGTGGTGATGTGCACAACAATCCACAAGTCCTTCACTGGTGATCACGTCATCAGGCGTGTGAAGAAAGCTACTGGGGCATGGACCACAAAAAAGGTCCCCATTCCAGCTGCTGTGAAGGACTACAACAAGAGCATGGGAGGTGTGGACATGTCAGATGCGCTGATAGGCTACTATAATGTTCTCCACAAGACCATGGAATGGTACAAGACATTGAAATGATAAAACATCGACATTACTGTGGTGAATGCCTTCATACTCCAGAAGGAAATGGCTAAGAGCTGTGGACAGCCCCCCATCTCACAGCTAGCCTTCAGGGAGCTGTTCATCCAGGAGCTTGCTAGCTACAGCAAGACCACTGTAGCACCTTCTGTCCCCTCTACCTCTGTCCCTTCTGCTCCAACCAGTGGTGTTCACATGCCAAGATTCATCATTGCAGGCAGGAATGTGCCTCAGGGCAAAAAGGGCTCAGTAGGGAGGCTTCGTTGCGCTCTTTGCCACAAGAAATCCCCTGTCACCTGCACCACCTGTTCGGTGACCCTCGACTTCACACCAGAAAGAGACTGCGATGGGCTATGGCATCAGCAGCACAATATTGTATAGAGGACTGAGGGTCTTCAGATTATTGTACATTAAAAGTGTAAATAGTTCTCATTGTTATTTTACATTTTTTGAAATATTCAAATATTTATTTTTCTTCAATTTTTCAAATATTTTTTTTGAGGCATGTTAGAATAATTTTGTATATAGTTATTTGCATCAATGTATCACTGTACCAATTCGGCCACTTGGGTACATTTGGGGAAGTTGTGAGGGACACCTGGGTGACTTCATGCTCAATGGCATGTACTGCACTCATTCCTGAAGGTATCAGTCTGAAACTTTGGTCAAATACTGTTGCCCACTTATGTTCTTATTTGAAATGATCCCCAGCATCATATCTGAATGTTTGGCTGTTCTTGTTTATTTCAAAGATGCAACAACATTAAAAAGAAACTGCCTGTTACTCAGGCCCAGAAGCTAGAATATGCATATAATTGGTAGTATTGTATGGAAAACACTGAAGTTTCTAAAACTGTTAAAATAATGTCTGAGTATAACAGAACTGATATGGCAGGCGAAAACTCTAGGAGAATCCAACAGGAATGTGTTTTCTTTGTTTATTTCAGGTCACCACCGATTCAAAACACTTGTCTATGGGATATTCAAAGGAAATCCTCCCAAATTGCAGTTCCTGTGGCTTCCACTAGATGTCGTCTTTTCAGGCTTGTTTTTTTTAAATGAGATAAACTTCAAGGTGTTTCTCATTTGGACTGTAGTTTGGACTTCATTGAAGAAAACAACCATTTGCTGTGTAGCTGGGACCCTTGGGATTGCAAACAGAGGATGAAGATCTTCAAATGGTAAGTGATTTATTTTAATACTATTTCTGACTTTTGTGACGCTTCTGCTGGTTTGGAAAATGTTAATGATTTTGTATGCGGGGCGCTGTCCTCAGATAATCGCATGGTAATGCTTTCGCCGTAAAGCCTTTTTGAAATCTGACAAAGCGGCTGGATTAAGTTAACATTTTAAATGATGTATGACACTTGTATTTTCATTAATGTTTAATATTACGATTTTTGTATTTCGAATTTCGCGCTCTGCAATTTCACCCGATGTTGTCGAAATGGGGGTGCTAGCGTCCCACCTAGCCTTAAGAAGTTTTAAAACGGCAACATTTTCTCTTTAAAACTGCACCATTCAGCACTGCTGAAAAAAATCAACTGGTTATTACAACTGGTTCAGATACAGAGCTATTCTTTGCTGTGTAAGATTTCCGATGAAGCTATTTATTCTATCAGGAAATCGTCAATAGGCTTGCAATTCTAGTGTTCAATTATACTGAAAACAGTTCAACTGTTATTCTATTCTGGTCCTTTCAAACCGAACTGGGAACAACCCATGTAGATTGTTTAGGGTACCGTGTGTAGCATACTCCCTTTAAGGAGAACGAAGCCTTTTCAACCAGTGCACCATGTTAAAATTAATTGCAATTGGTCTAAATCCCCACTCAGCTTTTCACTGGGTGAAAAACAGCCATGGACCAACAGTGAATTACAATAAATCCCCTTTGAATGTCAAACTAACATTAAGTTAAACTGGCTTGTCTGTGTAAGACAGGATATAAATTACCCGAGGGTGTGTGTGTGTGTTTGTGTGCGTTGAGCCAGACCCTGAACCAGGCAGGCCAAGGAAACAGAGATCACACACACTGACAAGTAAGATGATGGCTTACAGCAGCCACGGTCAAACCATCATCTGCCCAGCCGCATCGAGCTGATTCATGTAGTGTGTACGATGTGTGCGTTCAAGCATGCGTTCCTCAGTGTGGAGGTTGCGTGCGTCCCTATGTGTGTGTGAGCGTGTGTGCGTGCAAGTGACGTGAATGGAAAACTAACACCGTATAGTGTGTGTACTGTGAATTGATCTAACAGATGGAAATGTAACACCTCACTAACAGCACAGGTAGTATCAAGTCAAACACTGGCAGACAAATAGATTTATTCATACTGTACGTGTGACAGTATGAGAGAGGGAAGAGTTTTAATCAGCAGGGTAAAATAAGAGTCGGTGATGCTAAGAGAGAGAGAGAAGAGACACACATCATTATCACTCACATGAAAGACAGCGATAAGAGCTGGGCAAGCAGAATAGCCTACAGTAAAATCATACCACGATGATGGATCATACTGCCTGCTTTTCCGAGCCAGAACAGCATTCAAACATCACCCTTCAACAACACGGATAAAACAGGAGCCAAGGACACGGAGAGCCAGGAAAACATGAAAGCCATCTGGCCTGATACATTGTACTTTCCCAACACAACACAACCCTAGAAAGAGAGTTTTTGTGGGTCGCAAATGGTAACCAAGAGGACCCATAGGGTTCTGGTCAGAAGTAGTGCACTACATAGGGAATAGGGTGACATTTAATTGGGACACAGACAGAGACAGCTTTGACACCTAAATGAATTGTGGCCAGGCACCAGCTCAGTGGTAGCGTTCTGTACTCAACGGAAGCCTTTGTGTGTCTTGTGATAGGAGCAGCAACCAGCTCCATGCCCAGTTATGATCATCCATATTCATTTGGGGAGCCGAATGGGGAGACGGGGACATAGGTAAATGCATAGAGATAGTGGGAGAGGTAGACGCCACACAGAGAGCCAGTGAGTTTTCACTACTACTATCATCCTCATTCGCTCCGTCTGTTTCTCTGCCCTAGAGAGAGACCACTGCCACCAGAACAACACCACTGAAGTGTCTGGGGAGGAGGAGGAATGGACAAACAGAGGGAGAGAAAGAGACAAATGGGAGGAAGACAGATGGAAAGACAGATACAGAGAGCGGTGGGTAAAGAGAGAAAATAACAAAGAGAGAGAGCCACCAGACAGCCAAATCAACAGACAGAGAGAGAAAGAGAAGAAAGGAGAGACAGACAGGAATGAGGGAGGGAATGAAAGAGAGGGATATCAAGATAAGAGATGGGGGAGAGTGTAACTTCCAATCTCTGCAAACAGAGAGAGAGAGAGAGAGAGAGAGGCAACAGTGGTAGAAGTTACAGAGACTTAGTGAGGGCGCCTCAGAACTCCTGTATCGGTCTCCTCCTGATACTGACATGAAGTCGGTCTGCCAAGAGGAGAGAGCCTTCCTGATGACTCTAACACAACCAGGACAGTGACTGCACAGAAAGGCCTGGTTCAACCTTAGCACAACCAAACCACAACAACCCATTTTATTAGGCATTCATAATGTATTAACAGCAAACCACTAACACATCTAACACAAGCATCACTGCACAGAAAGGCCTGGTTCAACCACAACAATTTATTATAAAGCCGTAGTAATGCATGAACAGCATACAGCTTGCTGTTCCTTTTAATAACTGAGGACAAGAGGTTGTCAGACGGCGAAGCCGAGTTGCTTATTAAAGAAACGCCATGGTGGTTATGGTGAAATAGATGGGTGCCTGGGGGTCACTGGTGTGCTGTGGTCACAGAGTTTCAATGGCTGCTGCGTCCCAAAATGGTACCATATTCCTTTTATAGGGCACATGGGGCTCTAGTCAATAGTAGTGCACTTTAAAGGGAATAGGGTACAATTTGAGATATTGGTAATGTACAGAACCCGTGATCAACACAGCAAGACTTTGATTAAACAGCCAGCCACTCAACACCTCTGGAAATGCAATTTTTTAGGGAATCGTTATTTTTTTGCCCCTTTAAAAACGAGCATGTGCACAAAAGCTCAAGGCATCAATAGTTCCTTTCACACGTCAATCTATGAATATAGCATTCGTTTCTGAAAGCGCTGGTGACAGCCTGTCATTCCTTCCACCCCCCACCTCCACTGTCACAGTGTTGATGAGCACGAACTGGGAGTTCCTAACGGAACACATCCCATTAACCTCTTACTGGGTTCACGGCTTGGTGTCAGGGAAACCACGGTGACCATACGATACATATACCCCTGGAATAGAAAGGCTACTTCATTACAATGTACACAACCGTTCAAAAGTTGGGGTCACTTAGAATCTCCTTGCTTTTGAAAGAAACGCACATTTTTGGTCAATTAAAATAACATCAAATTGAACAAAAATACAGTGTAGACATTGTTAATGTTGTAAATGACTATTGTAGCTGGAAATTGAAGATTTTTTTATGGAATTTCTACATGGGCGTACAGAGGCCCATTATCAACAACCATCACTACTGTGTTCCAATGGCACGTTGTTAGCTAATCCAAGTTTATCACTTTAAAAAGACTAATTGATCATTAGAAAAACCTTTTGCAATTATGCTGGTACAGCTGAAAACTGTTGTTCTGATTAAATAAGCAATAAAACTGGCCTTCTTTAGACTAGTTGAGTATCTGGAGCATCAGCATTTGTGGGTTCAATTACAGGCTCAAAATGGCCAGAAACAAAGACCTTTCTTCTGTAACTCGTCAGTCTTGTTCTGAGAAAAGAAGGCTATTCCATGCGAGAAATTGCCAAGAAACTTAACATCTTGTCCAACGCTGTGTACTATTCCCTTCACAGAACAGCACAAACTGGCTCGAACCAGAATAGAAAGAGGAGAGGGAGGCCCCGGTGCACAACTGAGCAAGAGGACAAGTACATTAAAGTGTCTAATTTGAGAAACAGACGCCCCACGTTATCAACTGGTAGATTCATTAAATAGTACCCGCAAAAGACCAGTCTCAACGTCAACAGTGAAGAGGCGACTCCGGGATGCTGGCCTTCTAGGCAGAGTTGCAAAGAAAAATCCATATCTCAGACTGGCCAATAAAAATAATATATTGAGATGGGCAAAATAACACAGACAGGGGTAGATTGGTATGAAGTGTTATGGACATATTCATTTAAGTTTGAGGTGTTCGGATCACAGAGGAACATTCGTGATACGCAGAAAAAAATGAAAAGATGCTGGGAGGACTGCCTGACGCCATCAGTCAAAGATGGTGGAGGCAATGCGATGGCCTGGGGGGTGCTTTGGTGGTGGTAAAGTGGGAGATTTGTACAGGGTAAAAGGGTTCTTGAAGAAGCAAGGCTATCACTCCATTTTACAACGTCATGCCATATCCTGTGGAGCCAGTTTCCTCCTACAACAGGACAATGTTGTAGGGCACAACAGGACAATGTTGTTCAGGGAAGAAGCAGTCAGCTGGTATTCTGTCTATAATAAAGTGGCCTGCACAGTCACCGGATCTCAAACCTATTGAGCTGTTGTGGGAGCAGCTTGACTGCATTTAAGTGTTACCGTCCCCAGTTTCTGTGTTATTGTGGGTTTGCATGTGTGTGTGTTTCAGGAAATTGCTTCCTGGATTCTTAAGCAGCTAATTGGTTCTGCCCCGTCGCTGATTGGAGCTCTGACCCCTCCCTCTCGTCAGGGGATACAGCTGTCTCTTCAATTACCAACTCCTTCTCCAGCTTGATAAAAGCCTGTGTTCCTTTGTCAGGGAAGAGAGCTTCTTTTTACATCCTCTGTTGATTTTTGTCGCGGTCAGTAAAAGTTTTGTGGATATTACTTTGTAGCCGCTCCTTCAGAGGTATGTGTATGCCAGTAGGACTTACTGTTTTTGATTATTGACATTTTTCACTTAAAGTATTGGTAATTATTCTGTTTCATTTGTTCCCGGGGGGGGCGCACACCTTGGGAGTGTTTAGGCAAGAGGCCTGCGGGAATACATAACCCGTAGTATAGAATCTGTCTATGCACACTAGGTAAGAACTGGGCGGACCACCCCTGTATTTTAGTTAGAGCGTCAGGTGGTGCTGAAGGCTAGGTAAGACCTGGGCGGACCATCCCCTGTATTTTGGTTAGAGTGCCAGGCGGTGCTGAAGGTTAGGTAAGTAGTGGGAAGGCAGGTAAGGTAGGAGAGGGGACAAATGTTGGCTTTCTTGCTTTGGTTCCATCCACCCCCTTTTCCCCACCTTACCGCGTGTAGCAATAAGAAATTCCCTGTAAAACGGTATTTTTCTCTGCCTCTGTCGTCCTTCCCCCACACCTACGATCACATACTTTTTCACTACACAGGGAGTTGAGCTGTAGCAGGTGTTGCGTTCCCTCCTCCAAGAGGCGTACGCAACAGTACATAAGAAATGCCCATCAAGCCAATCCAACTTGTGAGAGGTGCTTCAGGAAGCATGGGGTGAAATCTCTTCAGAGTACCTCAACAAATTGACAATTAGAATGCCAAAGGTCTGCAAGGCTGTAATTGCTGCAAATGGAGGATTTACTGACGAAAGCAAAGTTTGAAGGACAATTATTATTTCAAATAAAACTAAAGTAGGCATTTATATCAGTATGCTTTAAATATAGGGTCCATTTCAATAAGTAGGCCCTATAGGCCTGAAAGGAATACATTGAAACACTCCGAGGGGAAGCGGTTTCTACAGAACAATGATTAGGCTAATATCATCCCATTTTTAAAACATTGGCTTTGAAATATATCTATTTCACCGCACTGTCCTTTCAGTATCTGTTTTACAGTAGTGTAATCTTAATGTGCATGAATAGGACATACATTCATGCATGTACAGTGTGATGCCCTCTCCAGTCCAGTTGTTACCAGGAAACAGCAGCCCTAGCTACCTCCAGACTGCCCTGCCTTCAGTTTCGTGTGAGCTGCAATCCAGTCCACTCATTGGCTGGCTGCAACCGCCTAGCCTCAGCTGCATCCTTCCACAAAAACATATGCCGCCAATTAGACTGCGGTGGTGTCATCGAATCCAACGGGACACACACATTACATTGTATTCATATCAAAAGGCTGCCTCACCATGGGTGGGTGGGTGGGGGGAGGTAAACATGCTGATTTAGTAGGAAACAAGAAACATTTTTCCAGGGGGTTTTCTGTGTGTCTTTACATAATAAATGGGATATATATACATTTTATTATATTTTCAGTTGAAAGTAAATAGAGCTACAGTAATGGGATAACACAAACAGGCTACATGCAGTATTTTTCAATCCAGTCTAGTATTCACCAGCCATGTTAAATTGAAAGGTGTTGTGCATGATTGCCATTGTAAATAAACACTAAAAATCGCTGTTGGAGAGGAGGCATAACAAAACACTTAGTTGTCCCTGTCTACCTATAACATCAGCTAGGCTAAAATGTCAAAGGTTTTGCTCCCTCGTTCCCCCGATCCCACCGTCTAATTCACCAGGGAGCTCCAATATTGACTGGAGCAACTCCCTCCAGCGATCTCCATCCCTAAATGGTTGCCTGTGTCGGCCTGACCGCGGCAAGTAGATGAAGCCAGCAGAGGCGAGTGGATGAAGAAGAAATGACAAACTGTGGTGGCATTGTGTGGCCACGCCTCCCTGTGCCCCGGGACTATGTTCTTTAAGGAGGCAGGGGGGGGTGTAATATAATGAAGGAATGGGACCACAGGCCACCGTTCCCACTGCCAAACAACCTGCTAATCCCACAGGGGTAGGGGGTGTTGGGTGCGGTGGCCACGTCCAACAATAAGCCCTCCTGACACATGCCGCCAGGCAGGGCCCGCCACCCACCCCTCGGCCCAGTGACATCCACCCCCCCAGGGGGAGCAGGCGACAGCAGCCAGGGGAGAAGGACAGCCCCAGGCCTTACATAGACCCCCACTACATAGCAGGCCTCGAACTCCTCCACTCTACTGTGTGCATTGCTCAAGGGCCAGGGCCATTCAAGGGCAGCACTTTCCTACACACTACCCAAGCACTCCATTCTGTTTTTCTACCATTCGGTTGAAGGTATTATTTACGCGTTTCCATAGGCTGCTGTGGGTAAACATTGAGATTTCAAAAAGTTAATACTAGGTTGTGGTCATATGCTAAATACAAAGTATTTAGTTCGAATGCTCACTGGAAAATCATATTCAATACACACACACAAAGATCTAACGTAGCTCATTAAATTATGATGAGCAATGACATGCTTGATTGGCTGCAATACCAGTCTTAACAAGGAGAGAAAGGTCCCTTCTCTTCCTGTTAATCATCATTTAAGACTATTTGCAGGAAATACAATCTCCCAAAACAGAGGCAATGCTCTCTCTCCAAGGTTGTGGTGCTACATTGTTAGCTGTTGTGAGTTTAATTGATGGAGGATAATCCACTGAGAATTCCAGTAGTGCAGTGTTATGACTTTGGCCTGGGGGTAGGTTTATGATTGTCATAAATACCTCTTCCCTTCTTTTTCCTCTCTACCCTACTGATCTTACTTTTGCAAAACCCTTGGTTAACATAGAGATTCTGGGAACATCAGAAGGTGGGGGGAAATGAACTATATTCTGGTAATCCGACCAATTGAACATATGCGGTGGTACTTAATGAATATGATGTCAGTTCGGTTGTCATCTGAGACATTCTCATCAATGATAAGATGACAAACTCTACAGTGGAAAGTCTACACATCAGAGTTATCGGATTCACATGGAATTGCTGTTCAATTTAAATGTTTGAATATGAAATTATTCGTGATGGGATGAAATGGGATTTTAGCTTCTAAAATGTGAGATTTGAGTTTTCATATGGTAGGACCACTCAATCAGTGTGAAGGGACATGGGCTATAAAACTTTTCAAACACGCCCTCCTCTCCCCTCCTATATAAAGCCTTGACGACAATATAACCTCCTGTTGTGAGGACGATGGTCCAATGTCAGAATGATTCAGATAATAACTACAGAACGAAGCCAACATTAGCGTGAGCTTTGGTTGCGAATGGTATGAACTTTGAACTCTTATTCACTACAGAAGTGATACCTCCTAGCCGTTGAGTTAGCAACAGCCGCTGCAAACGAGGGTTAGGAAGGAACGGACCGAGTATCCTGTCTACCACACAACAACGTTTTTTTTTTACCTTTATTTAACCAGGCAAGTCAGTTAAGAAAAAAATCTTATTTTCAATGACGGCCTAGGAACAGTGGGTTAACTGCCTGTTCAGGGGCAGAACGACAGATTTGTACCTTGTCAGCTCGGGGGTTTGAACTTGCAACCTTCCGGTTACTAGTCCAACGCTCTAACCACTAGGCTACCCTGCCGCCCCGACGTTACTACAATGTATTCAATTTACCAGCAGAGACATTCTTCAATGGCCTTCCATCCATCACCAACCTACCGAAGTGCAGCTCAGAGTAAATATTTATTGCATTTTCCTTTTCCAAATGGGCGGTAATTTAGAATGCATAAGATACTGTATTTACGATAGCACCGCTTCGCCCTTTTCTCCTCAGTCTTCCCGCTCTTTCACTCAAACCCAGACCCTTCTCTTTTGTGTAACAAGCTGTCATATCTGTTCCGCCCGCTAGGGACGTTTTCCTTTATGATGTAATTTGAAATCAAGGTATGATTTAATTATGTGTATGTGAAATTGTGTGTGATTAGTTAGGTATTTAGTAAATAAATAATTAAACCCAATTTTGTATTGCTGATTCAACTTGTTAGCCAGGGTTCATGCCGATAACCAAGAATATACAACTTTCAGATGAGACTGAATTAAGATGACGATTAATATTGACTGCTATCGATGTAAAATATTACTAGGTCTTTAAGAGTTTATTCGGAAGATAACAGCTCTATAAGTATTCTTCCGTGGTGCCCCGACTCTCTAGTTGATTACATTTACATGATTAGCTCAATCAGGTAATATTAATGACGGAGAAATTATTTTATAGAATAGCATGTCATATCACTTAATCCGGCATAGCCAAAGACACGACACCAGTGTTCAAAAGGAACCACATGCAGTGGATATTCCAAAGGTGGGAATTCTGGTGAAAATATTCCCAGATAGTCTCATGGGTGTTCCTGCACATTCAGTCCTACTAATCCATTAGTCTACCATCCTTTCTCAATGTACACATTTCTATTCAAATTCCTACCGCATGTTTAACTGAAATACATTCCAAAACCTCTTTGATATGAAAATCTCTCCTCTTGGCAGAATACGATTTTACAGTAAAGCGCATCAATCTTGGTTACAAACCTGTAATCACTCAAATGGTGCACTAATGGGAGTCTTAATGCTGTACTGCCTTCATATACTGGACTCCATTCATATTTCATCAATGGTAGATGGATAGAAGGCTGTCCTCCTCCTTGGCTCTCCTCCCAAGCATGAGGCAAATCAACATCAAAGGCCAAATACCTCCCAATTAGGAGCTGTAATTCTAATTTCGCTCCGTGGCGAAAGATCAAATGGTTCGCACCAAGGATCCAAGAATCTCAACCCGTTTTGGGAAGCCAGCCCTGGTTTAAAGGGGGGTAAAATGTTCACTGAAAGTACCTCAAGGAAATCACATTTACAGTGCATACTATATGAATCATATTCAAATACTGTAGGCTATTATATCAATAGTACTGGTACGTCAAAGACATAATGGACAGCCATCTTGAGACTAAAGACCCTGGGGTGAAACAGCAAAAAAAAAAATAGGGTTTTGAAGACAGATGCTTCACTGAAACGTGAATCATCTCAAATAACACTGTGTTGAACTTCGATGTTACCGAGTGATCACGATCAATGGTGATCACAAAGAGTAATTAGCTGTTCGACAACATATAGCTATAGAATATCAATATGCTCCACATGTTCGGATCATCTGGAATCAAGCATGTGTGTGCATCCTATCCCCCCACCCCCATTAAAATACATTTGATTTGAACCAAACCGACAGTGACTAAGACTTTAAAGATGCTAATAAAAAAACATGTTTACCTCAACTATCTGTTCCAGTTAAAAGGTCACAACTCGTCAATGAAATGAGCCGCCTGTGTACCTATAAGCAAAAGGAATTTATAAACAAGGGACGGAGTCTTGATGATGAAAACACATGGTCTCCAGATTTCCCCACTCAACCTATTTCGCAGTCCAAAAGCATCCAAACAAACAACCAAATACAATACTATCTAGGGGTATATCTTCATCCAATCAAACATCATTCTGCATCATTAAAATACGTCCAAATGTAATTGGATGTAATTGTTTTCGCACTGCGTGTCCCATAACCTTTTAACCCGAGTTACAAAACATTGACAAATCACAACAGCGTTGTGTTGTTACTTTGCCCACTTAAAAATAACCGTGGGCTTACCGGCCAGTGTTGCGCAACAAGGAAACAAGTCTTTCTTCCCCAGAATCACCACTGTCACAGGGAGGAAGTCCCCTACTGCCCAACCACAGGCGCTAAATCTGAGCTAATTAAAAAAAAAGAGTCTTATTGCTCTTATTGAAAATAGGATCAAGACGGCGTAATCCACTTAAAGCCTCACTTGCCATTTTTAAAGACAATGACGGAATTTAAGCACTGAGAATACATGGAAATGTTACACAAACCCCCCTCCCACCTACCTCCACGGACTGGACTTGGAAAGGAGGTTCGAAATTGTGAACTGCAGCAATGTATCAAACTGAACTGCAGCAATGTATCAAACTGGAAGGGCTTTGGTTCAGTTCTCGGCACCTAGAGGTGTGACTGATAGGCCTACATAACACAATACGGCAATATTTCTGCAATGTTGAGATTTCAAGCAGTGACTGTTGGGGGCTGGATAAAGCATCCCAAACACTCACCCCTTCAACCAACAAATAGGCTTCGCTACCCTATTTTGGTCCACTGGGGAACGCATCTCAATAGGATAATTTCACAGAATGTGGGCGCAGAGTGAATACCCCCCCTTCGATTAGAAAATTAGAGCACTATTATTTAAACCCATAGCCTATCTTTCACTCGCATTGTGTTTGCTTCACTTTTATCCCTGGTTACGACACCCATGCCGCTCGGGAACAATAACACACTAGGACAGCTTCACTCGCTGTTTTCACTGAGAGAGACGAGATAAAAAGGTTGAAGGTTCAGTGGAATTCCCGAATACCAAAAACAATGTTACAGAACGCCAAAAAAATATATTATCTTGACACTTTATTTTCCTTTCAATTGAGGAGTACAACATAAATACACACATATAAAGCGCTAAATAAAAAATGTTTTGCACAGAGTATTGTGTTTTGTTTGCATCCATTCATTTATCAGACACAATGTAACAACCAACAGAGCATTGAACGCACAGAGTGCAAAGAGATACACTGATACGAGGGGCTCTATAGCCTCAAGCCACGCGTTAATTTTTATAGCTGTAAAACCATAATGTATTCATAGCCTATAGCCTACAAAATCCATGGAAAGCGCAAATACTCGTGAAATGCGTGGAAGTGGTGGTGCCTATGAAATAAGCACGCGTTAGTAACGGTTAGTAGGCTAGTGGTCGTTGTTATTTTTGATACTGTGTAACAAAATCAAACAGCAGCATATTCCCTATTAGTTTGAAACTAATTTTAATTTTGTGAGTAAACGAGAGCACCGCAGTTTTAAAACAGAACCAAAAAAAAAAAAACTTACCGACGCCGTATTTCTCGTGTTCTGTAGGTATCCACATATTTACGGTTGGTACATTGAAGTCATTTGTGAGAACAGCAGCTCAATTGAGATATTTCGTGCTGTATAACGCATTCTATGCTATTGAATTCCTTTCCTCCGCTCTGAAGTCATTGTTCAGATTGCAGGAGAGAGTGGCTACTGTATCTTCATAGTGAGACCGAGAAGGAGCTTTGCATTGTGGGGCATGTAGTAAAAACGAATGACGTAAACAAACCGAGAGAAAAAAAAGGACTCAGAGTCCCAAAAAGCAATACTGAGTACATGGATGAAATAGAGGACCACGGTATGAGTCATAATACCCATAAAACCTAGAAGTCAAACAGGGAAATGGTTCCAATAGTTTTTTCCACCATTCATTTTTCCCATAGGGGATTTTTAGGATGTGTAAGTAAATTCCCTCTGGCTATCTACTCCGATTTCAGAGCACTCTTGTCTGTGTGCCAGAGTGCAGAATAACTGATGAATTTACAAATGCTCAACACTCGGTGAATATGGCCAGTGTCAGTAAACGTCAGCAAAAAAGCTTCATTAAATTGTTGCTAACAGCATAGTTACAGTCACCAACTGTTAGTCACCAATGGATAACATGAAAACTGCCTAACCTGCTCTGATAGGGTGAGTAAAATGGTCAGAGTGAGGTGTTCTCTCATTTCAATCTGGAAGTAGCTAGCAAGCTAGCCAACTTTAGCCAGTTAGCTTGGGTACTTGACTGCCGTTGTGAGGTCAGAACGCTTTGAATATATACGAATGACAATCTGACAACGCTCTGAATTTACGAACACCCAGAGCACACTAATGTTAGCTAAATGTATTAATTATTTAATTGGCTAAATATCTTTAAATTGACAATTCTGTGGAACGTCTTGTGCAAGTATTAAATTGACACAGTAGTTGTTATCAAAGGTGTTAGCTAGAGATGACATGCAGGGATTTGTAATTTTGCATGATGTCTACTGTGATATTAAATAGCATTATCAAATCTGAGAGTAGATAGAGCCAAATATATTGATAAAAGTCACCTTGTCCTAGAGAGAATTGAATGGTTATCAAAACGTCACACCAGGGTTTATAAAACCCCTTTGGGAAAAATGAATGATGGAACTATGATTGGAACCATTACCATGTTTGACCGCTAGGTTTTATGGGTATTATGACACCTCCAGTGTGGTTCTCCACTGACTGACAGACAGACAGACAGTGTGAGAGTGTGAGATAGATAAATACTTTTTACACATAGCCAATATGAAATTGTACACCTTGTCAAAGTGTTGCCTACCATGTCTCCCAGTCATTGGAGATGGTAGGTGATATCCAATGGTTGCAGGTGTGGGGAGTAATCATTGACAACTACATTCATGTTCAAAACCAGTTTTATTTTCTTTTTCAGAAAATACACTTTGACTCAGTGTCACTTTGCACTTCACTTGTAGAAAAATTAATTGGCTCAAACTTAACGTTATATGGGTCTCTTCCCGCTCACCTTCTCATCCCAACAACTGAAACCAACTGATTGAAATACCCTCTGTGTCTAGAAGCCCGCTATAGTGGATTTCAAAAAAATTATATTACTAACAAGAGTGGCGCAGCACTCTAAGGCACTGCATCTCAGTGCTGGAGGCGTCACTACAGACCCTGGTTTGATTCCAGGCTGTAACACAACTGGCCGTGATTGGGAGTCTCATAGGGCGGCGTACAATTGGCCCAACATTGACCGGGTTAGGGTTTGGCCGGGGTAGGCCGTCATTGTAAATAAGAATTTGTTCTTAACTGACTTGCCTAGTTTAATAAATAAATGAACAAGAACAGAATAAACATATTTTGGCCAAGGGATCTGTGGAATCTGTGGATGTAATGCAACACAATGTAGCATTATGAATCTACAATTTAGGCCCTTTATCAGATGAACTTGTGGATAGCATTTTTATATCTCTGAGTGCAGCTAAACCTGGGCAACACAGGGATCATGGCAAAATGTTTAGAATTGCAGGAAATGTGCTTTAAAATGTTATTTCCCAGGGCCCAAGACTTGGTTCGTACTGACATGCACTGCCATAGTCATACCAGAACTCCTTGCATGCTATATACTGTATATATTTTTTATCCCACTCGAGTTGTGTTCTGATTATGAGGGGGTCCCTGAGGAATTTGCTGTCACAAAAGGGGTCCCAAAAGTTTGAGAACCCCTGGTCTAAGGTTATTCTAACCATACCATGACATATAAATGAAAACTAAATACATAAGTAAATTATAGGATCACTATGGGTCTAACAATACAGACAGTGATATTGCTAAGGGATCCCAAGTGTTGTGGCACCGTGGCGTTTCAGATTCAGAGGTTACTCATTGACTACAGATGGTGCTCGTGTTGGCTGACATAACCCACATTTCACATGCCAGGTATGGAAGGGAAGGCTGTAGCGGGGCATGCAGTTGAGTCCTCAGACAGGACTTCTGCTGCTAGAGTGAACACAGAAATAATGCATGAGTGTGTTGAGGACTGCAAGGCAGGCACTTCATTATTCAGCCAAGAGTTCGAGGCACCGTTGGGTTTGTAGCCTGGACTACTCTGTCATACAGTCAATCTGTATGATTTTATAGCTCTCTGCTCCTAATCGCACCCAGTTAATCCTCCTTCCCTCCAACTCTGTTTCAGTTCGGGTTCAGAGACAGTGCCACCCCTTTCAAAAAGTCTCTAATAGTAATTCCAGCTTTGAGCTGTGTCGTTTGCTTATCTTTGCCACTGAAACCATAGATGTTATTTATTAAACAACTGCCCAGAAGCTTCCTCACTCGTACTCTGTTCTACTGTGAAGCTGTGGTTTGGTTGGTTACCCCTTATGGACCTGGCTTCTCACACCTTCACCCACTGCTGTAAATACAATTGTGTTTAGCACACACATGGGTGGTTGTGCTAGCTGGCTGGGTTTAGACTACAGTTTATACAGTGTCTCCGGCCATGTTCCAAGTCGTTCACCCTACCCTACGGTGCATGGAGAGATGGTCTCACGGAATACTCCATCTGAGATGAATTAATCATAAGAGGAGACTAGTCGCAAGGTTTTTGTTTTTAAATTGTAGATGTATTCCATCCTCTTTCCCTGTGGAGAAAAGAGATCTGAGCGTGCAGTGCCCTATCACACCTCTCGAGTCAACCAGGGAGAAGTAATACCATGAATAAAAATAAGTGAAGACATTAAGAAGTTGTTGACTATTTATTTATCACAGGTGATTTATAATGGATCAATAATGCCTTTGGTATTTTTCAGCATATGCGTATATAATGCATCTCTGGTTTTTATCAAAGCATCAAGTCTCACAAGGACATCGTGTGTCCTCTACCACTGTGAGGAATCCCATGTGACAGAGTAAGCCCATGCTCTTTGAAGAGGAGAGATGGAGAGACCACAGGGGGATAAAGGAGAGAGATGGATAGAACACCACCACAGGGATAGTAATGGTGAGGAAAAACATGGATCCACTGAGAAGCGAGGATGGACAGAGAGAGTAAAAAGGACAAAGAAGAACACCAACAGAGAGAAAGGTCGGTCAGGTTACGATGTTTTCCACTGATCACGCGGTTGTGTGGATTATAACCGAGATGACACTGCAGGCTCACAGTGTCCTAGTCCCAGCTTGGTGCCATATGGTCCCTGGAAAGACACAGTTACTGTACATAGTTTGAATACTTCACATAGGGTGAGAGAGAGAGAGAGAGAGAGAGAGTGAGCGAGTGAGTGAGAGAGAGGATGTCTGAGGCTGAACCACACTAGACAGACCCAGTAACCCAGATAGAACCCTGAAATATCACTCAGCGCTTTGTTTCCGCCAATCACCCACCATCGCTTTTCATCGACAATTCATAAAACAACAGGAGCCATTTGCTCTGTCTCGGAGGTGAGAAGAAGAATGAGCAGGAGAAGAAAGGAAAGAGATAAATGTGTTTCTACTATTCTAGAGATATTCTCTATTCTACTCTATTTTTCACACTACTTCTATTCATTATTTCCACAGAGACCGTACCATTTGTACTCTACCGTGAGTTTGTGAAGACAGGCTATGGCCAGTGATACATATTTAATGGCACCAAACCTTTCAAGTATCCTTCTCTCCCCAGGAGTGTCCTTCTCATGTCCTTCCCTTTCTCCTAGAGAATTCCTTCAGGCATCATAACAGTCACCTTGCTTGTTAATTCAGCAGAATTAAGCTGCTCGGTGTTCATTGACTTTGTCGTTGCAGGCTTGTTGAGTTAAGTGATAGCACATCCGGTAATCACAAGAGACTAATACTGTATCTGTATTACAGCAGTTCTGCCTTTCATTTGATTCACATCATGCTGTGTTGGTCTGCCAAGGATATCATACTGTATGCCCTACTGTAACAAACTAACAGTTGGCAATTTCCTTTTTCCGACCACAGGATAGAAATGTCTAAATATATCTCATGAAAAGAGCCCATTTATGATTTATGTTGTGCATGTCGAGATCTTGGGACTATAAGGTTCTATCTGCAAAAAGAGGATTGTGAGATAATTGGCTATGTTTGAATGGTGTCAGCAATTTATATCTTGTATTATTTTTCATATATACTGTAACAACGTGAAGTGAGTACTATATAGTACTCTATAGGTAGAGAACATTGAAGTGAACAAGGCTATGTCAATAACACCTTTTGGACAAAAATGCAGATATAACCATATAGTCCCACACTCTCAATGTATGTATCTGACCTCTCTAAGCAACATGACAACATCTCCACAGTAAGATGGTTAAATAGAGGCTATACCTATTCTTGTGCTGAAGGATATTTATGAAGGACTTTCATCTGAAAATTATAGCCTTAGGTTTGGCCTTAATTGTACTGAGAAGGCTGGCTGTATTACTGTACCTAGACAGCACATTACATTACAGTATTGTCACATATAGCCTATAAGGATTAGCCAGTCTGCTCTGTAGAATTAATGCCTGCTTAAACCATAATCCTCCAGAAAATACCCATTAATACAGTGCCTTCCGAAAGTATTTAAACCCCTTGACTTTTCCCACGTTTTGTTGTGTTACAGCCTGAATTTTAAATGAATTAAATTGAGATATTTTTTCACTGGCCTACACACAATACTCCACAATGTCAAAGTGGAATTATGTTTTATATTTACAAATGAAAAACTGAAATGTCTTGATTCAATAAGTATTCAAGTCCTTTGTTATGGCAAGGCAAAACAAGTTTAGAAGTACAAATGTGCTCAACAAGTCACATAATATGTTGCATGGACTCACTCTGTATGAAATAACATATATTTGAATGACTACCTCGTCTCTGTACCCCACACATACAATTATCTGTGAGGTATCTCAGTCAAGCAGTAGAGATTAGAGATAATAGAGATTCAACCACAAACTCCAGGGAGGTTTACAAATGCCTCACAAAGAAGGGCACCTATTGGTAAAAAAAATCAGACATTGAATATTTCTTTGAGCATGGTGAAGTTATTAATGACACTTTTTATGGTGTATCAATACACCCAGTCACTACAAAGATACAGGCATCCTTCCTAACTCAGTTGCAGGAGAGGAAGGAAACCACTCAGGGATTTCACCATGAGGCCAACAGTGATTTTAAAACAGTTACAGAGTTTAATGGCTGTGATAGGAGAAAACTGAGGATGGATCAACAACATTGTAGTTACATCACAATACTAACCTAATTGACAGAGTGAAAAGAAGGAAGCTGGTACAGAACACAATATTCCAAAGCACTAAAGAAATACTGCAAAAAATGTGAATGTATCCTGAATACAAAGAGTTATGTTTGGGGCAAATCTAATACAAGACATTACTGAGTACCACTCTCAATATTTATCAGGAATCAAGGTAAGATGCAGACCGTGTCGGAGTAACAATGTTTATTACAGCAACAGGGACAAAGGAACAGGACGACAGGCAGGCTCAGGGTCAGGTCAGGCAGAGATCGGTAATACAGAGGTGGTGCAAAGGTACAGGACAGCAGGCAGGCCCACGGTCAGGCAGAGTGGTCAGGCGGGTGGGTACAGGGTCAGGACAGGCAAGGGTGAAAAACCAGGAAGACAAGAAAAGAGAGACCAGGGAAAAGCATGGGCTGACACAAAAACACTGGTTGGCTTGACAAACAAGACGAGCTGGCAACAGACAAACAGAGAACACCGGTGTAAGTAACACAGGGGGTAATAGGGAGATGGGCGAAACCTGGAGGTGGGTGGAGACAATCACAAAGACATGTGAAACAGATCAGGGTGTGACATTATTTGCAAGCATAGTGGTAGCTGCATCATGTTCAGGGTATGCTTGTAAACGTTAAGGACTGGGGAGTTTTTCAGGATAAAAACTAAATGGAAATGGAGCTGTACACTCACAGCTGTAATCGCTGCCAAAGGTTCTCCTACATAGTATTGATACTTTTCACTTTGTCATTATGGGGTATTGTGTAGATGGGTGACAAAGAAATTCCAGGCTGTAACACAACAAGACGTGCAATCAGTCAAGGAGTATGAATACTTTCTGAAGGCACTGTATGTCTTCATATGGGTGCACACATCACAATGCTATCCAGACCTAGGCTGCATCTGAAATGGCACCCTATTCCCTTTAATGGTGCCCTACTTTTAACCTGAACCCCATCGGAATAGGGTGCCATGTCAGATGCAGCGCTACTGTTGTCCCCCCTTCATTTTCCAACTGAATCATAGAAGCCAACGCATATCTGAGATTAGGCCACACCACAGCATGTAATTGAATCAGGTAGTGTAAAAACATATGTGAGTGTGAGATAAGCTTACAGCCAGTCAACATTTCTGCCCATCGCATTCATACGCACGCAATCAGAGATATTGACAACGGGAGAGTGTGCCTCTACAGATCTGAGCAGATGTAGGAGAGATGTCAGCCTCAAGTATTTTTTTCTCCCCTCAGATGCGGCCTACACTTCTCCTGTAGGTAAAAATACAGCTTCCGCATCTCCCGCCTTGAGATGGTAAACATTAACATGGAATGCACCAAGGATGTCTCCCTTTTCTTTCCTTGGCTTGATATTTACAAAGAAAGAAGATTCAAAAGGAAACACGATTAGGTTTCTGGTGGTGCTGGTGGAATTGAATTTTGTCACACGAATTCCCGGCATCCTGTCTGAATCAAATGACTGAAAATGCAGGTGTTTCTTGTCTTATCCCGTTCACACGTTTCTCTGATTCCCTGGAACCGTTTACCATCAAAACCCTGTAGTTGTGAGGGAGCAGAGGAGAGGAGAGGATTCACATCCAATTATTTCCCCCTGTGTGCTAACGCGTTTCCAGCTACCGCTTCTTTCACCAGAGCTAGGCTTTAGGGCTGAGCTGAGACGTGTTACACTGTGTGTGTGTGTGTGTGTGTGTGTGTGTGTGTGTGTGTGTGTGTGTGTGTGTGTGTGTGTGTGTGTGTGTGTGTGTGTGTGTGTGTGTGTGTGTGTGTGTGCGTGTGTGTGCGCGTGTTGGTGCGTCTGTGCCTGTGTATGCTTGTAATCCTGTCTGCAGCGACAAATTCTCCTTTCACTGCCACGAAGCTTCCCTGGGCAGCCTAGAACACAGAGATTAGCACTGGAATGTGTCCACTGTCCCTCTCTACTCACTCCCACTGCGTCCCGTTACCCACACACAAGTGGGTAGAGTCTCTGAGCCTACGTGATGTTCATAGTCCATGTGTGAGCGCTGAACAGTCTGACTAAATGGCTTACGAGAATCTACAGGAGTAGCCTACACAGGCCTGTCTACCTTTTTGTAGATTGGCCAGCCCCGCGTTTTGATATGGTACGGTGCATTTGGTGCGGAAAACGAATGAACATTTAGGTTCGCACACAAAGCAGATCACATGAAAATGCATGTTAAAATTTTTCTCTGAGAATAGATTATTAGTTGTCTGGTATACCAGATTGACAGTATCAGTGTGAGTTCCTAGCTCGGCGGGCTGTGCCTATGACTGTGTGGCTGTGACTAAGAGCTGCTGTCATATCGAGCCTCCATATCTCCCCTGCTGTCATAGGCTCAGTGGGAGAAATATCAATACGCATCCGAAATAGTACCCTATTCCCTATGTAGTGCACTACTTTTCACCAGTGTCCTATGGGCCCTGTTCACTACATAGGGAATAGGGTGCAATTTTGGATTGTTCCCATGTAGGTGCAGAGCCACCTGGAGCACAATGCCCACCTGCAGTCTCCAGTCCCCTTTCACTCACTCACTCACTCACTCACTCACTCACTCACTCACACACACACACACACACACACACACACACACACACACACACACACACACACACACACACACACTTTCTGATTCTGGTTCTGTCTGTTGAAAGTATTCCCAGGCCCAGTCAACCTGACCCCTCCACACCCATCCAGCCCCGGCCTGTCCCTATTGTTACCACACACACACACACACACACACACACACACACACAGACACACACACAGACACAGACACACAGAAACAAACACACACACCAGTGAGACTCCTGTAATTGCTCTCCGTAGACAGTGAACTTAGTCAAATCTGTGCGTCTGAGGCTGGGCTGGTGATGTACAGCACACTCATAATGTTATTTAGTAATTTTAGGGGATGGTGATATGTGTCTCACTGACTGGTGGTTAGTGGGTGTTGGTGTGAAAAACAGTCAGGACTACTGACTATAGCTCTGCCCACAAGACCTACACAAAAAAATAAGGCGGGGTTGAAAACAACCCAATTTGGGTAATTATTGGGCAGAACACAACTTGGGTTATTTTGACACAGCCAGTTGAGTCACAAGCCATTAATTTATTTAAGTTGGTTTGTTGATGCTGGGTTATTGAACGAAGATCCACTGGGTCAGAGCAGAGGACTGGAGGGGTGGCTTAGTAGGGGGTGTGACTTTCAGATAGTTCTTTTTGGACACACGTGAGAGTAAATGCAATTCTGCTTAATCTGTTCTGTTGTATTGTCAACACGTGTTACGGTTGAGCACTGACACTTTGGTAACTTTAACAAGGCTTACAAAAGAGTATGAGTTCCTTAAATGCCTTTGCATATCCCAACGTTTCTGACAGTTACTACTTTGTTATAATATTTTGATAATAGCATTATAAATATAAATAATAATAATATATGCCATTTAGCAGACGCTTTTATCCAAAGCGACTTACAGTCATGTGTGCATACATTCTACGTATGGGTGGTCCCGGGGATTGAACCCACTACCCTGGCGTTACAAGCGCCATGCTCTACCAACTGAGCTACAGAAGGACCATAAATGCTTCTACACCGTGCTTCTACACCTGCATTGCTTACTGTTTGGGGTTTTAGCCTGGGTTTCTGTACAGCACTTTGAGATATCTGCGGATGTAAGAAGGGTTATATAAGTACATTAGATTTGATTTGATAAATGTTGTATTAAAATATGTAATGTGCTCAAATATTTAAGGAAAATATACATTTGCAGTGTGCAAACTTAACATGATGAACATGGAGGACATTTACTCTCACAGGTGGCTAAATATAACTATCTGAAAGCCCCCAACAGGCCACACCTTTTGGATTACCATGTGTTCATTTAACCATCCGTTGGGCTTTTATTCACTTTCATGATTAAAAAAAAAAATTCAAGGTTAAAATTTGAACGTGAAGTATACTCACAAGTGAAGTGAAATGCCTTTCTCGCAAGCTCTGAACCTAACAATGCCGTAAGCAATAACAATGTAATACCAAAAATAACACAACGTAGAACAAAAACACACAAGAAATAGAAATAAGAAGAACACAAGAAATTAAGTAAGCATACTATATACAGGACCAGTCAGTTCCAGTATCATATTTACAATGTGCAGGGATACTGACCGTGATACGGGGTAGATAGGTATAGGAGTAAGGTGACGAGTCATCAGGATATAATAAACAGAGTAGCAGCAGCGTATATGATGATTGCATGTGAGTGGGTGTGTGTATGTAGAGTCAGTAGAAATGTATGTGCATATTATGTGTGTGTGAGCAAATGATGGAGTGAGTGTTTGTGTGTGTGTTGGAGTGTCAGTGTGCCTGAGAGTGTATGGCCCTGTGAGTGTGCATAGAGACAGTGCCAAAATAAAAATAAATCCACTTAAAATTTCCCTTCAATATTTTTCCACATTACATATTTTAATATACAATGACAACATTTTACAACAATGTGGTAACTATCCCAACATGGGGATATGCATAAGCACATGAGGAACTCAACTTGTGTAAGCCTAATTAAACTGTGTGGTCCTGTAGCTCAGTTGGTAGAGCATGGCGCTTGTAACGCCAGGGTAGTGGGTTCGATCCCGGGACCACCCATACATAGAATGTATGCACACATGACTGTAAGTCGCTTTGGATAAAAGCGTCTGCTAAATGGCATATATTATTATTATTATTATTATTATTATAAACTACCAAAGTGTCAGTGCTCACTCTTAACGTGTGTTGACAAGACAATAGAACAGGAATTACACTTACTCTCTCGGTGGCCAAAAATAACTATCTGAAAGTCACGCCCCCCTACTAAGCCAAACCTCCTGTCTTCTGATCTGACCCGGTGGATCATAGCTCATAAACCCAATTACAGTAAGTGACCCAACTGGCTGGGTCATAAATAACCCAACGTGGGTTCTGTCCACTATTTACCCGGCAAGTTATTTTTAACCCAGCATTTTCTAGACACATGCATAGTGGTGATTACACTGGGAGCTGATACCACAGGGCATACAAACACATAATTTCTGTCTCTCTGATATAAGCCTTGACGCACAGATGCATGGTATAATTAGTGTGTGTGTGTGTGTGTGTGTGTGTGTGTGTGTGTGTGTGTGTGTGTGTGTGTGTGTGTGTGTGTGTGTGTGATTCGAGTGTGTATATGTGGCCTAATGCCCTACAGTAGATACATGCTACTCACACCTTTCATTGTAGCATGTAACACCTAGCGTATCATAGCACACACATGCACTGTCCTTGCCCTGATGACTTGAAATGAGACGCATCACAGTCACACAGATGTGATCAGATTGAAATACACCGGTAGTAAAAAGCAGTACACTGGTCAGAGAAACAACACATGTTGCAATGTGATCTAAGTGTACAACCGAGGCTAAAATAACACATTCTGGATTGTCTATCAATATCTGAATATATTGTCGAACAATATACAGTGCCTTCAGAAGGTATTCATACCCCTTGACTTATTTCACATTTTCTTGTGTTTCAGGCTGAATTCGAAATTGAAGAAATATTTTTGTTTTCTCGCCCTTCCACACAGATACCCCATAATGACAAAGTGAGAACAAAATACCTTATTTTCATAAGTATGCACACGCCTGAGTCAATATTTTATAGAAGTACCTTTTGGCAGTGATTACAGCTGTGAGTCTTTAAGAGTCTTTAAGTCTCTAAGAGTTTTCCACACCTGGATTGTGCAACATTTGCCCATTATTGTATTCAAAATGTTCAAGCTCTGTCAAATTGGTTGTTGATCATTGCTAGACAACCATTTTCAGGTCTTGCCATAGATTTTCATTTAGAAGTTAAAACTGTAACTCGCCCACTCAAGAACATTCACTGTCTTCTTCGTAAGCAAATCTAGTGTGGATTTGCCCTTATGTTTAAGGTTATTGTCTAGCTGAAAGGTGACTTCATCTCCCAGTGTCTGGTGGAAAGCAGACTGAACCAGGTTTTCCTCTGGGATTTTGCCTGTGCTGAGCTCCATTCTGTTTCTTTAAAAAAAAAATCTGTCAATCAGGTCAGTATTGTGGAGTGACTACAATGTTGTTGATCCTTCCTCAGTTTTTTCCTATCACAGCCATTAAACTCTGGAACTGTTTGAAAGTTACCATTGACCTCATGGTGAAATCCTTGAGCAGTTTTCTTCCTCTCCAGGAGAACACATATATCTATTTAGTGAGTGGGTGTATTGACACACCATTGAAAGTATAATTAATAAATTCTCTAGTGGTCAAAGGGATATTCAAAGTCTGCTTCTTCTTGTTTTACCCATCTACCAATAGGTGTCCTTCTTTGTGATTCATTGGAAAACCTCCCTAGTCTTTGTGGTTGAATCTGTGTTTGAAATTCACTGCTCGACTGAGGGACCTTACAGATAATTGCATGTGAGGGGGACAGAGATGAGATAGTCATTGGAAAATCATGTTAAACACTATTATTGCACACAGAGTGAGTCCCTTGCAACTTATTATGTGACTTCTTGACAGTGGTGGAAAAAGTACCCAATAGTCATACTTGAGTACTACAAGATGGCGCTGGAGAAAACGACTGATGTTTTACGTGTTCCTATCCAATTGTGTTTTTTATGTTTGTGTGACGACTTCCGCCGAAGTCAGTTCCTCTCCTTGTTCGGGCGGAGCTCGATGTCGCCGGTCTTCTAGCCATCATCGATGCACTTTTCATTTTCCGTTTGTTTTATCTTGTCTTCCCACACACCTGGTCTCAATTCCCTCATTACATGTTGTGTATTTAACCCTCTGTTCCCCCCATGTCTTTGTGTGGAATTGTTTATTGTAAGTGCATGTGCACGTTTTCTCTGGTGCGTGACAGATTTTGTGCCCATTTGTTTGTTGTTCTGGTTTCCGGTGGTTTTATGATTAAAACTGCTCCGTTGATTACCCAGTTTTGCTCTCTTGTGCCTGACTTCCCTGCCGCCAGTTACGCACTCCCTTACAGTTAGTTTCTTTGCGTTGTTTGTAACTTATTTTTTTACTTATTTTGATTGCTGCTACCCGTCTTTTATGACCGAAAATAACTTCTGGACATCAGAACTGTGATTACTCATCACGGACTGGCAGAGTCCAGCGAGCCCGTCGTGACTGACATAATGCTTTGCCAGGAACAGGCCCAGATCACTATCAGTTGCGTGAAGAGGAGGTGGAGAAAAGGGGGCCAGAGGGAATCTGGAAGCTTCTGAAGGCAGCTCTTCCGAGAGGATTCGAAGCCACCCGACCCTATGAGGGATGAGTTGGATACCCCTGAGCTTTTGCAATTGGGAAGAGCTAAGTTATCAGTCAGGGAACGCTCACAAAGGATGAATAATAACTGTTGTCTGTACTGTGGAGGGGCATGACATTTTATAGCTACCTGCCCTATTAGGAAACCCTTGTCTCTAGTGAGTACCAGTACCATGGTGAGTCAGACTGGGAGTTCCCTAATTCCCATCCCTCGCACACCCCTTTTTGCTCTTGTGCTGTGAGGAGACCAATCTAATACTCTCCGAGTACTCATTGACTCTGGGGCTGATGAAAATCTTATGGATGCCACGATAGCTTCGTAGTTTGGTATTCCCACTCAGCCTCTCTCTGTGCCCATGGATGCTAGGGCACTGGACGGCCACTCTATAGGGGAAATCACCCATAGAACTTATCCTGTTAAATCACGGGTTTCTGGTAACCACAGTGAGACAATACAGTTCCTCTTCATTGCATCTCCCCATGTTCGGGTTGTTTTGAAATTTTCCTGGCTTTTCCTGGAGCCCATTTTGCCATTCCCACTGCCTTCAAGCAGCACAGCCTTCCTCATGTCGTCTTCCTCAGGATGTTAGCAAGACTGTGGATGTCTCTGCTATCCCCACAGAATACCATGACCTCCTGGAAGTGTTCAGTAAGGCATATTCTACTTCCATTCGCCAGCACCGTCCTTATGATTGTGCCATTGATCTTCTCCCAGGCACTACACCACCTCGGGGTCGAGTGTATTCTCTGTCTGGACCAGCGACCAAAGCTATGGAGGAGTACATAGAGGAGTCTCTGGCCACTGGGGCCATCCGTCTGTCTGCATCTCCTGCCGGCGTAGGGTTTTTCTTTGTGGAGAAGAAGGACAAGACGCTGCGTCTGTGCATTGACTACCAGGGACTTAATGACATTACTGTCAAGATTCGTTACCCCCTACCTCTCCTCGGCATTTGAACCTCTCCAGGGGGCCACCATATTTTACAAGTTGGACCTTCGAAATGCCTACCACCTGGTTCGGATACGCAAGGGGGATGAGTGGAAGACAGCCTTCAAAAACAGCCAGTGGACATTATTAGTAAACAGGTCAAGCCATCTGGACTCACCCCACTGTTTTCCATGCTTTGGTCAATGATGTGTTTTGGGACATGCTAAACCGGTTTGTGTTTGTGTACCTTGACGACATCCTGTTTTTTGCCCGATCTGCACAATAACAAGTTATTCATGTCAGACAGGTCCTTCAGCGCCTCCTGGAGAACCAACTGTTCGTGAAAGCCGAGAAGTGTGAGTTCCACCGTTCTACAATCACCTTTCTGGGATATGTCATTGCTGAGGGCAATGTTCAGATGGATCTTGGAAAGGTGAAAGCAGTGTTGAATTGGGCTCAACTCACGTCCAGGGTGCAGTTGCCACGGTTTCTTGGGTTTGCAAACTTCCATTGCCGTTTCATTTGGGACTACAGCACCCTGGTGTCACCCCTCTCGGCACTCACCTCTCCCAAGGTACCGTTCAAATAGTCTCTAACTGTCTACAAAGCCTTTGTGGACCTGAAGCATCGGTTCACAACCGTACCCATCCTCATCTATCCGGCCCTCTCGCGTCAATTTGTGGTGGAAGTGGATGCTTCGGATGTTGGAATGGGGGCCATCTTGTCACAGCGATCTGTCCAGGACCAGAAGCTTCATCCCTGTGCCTTCCTGTCCCATCGTCTCAATCCTGCTGAAAGGAACTTCGATGTTGGCAACCGAGAACTCCTGGTGGTGAGGATGGCATTGGAAAAGTGGAGGCACTGGCTGGAAGGAGCAGAACAGCCATTCCTGGTCTGGACCGACCATAAAAACCTGGAATATCTCCGTACCGCAAAGTACCTTAACTCCAGGCAGGCCCGGTGGGCCCTCCTATTCACCAGATTCAACTTCACCATCTCCTACTGCCCAGGGTCTAAGAATGTGAAGCCTGACGCCCTCTTCCGCATATACAGTCCCTCTGCCACACTCTCGACCTCTGAAACCATTCTCCCTACCTCATGCCTTGCTGCCACTGTGGAATGAGGTATTGAGAACCTGGTCCGCGAGGCACAACGCTCCCAGCCTGGACCTGAAGGGGGCCCGGCTAACCGGCTGTTTGTCCCTAATCCAGTCCTGTCCCGCGTTCTGGAATGGGCTCATTCCTCCAAGCTGACCTGTCATCCAGGGTCCCTTCCTCCGACAATGCTTCTGGTGGCCCACAATGGTTCCTGAAGTCTCTGCCTTCGTCGCCACATGTACAGTGTTCTCAGAACAAGGCTCCGCGGCAAGCTCCTTCTGGCCTCATTCAGTCACTACCGGTCTCTCATCGTCCCTGGTCTCATATATATCTGGACTTTGTCACTGGGCTCCCTCCGTCTGATGGCAACACTGCCATTTTGACGGTATTCGATCGGTTCTCCAAGGCCGCCCATTTCATCCCTCTCCCCAAACTACCTTCTGCCAAGTAGACGGCCCACCTTATGGTGCAGCACGTCTTCCGGATCCATGGACTCCCGGTAGACGTGGTCTCCGATCGGGGTCATCAGTTCTCGTCTCAGTTCTGGAAGGCATTCTGCACCCTTATTGGGTTGTCAGCCAGCCTGTCATCCGGACTCCATCCCCAAACTAACGATCAGTCGGAGCGAGCCAACCAAGACCTGGAGACCACCTTAAGGTGCCTGGTCTCAACCAACCCCACTATCTGGAGCCGTCAACTGGTCTGGGTGGAGTATGCCCGGATCACTCTTCCCAGTTCTGCCACGGGACTCTCCCCTTTCGAGTGCTCAATGGGGGATCAGCCTCCACCCAGACATTTGTCCGCTGCAGTCGACGTACCTGGAGAAGATCCAGGGTGGCTATTCTCAAGACCAACTCCAGGTATCGTCGACAAGCGGACCGTCACCGGACTCCAGCTCCCCGCTAGCGCATTGGGCAGTGGGTTTGGCTTTCCACTCGGAATCTGCCCCTTCGGATAGAGTCCCGCAAACTGTCTCCCACGGTTCATTGGTCCTTTTCCCATCTCTAGAGTTCTGAGTTCCACTGCTGTCCATTTTGTGTTACCCCGTACCCTCCATATTCACCCTACCTTCCATGTGTCTAGGATTAAACCTGTGTCTCACTGTCCTTTGTCTTCTGTCTCCAGGCCCATCCATCCCCCCAGGTTATTGTTGGCCAGCCAGCGTATACATGAGACGCTTCCTGAAGGTTTGACCACGGGGCAGGGGTTTCCAGTACCTGGTTGACTGGGAGGGTTATAGTCCGGAGGAGAGGTGCTGGGTTCCTGCTAAAGACATCTCGGACCCGGCCCTCATCGTCGATTTCCACCGCCGATACCCCGGTCAGGCGCCCAGGTAGGATGCCAGGTTGCGTCCCTAGGGAGGGATACTGTCACGCCCTGATCTGTTTCACCTGTTCCTGTGTTTGTCTCCACCCCCTCACTTATTTTCCCCAGTGTATTTATTCCTGTGTTTCCCGTCTCTCTGTGCCAGTGTGTATGTTTAGTCAAGCCAACCAGCATGTTTTTCCCGTACTCCTTTTGCTATTCTCCTTTTTCTAGTCCTCCCCGTTTTGACCCTTGCCTGTTTCTGGACTGCACCTGCTTGCCTGACCATTCTGCCTGCCTTGACTACGAGCCTGTGTGTCACTCTGTACCTCTTAGACTCTGTTCTGGTTTTGACCTTTTTGCCTGTGCATGACCATTCTCTTGCCTACCCCTTTTGGATTATTAAACATTGTAAAACTCCAACCATCTGCATCTGGGTCTCGCCTTGTGCCTTGATAAAGTGCCTTCAAAGCTCATCAATAAGCAAAGGACCCTAGGACTAAACACCTCCCCCTGCAACTGGATCCTGGACTTCCCGACGGGCTGCTCCCAGGTAGTGAAGGTAGATAACAACACATCCGCCACGCTGATCCTCAGCACAGAGACCCCTCAGGGGTACGTGCTCAGTCCCTTCCTGTAATCCCTGTTCACTAATGACTGCACGGCCAGGCACATCTCCAACACCACCATTAAGTTTGCAGATGACACAACAATGGTAGGCCGAATCACCAACAACGATGAGACAGCCTATAGGGAGGAGGTCAGAGACCTTGCCGTGTGGTGCCAGGACAACAACCTCTCCCTCAACGTGATCAAGACACAGAAGATTAGTGTGGACTACAGGAAAAATAGGACCGAGCACGCCCCCATTCTCATCTACGGGCTGTAGTGGAGCAGGTTGAGAGCTTCATGTTCATTGATGTCCACATCACCAACAAACTAACATGGCCCAAACACACCAAGACAGTCGTGAAGAGGGCACGACAAAACCTATTCCCCCTCAGGAGACTGAAAAGATTTGGCATGGGTCCTCAGATCCTCAAAAGGTTCTACAGCTGCAACATTAAGAGCATTCTGACTGGTTGCATCACTGCCTGGTATGGCAACTGCTCGGCCTCCATCTGCAAGGCACTACAGAGGGTAGTGCGTACAGCCCAGTACATTACTGGGGCAAAGCTTCCTGCAATCCAGGCACTAAAAATTGTCAAAGACTCCAGCCACCCTAGTCATAGACTAGGCAAGCAGTACCGGAGCATAAAGTCTAGGTACAAGAAGCTTCTGAACAGCTTCTACCCCCAAGCCATAAGACTCCTGAACATCTAATCAAAGGCACCCAGACTATTTGCATTGCCCCCCCTCTTTTACACCGCTGCTACTCCCTGTTGTTATCATCTATGTATAGTCACTCTATCTGCATGTACATATTACCTCAATTACCTCAACTAACCGGTTCCCCCTCACATTGACTCTGTACCGTACCCACCTGTATATAGTCTTGCTATTGTTATTTTACTGCTGCTCTTTAATTACTTTCTACCTACAACAACATCCGGTGAAATTGCAGTGCACGAAATTCTGAATACAAAAATCTTAATATTAAACATTCATGAAAACAGGGAGTTTTTCCTAGCCACCGTGCTTCTACACCTGCATTGCTTGCTGTTTGCGGTTTTAGGCTGGGTTTCTGTACAGCACTTTGAGATATCAGCTGATGTACGAAGGGCTATATAAATAAATTTGATTTGATTCATACATCATTTAAACGCTGAACTTCTTGTTAATCCAACCGTGTTGTCAGATTTCAAAAAGGCTTTACGTCAAAAGCATACCATGCGATTATCTGAGGACAGCGCCCCACATCAAAATACTTTTTCAACCAGCACAGGTGTCACAAAATCACAAATAGCGATTAAATAAATCACTTACCATTGAAGATCTTTCTATGCAATCCCAAGGGTCCCAGATACACAATGAATGGTCGTTTTGTTCGATAAAGTCCTTCTTTATATCCAAAAAAGTCAGTTTAGTTGGTGCCAATGATCTCAGTAATCCACTCGTTCAACATGCATACAAACTAATCCAAAATGTTAGCGGTAAAGTTTGTCCAAACATGTTTCTAATGAATTCTCAGGTACTGTAATATCTAAATTAACAATAATATTTTAGACGGAGAATAGTATGTTCAATAGGGATGATAAATAATGAAGAGCACGCACCTCATTCACGCGCCAACATGACTACGTTTCTAATGGGAGACACCTTGTAGTTTTTCCAACTACTTGCTCATTTTTCAAAAAACAAGCCTGAAACCCTTTCTAAAGACGGTTGACATCTAGTGGAATCCATAGGAACTGCAATCCGGGTCCTATCTATTTGTATTTCCCATAGGCTAGCACTGAAATGGCCTGTGACCTAAAACAAACCCTATCTGGATGGATCTTCCTCGGGTTTTCACCTGCCATATCAAAAGAAGTTAAGGGCTCGGAAGTAAGCATTTCACCTGTTGTATTCGGCACGTGACTAATAACAATTTATTTTATTTGAGTAAAAGTAAAGATGCCTTAATAGAAGTCATCCAGTAAAATACTACTTGAGTAAAAGTCTAAAAGTACTTGGTTTTAAATATAATTAAGTATCAAAATGAAATGTAATTGCAAAAATATACTTAAGTATCAAAAGTAAAAGTATAAATAATTTCAAATTCCTTATTTTAAGCAAACCGGATGGCACCATATTCTTGTTTTTTATTTATTCACAGATAGCCAGGGGCACACTCCATAATTTACAAATGTAGAATGTGTTTTTAGTGAGTCTGACAGATCAGAGGCAGTAGGGAAGACTATGGATTTTCTCTTGATAAGTGTCAATTGGACCATTTTCTTGTCGATATAACATTTTCTTTATGAATGTAGTGAAGTAAAGATAAAAGTTGTCAAGAATATAAAAACTTAAGTCAAATACTAGTTAAGTACTTTACACCACTGCTTGTTTAGCACATTTTTACACCTGAACCTATTTAGGCAAAGGGTTTGAATACTTATTGAATACTTATTTAAATACTTACTGACTCGATACATATTGGGTATTGTGTGTAGGCAAGTGACAACAATTTAAATCCTGGCTGTAACACACCGAAATGTGAAAGAAATCAAGGGGTGTGAATACTTTCTGAAGGCACTGTACATCATGCCGATAATATAGCTAGGAGATTAAATGGATGCAAAACAAATGAACATGAATGCCTTGCATTGCAGTGACATTCAAGTAAACAACCTCCATTCTCTATATGTCATGCCCCATCAATATTTACACCATATATCAGGATGATGCAATGTCCTGTATGAGACTTGAGTGAAATTAATATTAGTGTGTTGTGGTGTCTATGTTTGCACAGTGCTTTGCTGTATGTTATCGGAGGAAGCAGCTCATAGGTTTAATGTGTTTTAAGCTGTAACAGCAAGAGATGACTGAAGAGGGGGAGAAACACGTCAGATTTATAAAATCACCACGGGTGATGAGATACCATGTATTTATGTGACTGCAATATCAAAGCAAAACCCCTCACACACCATAGAATGTACCATAGACACAGTACACACAGTGCACACAAAAGGTATACAGTACACACTGAACATACAGTGCCTCGAGAAAGTATTCAGACCCCTTGACTTGTTCCACATTTTGTTACGTTAGATTTATTTCAAAATGTATTAAATTAACATTTCCTCATCAATCAACACACAGTACCGCCATAATGACAAAGCGAAAACAGGTTTAGATATTTAAAAAACAAACAGAAATACCTTATTTACATAACTATTAAGACCCTTTGCTATGAGACTCAAAATTGAGCTCAAGTGCATCCTGTTTTCATATATCATTCTTGAGAGGTTTCTACAACTTGACTGGAGTCCACCTGTGGTAAATTCAATTGATTGGACATGATTTGGAAAGGCACACACCTGTCTACAGTTGACAGTGCATGTCAGAGCAAAAACCAAGCCATGAGGTCGAAGAAATTGTCCTTAGCACTCCGAGACAGATATGTGTCGAGGCACAAATCTGGGGAAGGGTACCAAAACATTTCTGCAGCATTGACAGTCCCCAAGAAGACAGTGGACTCCATCATTCTTAAATTAAAAACGTTTGCAACCACCAAGACTCTTCCTAGAGCTGGCCAACATGAGCAATCGTGGGAGAAAGGTCTTGGTTAGGGAGGTGAGCGAGCCCCAGTGTTCCTCTGTGGAAATGGAAGAACTTTCCAGAAGGACAACAATCTCTACAGCACTCCACCAATCAGACCTTAATGTTAGAACGGCCAGACGGAAGCCATTCTTCACTCTATGGTGAAGCATGGTGGTGGCATAAGGCTGTAACGTAACAAAATGTGGAAAAAGTCAAGTCAATGCACTGTACACACAACACACACACACACACACACACACACACACACACACACACACACACACACACACACACACACTAGGAAATGATGCAGAAAATTGCATTGATCAAAGCCACAATCTATCTGCAATATTGAAGCTGATTTACCCTTTAAAAAATACAAAATAAATGTGTCACGTTCGTCATAACGATGAGCAAGGCGCAGCATGAGATGAATACATTCTACTTTTATTAAAACGAAGAACACTTAAACAAACTAACAAAATATGCGAGGCTATAAGTCGCTCTGGATAAGAGCGTCTGCTAAATGACTTTAATGTAAATGTAAATGTTTATAAACACGAGTGCTGACATGCAACTAAACATAGACAATAACCCACAAAACCAAAATGGAAAATGGCAACCTAAATAGGATCCCCAATCAGAGACAACGATAAACAGCTGCCTCTGATTGGGAACCAATTCAGGCCACCATAGACCTTCATTAACCTAGACAAACCAAAACCCCATAGATGTACAAAAAACCCTAGACAAGAAAAACACACATATACCACCCTCATCACACCCTGTCCTAACCAAAATAATAAAGAATACAAAGATAACTAAAGTCAGGGAGTGACAATAGGTCGACAACAGTACACACATACAGAACATACAGTCAATAGGCATGCTGTACATTACAAATGCAATGAACGACACATACAACAATACATAAATGATGTATGTAGCTTTCTGCCTTTATAACATGAATTGTGGTGAATGTTGAAGTCGGGGCTCATTACACCCAGGGCAATACAGTGTGAAACATATTCAGCCTGCTGTGTCTGTTGTCTAAAGCAGCTGAAGGCCAGGGAAGTGCAGATCAAAGCTGGGGTAGAGATGGAATCATGGGTAGTGGTGGCAGCGCAGTGTGTAGACTGACACAGTGAGAGAGGCACAGGACTGCAGCCTGATAACCTGCAGACTAGGAACACTGGCCTGGGAATACTGGCTATCCCACAATGCCCCTGTATGCTACACACATACACACGCACATGCACACTCCCACACAAACATATAGGGAGATAAACACACACGCAAATGTACGCCTGCACACACACACACACATGGAGAGGCACACACACACACACACACAAAGCACATCCCATGCCATCCCTACCACATCAAAAACCCTCCTCAAATGTCAGACCTCCACATCAAACAGACTAGGCTACATTACCAAATGTCTAGCCTGTCAGATGACTCGACGTGATATATACATTCCCTCTTCACTTGACAGTCTCATCTTGTCCACATAAACTTTTGTACAGTCCAACAAGGTTTTGTGATCTTTTTAGTGCATGATTTAGCTACAGTTTTGGTACTTAGGCCCAGCTTTTACAGATATTATTGATTGAAGTGGACGGCTGCTTCAGTGAAGGAGATATCACCATGCGTGTTTTATCACCGAAGGTTTTCGGGCTGTCAGTGGCTGCTTTCATAACCAACAAAACCCCCCACATACTGTACACACACACACACACACACACACACACACACACACACACACACACACACACACACACACACACACACACCTCCTTCAGTGATGGTTAGAAAATAGATTGAGCTCAACAAGCCCTGGCGGAGAATCGTTGTAGGCGAGTGAGCTCGGCTTAATTTGTTTCCAACTCACTGCGCTGCAAAGTGTTTATATAAAAATGTTGCTCCATCTGCTCCTTGGAGTGGAAAATTGTGTCCCTTCTTCGACATAAACAGAGATGGTATAGTTTTATCGCACCGATGAGTCTGGGAAAATTTCCACACATACAGTGTCTTCAGAAAAATAATCACTCCCCTTGACATTTTTCATATTTTGTCGTGTTGCAGCCTGAATTTAAAATTGATTAAATTGAGATTTTGTCACTACCTTATACACAATACTCGATAATGAAAAAGTGGAATTATGTTTTTCGTAAATTTTACAAATGAACGATAAATTATAAGCTGAAATTTCTTGAGTTAATAAGACAACCCCTTTGTTATGGCAATATTTTTTGTTTCTTAACAAGCCATATAATTAGTTGCATAAACTCACTCTGTGCAACAATAGTGTTGAAATTATTTTTGAATGACTACCTCATCTCTGTACCCAACATATACAACTATTTGTAAGGTGTCATGGTTCCACCTGTCACCAGAGGGCGGCAGAGACCACCCTAGAGACATTAACAACACTCGGTGTGTCCTAGGTGTGTCCTATTTAGTCGTTATGATTTCCCTGTTAAAAGAGGTGTGTTTTCTGTTGCCCTTTGCAGAAGCTTGAATTGTTTAACATGTGCGTTTGTTTCCTGAGTGAGTTAACGAGACATAGTGTTTGTTGGTTTTCAAGTGTACTGTGATCCCGAGGCTACCGTTTCTCAGTAAAGAATTATGTTTATCCTTAATCACTGATTCCTCATCTGGTCTCTTCTCTGCACCTGGGTCCAACCTCACCATGTCACAGCAAGCCTCTGCCTCAACATGGACCCAGAAGAGATCACCCAGATCCAGAATGCTTATAACCCATCAAGGAGCACTACTGGCCGGCAGCAAGAACAACTCTCCCAAATATCAGAGACCCTACGGGCACTTACCGATTCCCTCCAAAAATGGCCCAACCCAGGAGAAGCCAATGCCCAAGTCTCATCGCCCAGTGCTACAGGCGTCGCTATAGTTCCTCCAGGGAACCTGCACCAGGAACCCAAGATCACAGCCCCCGAGCGGTATAATGGCCACCTGGTAGGATGCAAAGGGTTCCTCGCTCAGTGCTATCTGGTGTTTGAGCCACAGTCCTCCTTGTCCCACACCGTTTGGGCCATTATTTCCTTTATCGTCTCTCTACTCTCGGGCAAGACCCTAGCGTGGGCCATGGAGGTGTAGGAACAGCAGCCACCATCCTGCAGCTCCATATTAGCCTTCACTGCCAAGCTGCGATAAGTCTTCAACCACCCAGTTGGCGGACGAGAAACGGAAAGCCAGCTGTTCAACCTCCGCCAAGGGGCAACACCAGGGGCTGACTTCGCCACTGAGTTCCGCATCTTAGCCGCCGAGAGTGGGTGGAATACTGAGGCACTAGTCACCGCTTTCCACCAGGGTCTGTCTAACTCCATCAAGGATGAACTGGCCACTTGGGAATTTGGAGAGGACCTCGAGTCCCTGATAACGCTGGCCATCAGGATGGACATCCGAGAATGTGTGAGACATGGCCTTTTTGACACCATCCTGGTTTCCGGAGCACCCCAAGCCCAGCATTGAGGAGCCCAGGCTGCTGAGCCCACAGGAACGTGAGTGGTGCATGCGCGACGGCTGCTGCCTCTACTACGGAGGTCTCAGCCATCTCCGTTTTACATGCCCATAGTTGACGGAAAATGCCAGGGCTCGCCAGGACAAGGGGAGACCCTGACGAGCTGTGCAGTTACACCCCAGCTCCCCGGTCACTGTCTGACACTACCCGCAACCCTCCATTGGGACAACTGTCAGCACCACATTCAAGCCTTCGTTGACTCCGGGGCCGCGGACAATTTCATTGACCAATACTTCACCAGAGAATTACAAATCCCCTTGGGGAAATGTCCAATCCCTCTGCAGATTCAAGCCCTCGATGGACACCCCATTTACTCCATCCAGGTGGAATATAAGACCAAGCCAATTCTACTGCAGGTTGAGTTGAACCACTTTGAGACTCTTAGTTTTCTTTTGATCCCTGCTCCCGAGAACCCCCTTATCCTAAGGTACCCCTGGCTAGTGCTACGTATCCCACTATTCTCCTGGTCCACGTGACACCTAGAATAGGGAAAAACATCTACCCGGCTCAACCTCTCCCTGGGGCCGTCTGTACTCCCTCTCGACCCCTGAAATAGCAGTCAGGGACAATTACATCCGGGAGTCGCTGGAGGCAGGTTTCATTCGCTCCTCTACATACCCAGCTCGTGCAGGCTTCTTCGTGGGAAAGAAGGATGGAGGCCTCTGTCCCTGTATTGCTTACAGAGGGCTGAACAGTATTGTGATTTAGAATCATTACACCTTACCCCTGATGTTCACCACCTTGGACTTGGCCAATGGGGCCCAATTCTTCACCAAACTGGACCTCCACAAAGCTTACAATATGGTGAGAATCAGGGAGGGAGATGAATGGAAGACTGTCTTTAACACCACGAGTGGCCACTGAGTATTTAGTCATGCCCTTCGCATTATCGAACACACCGGCAGGCTTCCAAGCATTGGTCAATGACACACTTAGGGATATGTTGAATCGGTTTGTCTTTGTTTACCTCGATGCCATCCTGATCTTCACTTGTCAAGATAGCATGTATCCCAACCCTGGGCCAAGTCCCAGAACCATAAAAAACAGAACCAGCCACATATGTTTTGGGACTGTTACAATCAGTCTGGTTTCTGGGAATTAATATTTAAATGTTTCGCTTATATATATCTCAGCAAAAAATAAGCGCCCTCTCACTGTCAGCTGTGTTAAATTTCAGCAAACTTAACGTGCAAATATTTGTTTGAACATAACAAGATTCAACAACTGAGACATATATTTAACAAGTTCCACAGACATGTGACTAACAGAAATGGAATAATGTGTCCCTGAACAAAGGTGGGTCAAAAGTAACATTCAGTATCGGGTGTGGCCACCAGCGCATTAAGTACTGCAGTGCATCTCCTCCTCATGGACTGCACCAAATTTGCCAGTTCTTGCTGTGAGATGTTACCCCACTCCTCCACCAAGGCACCTGCAAGTTCCCGGACATTTCTAGCCCTCACTCTCCCATCCAAGAGATCCCAGACATGCTCAATGGGATTGAGATCCGGGCTTTTCGCTGGCCATGGCAGAACACTGACATTCCTGTCTTGCAGGAAATCACACACAGAACAAGCAGTATGGCTGGTGGCATTGTGATGCTGGAGGGTCATGTCAGGATGAGCCTGCAGGAAGGGTACCACATGAGGAAGGAGGATGTCTTCCCTGTAACACACAGCATTGAGATTGCTTGCAATGAAAAACCTCAGTCCGATGATGCTGTGACACACCGCCACAGACCATGATGGACCCTCCACCTCCAAATCGATCCCGCTCCAGAGTTCAGGGCTCGGTGTAACGCTCATTCCTTCGGCGATAAACGCGAATCCAGCCATCACCCCTGGTGAGACAAAACCATGACTCGTCAGTGAAAAGCACGTTTTGCCAGTCCTGTCTGGTCCAGCGACCGTTGGTTTGTGCCCATAGGTGACGTTGTTGCCGGTGATGTCGGGTGAGGACCTGCCTTACAACAGGCCTACAAGCCCTCAGTCCAGCCTCTCTCAGCTTTTTGCGGACAGTCTGAGCACTGTTTGAGGGATTGTGCATTCCTGTTGTAACTCGGGCAGTTGTTGTTGCCATCCTGTACCTGGTCCCGCAGGTGTGATGTTCGGATGTACCGATCCTGTGCAGGTGTTGTTACACATGGTCTGCCACTGCAAGGATGATCAGCTGTCCATCCTGTCTCCCTGTAGTGCTGTCTTAGGCGTCTCACAGTATGGACATTGCAATGTATTGCCCTGGCCACATCTGCAGTCCTCATGCGTCCTTGCAGCATGCCTAAGGCACGTTCACACAGATGGACAGGGACCCTGGGCATCTTTCTTTTGGTGTTTCTCAGAGTCAGTAGGAAGGCCTCTTTAGTGTCCTAAGTTTTCATAACTGCGACCTCAATTGCCTATCGTCTGTAAGCTGTTAGTGTCTTAACGAACGTTCCACAGGTGTATGTTCATCAATTGTTTATGGTTCATTGAACAAGCATGGGAAACAGTGTTTAAACTCTTTACAATGAAGTAATTTGGATTTTTTATGAATCATCTTTGAAAGACAGGGTCCTGAAAAGGGGACATTTATTTTTTTGCTGTGTGTATACGTATGTATGACACTGTTATAGATCCGTCTCCCCTTACAGTCCTTTTTGGACTACTGCTCATAGGTACCCGCCTGTCAAGAATTCAGTCGTACACTGTTACTTAAACAACTCTTTTAGCTGCACTAATACTCCAGAACAGCAAGATGGCAGTTCCCGCATCCTATAAATATTTGGTGGGAGATGTGTTGTGCTCTCTGAAATGACATTTTTTGTTTGTTATTCAATACACGTGGGAACTCCAAACTGTTCTACGATGCTTGTGCTCTGATGTCCTTCTTATTAAAACCAAAATAACTCTGTATTTGACACCCCTGTGACTCATGGGTTGGAGGATATTTTTTTGGGGGGGGGGACATTGAGGTTGCTGTGCCTATCGATTCTTATGGAATGTGACTGGCGGATGCTTTATTCCTTTTGTCCTGTCAGAGACTAACAATGAGCTTGATTTTCCCTGTTTTTCTTTATTTTGTTCACTCTTGCAACTTTCATTTTTGCTCCAGTGGACGGTCAGTCTGTGGCCATGACTGCCTGTGAGTGGTTGTATTTCTCCACCCCTGTCCCTCGTCTGTTTACAGGAACAATGGCGAGGGGACCACGCTGTCCCTGTATTAACTACAGATTGCCCTTTAACCTTTGTACCCTTCAGCCCAGTGTGTTTACCTTGTCTAAAGGACGGTATCTTTACAGCTATTCTTTATTTGACTTTTTTCTAGTTGAGTATATTGTTTATTGTGGTGTTTTGTGTGTAAAACTGAATAAACAGAGGTTAAAAAAATAAAATAACATAAATGGCTGTCTAGCAATGATCAACAACCAATTTGACAGAATTTAAGAAGAATTTAAAAAAATGTTGTAAAAATCGCTGAAGTTGCAAATAGCCCACCCATTTTTACCTACCTCATCCCCATACTGTTTTTATTTATTTACTTTTCTGCTCTTTTGCACACCAATATCTCTACCGGTACATGACCATCTGATCATTTATCACTCCAGTGTTAATCTGCAAAATTGTAATTATTCGCCTACCTCATGCCTTTTGCACACAATGTATATAGACTCCCCTTTTTTTTCTCCTACTGTGTTATTGACTTGTTAATTGTTTACTCCATGTGTAACTCTGTGTTGTCTGCTCACACTGCTATGCTTTATCTTGGCCAGGTCGCAGTTGCAAATGAGAACTTGTTCTCAACTAGCCTACCTGGTTAAATAAAGGTGAAATAAAAAATAAAAAAAATAAAAAAATCCAGGTGTGAAAAGCTCTTAGACTTGCCCAGAAAGACTCACAGCTGTATTCGCTGCCAAAAGTGATTCTAACATTTAATGACTCAGGGGGTGGAATACTTATAGTTGAAGTCGGAAGTTTACATACACTTAGGTTGGAGTCATTAAAACTAGTTTTTCAACCACTCCACACATTTCTTGTTAACAAACTATAGTTTTGGCAAGTCGGTTAGGCCATTTACCTTGTGCATGACACAAGTCATTTTTCCAACAAATGTTTACAGACAGATTATTTCACTTATAATTCACTGTATCACAATAACAGTGTGTCATAAATTTACATACACTAAGTTGACTGTGCCTTTAAACAGCTTGGAAAATTCCAGAAAATGATGTCATGGCTTTAGAATCTTCAGATAGGCTAATTGACATCATTTGAGTCAATTGGAGGTGTACCCGTGGATGTATTTCAAGGCCTACCTTCAAACTCAGTGCCTCTTTGCTTGACATCATGGGAAAATCAAAAGGAAAAAAAGTAGACCTCCACAAGTCTGGTTCATCCTTCAGAGGAATTTCCAAACACCTGTACAAACAATAGTGCGCAAGTATAAACACCATGGGACCACGCAGCCGTCATGACTCTCTGAGGTCATTAAAGAGCCCATGGCACTTATCGTAAGTGTAGGGGTGTTAACCCTGGTGTCCTGGCTAAATTCCCAATCTGGCCCTCAAACCATCACAGTCACCTAATAATCCCCAGTTTACAATTGGCTCATTCATCCCCCTCCTCTCCCCTGTAACTATTCCCCAGGTCGTTGCTGTAAATGAGAACATGTTCTCAGTCAACTTACCTGGTAAAATAACTAATAAATAAAATACCGCCCAGGAAGAAGACGCGTTCTGTCTCCTAGAGATGAACGTACTTTGGTGCGAAAAATGCAAATCAATCCCAGAACAACAGCAAAGGACCTTGTGAATGATGCTAGAGGAAACAGGTACAAACTATCTATATCCACAGTAAAACGAGTCCTATATCGACACAACCTGAAAGGCTGCTCAGAAAGGAAGAAGCCACTGCTCCAAAACCTTCATAACATTTACATTTACATTTAAGTCATTTAGCAGACGCTCTTATCCAGAGCGACTTACAAATTGGTGCATTCACCTTATGACATCCAGTAGAACAGTCACTTTACAATAGTGCATCTAAATCTTAAGGGGGGTGAGAAGGATTACTTATCCTATCCAGACTACGTTTTGCAACTGCACATGGGGACAAAGATCGTACTTTTTGGAGAAATGTCCTCTGGTCTGATGAAGCAAAAATATAACTGTTTGGCCATAATGACCATCGTTATGTTTGGAGGAAAAAGGGGGAGGCTTGCAAGCCGAAGAACACCATCCCAACCATGAAGCACGGGGGTAGCAGCATCATGTTGTGGGGGTGCTTTGTTGCAGGACGGACTGGTGCACTTCACAAAATAATTGACATCATGAGAAAAGGAAATTATGTGGATATATTGAAGCAACATCTCAAGACATTAACGCTTGGTCGCAAATGGGTCTTCCAAATGGACATTGACACCAAGTATACTTCCAAAGATGTGGCAAAATGGCTTAAGGACAACATAGTCAAGGTATTGGAGTGGCCATCACAAAGCCCTGACCTCAATCCCATAGAACATTTGTGGACAGAACTGAAAAAGCGTGTGTGAGCAAGGAGGAAGGGGCCAAAATTCACCCAACTTATTGTGGGAAGCTTGTGGAAGGCTACCTGAAACGTTTGACCCAAGTTATACAATTTAAAGGCAATGCTACCAAATACTAATTGAGTGTATGTAAACGTCTGACCCACTGGGAATGTGATGAAAGACATAAAAGCTGAAATAAATCATTCTCTCTACTATTATTCTGACATTTCACATTCTTAAAATAAAGTGGTGATCCTAACTGACCTAAGACAGGGAATGTTTTACTAGGATTAAACGTCAGGAATTGTGAAAAACTGAGTTTAAATGTATTTGGCTAATGTGTATGTGAATCTAATCAATATACTGTATATTAGTGTATTATTTGTACAACATTTTATGTTAGTCATTTTTTGTCAACGATCTACACAAAACATATATCTCAACCCTACTTTGTAACACAACAAAGTGGAAAAAGTCAAAGGGTGTGAACACTTTCTGAAACCACGGTACACCTCATCTCTCTCTCTCTCTCTCTCTCTCTCTCTCTCTCTCTCTCTCTCTCTCTCTCTCTCTCTCTCTCTCTCTCTCTCACTCACTCACTCACTCACTCACTCACTCACTCACCACTCACTCACTCACTCACTCACTCACTCACTCACTCACTCACTCACTCACTCACTCACTCACTCACTCACTCACTCACTCACTCACTCACTCACTCACTCACTCACTCACCACACACTCTCTCTCTCTCTCTCTCTCTCTCACAGGATACAACCCTCTACCATAGACCAGACCATATAGAGGAGAGGGCCTGTTAGTGATACAGCTCAACTTATCTTTTTCCCTCAAACTGTCATTCCAGTGCCATAACCTTTTATGAGCCCTTTGGGCTTAATGTCTTACATCACAGCTCTATTTTTACCCTGGCACTGCCTTCCCCATCACTGTGCTGTGCAGTAATTCCACTGTTCCCACTAAGAAAATGTCATGCAGAAGATTTAATAGTGTTTTGAATACGTTTATATTCCAGATTATGTATGCATGAAGGTAGATTTGGCAGTACCTCGAGGGCTTTTCTATGTTATACATTTTATTTATAGAAGTTATAACCATTTCAAGGTCAGTCAGCAGATATTGGCGCTGCTTTACAATTTCGCATCTGACATCACCCCACGTTGCCTCTACAATGTTGTTTGTTATGGTTGTTATGAGGTCCTTAATGTGAACTTCAAAACCTATCTCCCTCACAGCCTCCGGTCGTTCAATGCCTGGCCAGTATAATGTTGTTTGGTTGTGGTTGTGTCGTGTCATATCTCTAGTCTCCAGTCTTTTCTATACTTTTTAAAATCTAGTTGTTGGTCACATCATGGATTAGTCAAGTGCATCGTGGGAGTTTTACCTCTGAGAGGTGTAGGAAGGTGAAGGGCTTAAAATCATAAAGAAATCTGGAATCCTAAAAAGAAAGTGTGAACACACAATTACAGATGAAGTGGTGGTGGGGGTTGACATGTTTGGATGACAGAAGAAACTGGTGGATTCTCAGTTTTACCATAAAAACATTCGTAAACCTTATTCATCAGAGTTTAGTCATTCAGCAGACACTGTTATCCAGAGTGACTTACAGGAGCAATAAAGGTTAATAAGTGCCTTGCTCAAGGGCACATCGACAGATTGTTCATGGCTCAGGGATTCAAACTAGCTACTTTTTGCTGGCCCAAAGCTCTTAACCATTAGGCTATCTGCCGCCACCACAGCCAAATTATCACCCTGCAATAGCAATAATTAGCAATAATGTTTCCAATTGGTGTTTCATTTATTTATAATAGTAAATTATTATTATTCATTTATAATAGTAAAAGCCTAGTCTCTGGAATCCTTACTCCTCTCCTCTACTGTCGTTACATTATTGATGTGTGATAAACATTGAGAGGGGTCATAGAGGGGTCATTGGGCTGCCGTTTTTTGCATTTGTTTTAAATAAGTCTGGTAGTCAAACAGTGTGAACACTCACTCACTCACTCACTCACTCACTCACTCACTCACTCACACACACTCACACTCACAGACACACACAGCTGCAGTAGCAGGAAGAGGGACTCCCTGTAACGTTGTGTTAGTGTCAGGAACAGCAGACTACAGAATCAATGAGAACAGGAAGACAAAAAGCATCCAGGGAAGCCCTGCGGACACTGTGCCAGCCCTTCCGTGTGGGTCACAGGTGGCTGGTTGCACCTTAATTGGGGAAGACAGGCTCATAGTAATGGAATAGAATGCTATCAAACATGGGTTCCATGCGGTTAATACCATTCCATTCACTCCATTCCAGCCATTATTATGAGCCGTCCTCCCTTCAGCAGCCTCCTGTGATGTGTGTGTGTCCTCCAGACCAAACCAGCCAGGTAGGAAGCAGACAAAGCCCTCTCAGACTGGAAGTGTTATCCCTCAACAGAACAACAACAGGTCACCTCATAACAAGTTACATACAGATGCTCAACCAACAACAGGTTACCTCATAACAAGTTACATACAGATGCTCAACCAACAACAAGTTACCTCATAACAAGTTACATACAGATGCTCAACCAACAACAAGTTACCTCATAACAAGTTACATACAGATGCTCAACCAACAACAGGTTACCTCATAACAAGTACCATACAGGTGCTCAGCCAACAACAGGTTACCTCATAACAAGTACAAAACAGCTGCTCAGCCAACAACAAGTTACCTCATAACAAGTACCATACAGATGCTCAACCAACAACAAGTTACCTCATAACAAGTACCACACAGATGCTCAGCCAACAACAAGTTACCTCATAACAAGTACCATACAGGTGCTCAGCCAACAACAGGTTACCTCATAACAAGTACCATACAGATGCTCAGCCAACAACAGGTTACCTCATAACAAGTACCATACAGATGCTCAGCCAACAACAAGATAAAGCATAGCAGTGTGAGCAGACAACACAGAGTTACACATGGAGTAAACAATTAACAAGTCAATAACACAGTAGAAAAAAAGGGGAGTCTATATACAATGTGTGCAAAAGGCATGAGGAGGTATGGGAATAATTACAATATTGCAGATTAACACTAGTGATAAATGATCAGATGGTCATGTACATGTATGTGCTGCAGTCTTAACATGTCTGCTGAGGCTGGTTCTAACTTATTCAGGTCATGACACAAAACAATCATTCTGGAACTGCCCAGAATGTATCTATTATTCTGTAAGCCAGAACCAATCCCACCATGACAAAACAAAACATTGGAGTAAGTAAATGCATACTGATAGTAGGGTTGAGAGAGAAATTATATTGTCAATCTTCAAATGCTGAAAGTATTCCTGTTGTGTCCTGCTCTGTGCTCTAAGCCATCTGCTCCTGCCTTGAATAATGGACATGAATTGGACATTATAATCCACATGAATTGGACATTATAATCCACATGAATTGGACATTATAATCCACATGAATTGGACATTATAATCCACATGATTTGGACATCATAATCCACATGAATTGGACATTATAATCCACGTGAATTGAGGCTCCCGAGTGGCGCAGCGTTCTAAGGCACCACATCTCGGTGCAAGATGTGTCACTACAGTCCCTGGTTTGAATCCAGGCTGTATCTCATCCGTCCGTGATTGATAGTTTCACAGGGCGGAGCACAATTGGCCCAGTGTTGTCCATGTTTGGCCAGGGTCGGCCGTCATTGTAAATAAGAATGTGTTGTTAGCTGACTTGCCTGGTTAAATGTAAATGTATAAAACAGGAGGAAAGAAACATCGGTGACTGCAGCCGATATGAGGGGCATGCAGGTAGGACACACACACCAAAATACACAATCTCTCTCTCAAACATACACACGCACACACACACACACACACACACACACACACATCAGCCTTCTAAAACCAGACTAGAGCTGACCCAGAACATTTGGTGACGACCTGCGGTGTCTGCCAGCTGCTACAGTACAGTATGTGGATCACGCCACCCTGCTGTGTCTGCACCAGAAGGAGTAGGTAGTAGAAGAACTCAGGGGAGAGGCCCAGCTCCCTGGTTCTACACTACCGGTGCTCTTGATCTGCCCATCTCTCCCCAAGCCGGGGCCCATCTCTCTCTCTGGGTCAGGAAACCAGGAAGACTGAGGGAGAAACAAAGGGGAAGTCCTCTCTTCCGATCCTCTAACCTCACCTTTCCTACTTTCCTTTCTTGATGTAGGTCTTTTTTTTTAGATGACAGAGATCTGTGGGGAAGCAGCTCCAGTAGAGGACAGGGAGAGAGAACACAGTGGAATTAATTCACACTCTGTTTGACTACCAGACTTATTTAAATACTGCCCACAGCTATTTCTCTCTCTTTCTTTCTATTGCTCTCTCTCTCTCCATCTCTCCATCTCTCTCTCTCTCTCTCTCTCTCTCTCTCTCTCTCTCTCTCTCTCTCTCTCTCTCTCCATCTCTCCATCTCTCTCATTCCTCTCTCTCTCTCTCTCTCTCTCCTCTCTCTCTCCATCTCTCCATCTCTCTCTCTCTCTCTCTCTCTCTCTCTCTCTCTCTCTCTCTCTCTCTCTCTCTCTCACCATATCTCTCATTCCCTAGGTCTGCTGCTTCTCCTTCTCTCATTCCCTCTCTCCTCCTCTTCCCGCTCTGTCTCCCTTCCCCCATTCCCCAGAGCGAGGGGTGAGTTTGGGGTATACGATGCAGCACAGATTTGTTTGTCTTTGTTTGTGTCCTCTTGTGATGCAGAGAGCGAATAGTGAAGAGGAGAGGCGGAGAGTTCCTCTCTGCATCTCTATGGAGAAACACACTCCACTCCTTCAGGTTTCATCATAGGCTAGTGAATGAATGAATTCACTTCTATTGATTAACTGTACAAATACCCTGATACCCAGTAGATCATCCACCTCGGAAGGGCACCTTTATCAGGAGCATGTTGTCTTCCCTGAACGTCACTCATCACTGCCGGCTAGTGTCTACATATCTGTGGCTCAATCCACTAGTGATGGGTCGTTCGCGATGCAGGTGAATGTTGGGAGCCGGCTCGCATATCAGAAGAGCCGAATCTATTCATTAAAATAGAAAACAATTAAGAGATGAATAATCAAAAGATTTAAATGAATAGAATGAACTCATTCAAAGAATGAGAGAGAAAAAAATATATAGGTCTAAATGCTCAAGCGCACACACATTCGTTCTGACTCTCTGCTCAGACTAACCTGTTGTTCCTGTCAATCAGACACGCAGTGTCAACCAATGAACCAAAGATGCTCACTCACAGTCACACACTTAGCGGCCAAGGAGAGAGAGGAAGGACAGCTGTGAAAACAACAGCTGGAAAATGAGTCGGAAGCACAGTAGCATCTGGATGCATTTTAATAATGTAAACAACGTTAGAGCACAGTGTAGAATTTGCCCCAGAAAAACTCATATAAAGCCGGTTCTTGAGAAACTAGCGGGCCTGCTAGTGACAGTGGTGGAGCCAGCACCTCCACACGTGGAGATGTATCCACTCAGTCAAGTAGACCTACTCCACGACCCACAGCAACCCATACGTAGAATGTATGCACACATAAGTCGCTTTGGATAAAAGCGTCTGCTAAATGGCATATATTATTATTATTTATTATTATTCTATGGACCAGTTTATGCCAATGTCCATGTATGTAGCAAAACAAGGCCAAATTGATATTGCATTGGCTAAAATGATTGCCACCGATTTCCAGCCATTTTCATGGTTTTAGAAATTGGAGTAATTGTCTAAATCCAATGTACACAATTCCAAGCAGGAAAACCCTTTCAAAATCACTTATTCCACAACTGTATGAGAGCACACAGGCCTTGGCAGAGGAACTGTTGAGTGGCCAGAGAATGGCAAGTAGATGGAAAAGTGGTCTGTTGTGTTACAACAGACAACAGCTACAATGCAAAGCCATGAACATTGTCTCGCCCACACAATCAACCTGAGTGTAAGAGATGCTCTGAAGGTGATGAAGCCCACTGTGGACAAAGTGGAAGCAGCTGTGGAATACTTCCACAGGAGCACAGTAGGTGCTGAAAAACTAAAGTCTACACAACGCCAGATGGGGATGCCTGAGCTGAGGCCTAAACAAGACTGCACTACAAGGTGGAATTCAACATTTTATATGTTGAAGCAGTTTCTTGAGTCAAAAGATGCCATCATCTCTACCCTGGCCATTGTCACAATGCACCTGTTGATGTTCTGACCCAAGAGGAATGGGAGGTGGTGGAGGAGGTGTGGAGAGTCCTGGAACCCTTTGAGCAGGTCACTGTGGAGATCAGTGGAGAGAGGTACAGTAAGCAGTTATTACTACATCATTATTTAATCCAGTATTATATATGTATATGAGCAGTAGATGAGAATGTAGTATCAGTAGACAAAACATGAACCTGAACTAATAAGTTACTGTTCTCTCTATTCAGCTATGTGACAGCCTCAAAAATGATACTCCTGTGTAAGCGTCTGCAGCGAATCACAGCCAGCTGCCAGAGAGAAGCAAATGTAACCCCAGGACATGTGACAGTGTTGATGGACACCCAATGTTCATCAATGGACAGAAAGTTCCACAGAATGGAATATAATCGCGTGCCATCAGAAACCGCCGCACTTGACCCCAGGTTTAAGAAGTTAGCCTTCAGTGATGCCAGAGCAATTGATGAGGCTCTTCAAATAATAACCTCAGCAGCAGGGAGGGACAGCCCCAGCAGTCAGCTGGCTCAGGAACCAGGGCAACAGGAAGAAGAGGGTTCAGATGGAGCAGAAGCACCAGCAGTAATGCCACAAATGTCTGCTGTTTGACGAGAGAGCAACTGGGGATGCAGCACGAAGGAATCCCTCAGCAAATGTCATAATGGAGGTCCGATCCTATTTGGAGGAGCCCCTCCTGGTGGAATATCAAGGCCTCTTGTCTACCCATGGCTTACTAAAGTCATGACAGGGAGACTCTGCATAGTGACAACATCTGTTCCCTCTGAGAGGATCTTCTCGAAAACAGGACAAATAATTACTGAGAGAAGAAACCGCATAAGCCCCTCGAAAGTGAGGCAGCTTGCATTTCTGAATGAAAATCTCTCATAAAAGCAAAATACGGTCAGCATTGCTGTGTGCTGTTGGTTATAACATGGCAATAAAGAAGAGAGGGAAAAGAGGGACCAGTTTAATGTTTTAAGTGGGATGCTGCAGTTTTGCACATTGTTATTTATTTTTCTTTGATATGGTGCAATATTCTATTATGTTGTTCAGATTATATTCGTTTTGAATTGTTACATTTATATGCACTTTGTTTATATACATTAAAAAGTTATATTTTAAATGCACATGTGTAATATAATTATTTTTCGTAACAAACCAATGCATTTTTAAATACATTGTGGTTAAGGTAGAGTATGATTTCATTTAATAATTTAATTAGGATTGTTTTAACACCAATCATAGTCAAACTATCGCAAACTGTTTGACTTGAAAAAATACTAAACATAATTTTTTTAAAGAGCTGACTCTTTTTGGTGAGCTGAGCCGATTGAGCCGGCTCACTGAAAAGAGGCGGAAAGCCCATCACTACAATCCACTCCCTCCTCCAGCAAGTGTGGGAATAATATATTTTGTAGTGCTGTATACAGTATGTAGCCTGTGGATAGAGGGGTGTTGGGGGGCTTAGTGAATGAGGAGTGAATCACCCAGAGAGCAGAGGAGAGAACACAGATGGTGAGGAGAAGCAGGGCAGCGGGCAGCAGCTGGGATTGAAGCACAAGCCTGGTTCCCTGGGTGCCATCTCTGCTCTGCGGAGGAGGAGCCAGGAGGGCTTCTCCCTCTCCCTCTCTCTCTCTGTTGCTCCCAACTTCTGTCTCTCTCCCCAGCTTCCTAGTTCTCCCTCTCCTCTTCTACTCCCCCATCTCTCTCCCTCTTCTGTAATCCCAAACATAGCTGCTACTCCATATAGCAAGATTGGCCAACTGACGGCCTGCTGGCCGAATTTGGCCCGTGGGTGATTTTATTGGCGCCCCCATGTTTTTTTGTTGTTGCAAGAAATGAATAAATACATGAAAAAGTACACGGGGGCATTGTGATGCTGAAACAGGAAAGTCTCCAAACTGTTGCCACAAAGTTGGAAGCACAGAATCATCTAGAATGACATTGTATGCAGTAGCGTTAAGATTTCCCTTCACTGGAACTAAGGGGCCTAGCCCGAACCATGAAAAACAGCCCCAGACCATTATTCCTCCTCCACCAAACTTTACAGTTGGCACTATGCATTGGGGCAGGTAGCGTTATCCTGGCATCCGCCAAACCCAGATTCGGACTGCCAGATGTTGAAGTGATTTATCATACCAGAGAACGCGTTTCCACTGCTCCAGAGTCTAATAGCGTCGAGCTTGACACAACTCCAGCCAACACGTGTTATTGTGCATGGTGATCTTAGGCTTGTGTGCAGCTGCTCAGCCATGGAAACCCATTTCACGAAGCTCCTGGCGAACAGTTCTTGTGCTGACGTTGCTTCCAGAGGTAGTTTGGAACTCGATAGTGAGTGTTGCAACCGTGGACAGACGATTTTCAGTACTCGCCAATCCCGTTCTGTGAGCTTGTGTTGCCTACCACTTTGCAGCTGAGCCGTTGTTGCTCCTAGACATATCCAATTTTTGACCAACTGACTTGTTGGAAAGATGACATCCTATGACGGTGTCACGTTGAATGTAACTGAGCTCTTCAGTAAGGCCAGTCTACTGCCAATGTTTGTCTATGGAGATGGCATGGCTGTGTGCTCGATTTTTTTTTTTACACCTGTCAGTAACGGGTGTGGCTGAAATAGCTGAATCCACTAATTTCAAGGGGTGTCCACATACTTTTGTATATATAGTGTAATCTGTTCCAAAGTATTCCCATGTATAACAGAGAGATATCCCACGTATAACAGAGAGGTATATGCGATTGTCTACAAATGTAAGCAAGGTATGAAATTATGTTTTAGTCAAATATTATATCTGTTTGCTGTCTGCAAACTACTTGTTTATTTTAGGTTTTGGCCCTCTGACCATCCACTCAAGAAAGAAATGGGCCAGCGCCTGAATCTAGTTGATGATCCCTGCAAAAGAGTTTAGGGGTTTACGGGATGCTGGGAGACTGGTGTTTGTCCCAGGCTGTTTGTAAGCTCTCTGAAGGGACCAGAGCCATTCTCCATGAGTGATGATGGTATCAGATCACACACCTCACAGATGGCGCTGATGATGAACAGAAAAATAATCAGTCAAATCATGTAAACACACATAGTGTTCATGATTTAAAAATTTTTTTTTAACCTTTATTTAACTAGGTTAAGCCCGTTAAGAACAAATTCTTATTTACAATGATGGCCAACCCCGGGCCAAACGACGTTGGGCCAATTGTGCACCGCCCTATGGGACTCCCAAACACAGCCGGTTGTGATCAAACCAGGGTCTGTAGTGACGCCTCTTGGACTGAGATGCAGTGCCTTAGATCGCTGTGCCACTCGGGAGACAATGCAGAGTGATGCCTCGAAGCGTCAAGGGATTGTAGCTTAGGATAGAGACAGACCACCCTTTAACTGCTCAATAGAAACATTATTCAGGGTGTCAATGATAAGCAATGTCGTTGAGTGATAATAGCTATTGTAGTCAATTGTGATAAAGACATGAGCTGATCACGTTCCCAATAATAGAGTGCCTCAAAACTATGACTTATGAAAGAGGAACTAGTATGGTTTCCTTCTCTCTTACGCAGATCATTGTGGTAATATTAAACCTCATCAGAACCAGTGTTTCTATATGGCTAAAGGGGTTGCTAGGCAACTTACAGCACCAGGCAACCAACAGTCTGTAACCTTTTGTGCCCAGAAAACAACATCAGACTACAGGTGTCTGGATAGAGTCTCTTAAATCACCTGGCACCACCTATTCCTTCTCTTTTACCAGTCTCCCTCCAGTGAGAAAAGTTGACCGTGGTTATTTAACCATGTGTGCGACACAAATGGGAAGTCGTGATATGAAGAACAGAAACTTGTCACAGCATGGAGTTTTCTAGGTTCCAGAGTGGCACGGCCAAAGTCCCCAACTGCAAGTTCTTCTCTTCCAGAAAAGGCAGAGGGAACATGACAGAGAAGTGATATCATCCGGGCCAACGATAACTTCTGACCACTATGAGTCGGAACTGAAACTTCGAAGCACAAATAAAAAAACATTTTTATTTTATTTGCTAGGAACAGATGAGTCCTTTTCTCCTCTGATGACCTATGCTTTCCAAGACTGCCAGAAAAGGGAGTCTACCAAAGATTTCCAGTCCTGTCTACTGACATCTGCTGCTACCACCACCGGATACATTAACTAACATCGATATCAGATTGGACCTGATACTGAGGCGGTTTATCCTGGCTTTAGGGAGAGGGAGCCTTGGGAATATGAAAACTGGGGAAACAACGGACCTGCTATCAGAGAGAAATCACATCTGACATGCGGACAATTAGTTAATGGCCGATGACTGAGATTCTGCAGAGGGCAGAGGGAGGGATGGTGACGATGATGGAGGTCTGTGGAGTACAGAGAGAGGGGTGGATGGGGGGAGGGAGGGATAGAGAGATGATGGAGGTCTGTGGAGTACAGAGAGAGGGGTGGATGGGGGAGGGAGGGATAGAGAGATGATGGAGGTCTGTGGAGTACAGAGAGAGGGGTGGATGGGGGAGGGAGGGGTAGAGAGATGATGGAGGTCTGTGGAGTACAGAGAGGGGGTGGATGGGGGAGGGAGGGGTAGAGAGATGATGGAGGTCTGTGGAGTACAGAGAGAGGGGTGGATGGGGGAGGGAGGGGATAGAGAGATGATGGAGGTCTGTGGAGTACAGAGAGAGGGGTGGATGGGGGAGGGAGGGGTAGAGAGATGATGGAGGTCTGTGGAGTACAGAGAGAGGGGTGGATGGGGGAGGGGGATAGAGAGATGATGGAGGTCTGTGGAGTACAGAGAGAGGGGTGGATGGGGGGAGGGAGGGATAGAGAGATGATGGAGGTCTGTGGAGTACAGAGAGAGGGGTGGATGGGGGGAGGGAGGGAGGGATAGAGAGGTGGAGGGAGGAAGTGATAGAGAGATGATGGAGGTCTGTGCTTTTAGAGAAATCTACAGCCGTTCATCTCGGTCTCTCCCTCTAGAGCTCTGCTTCAACTGACCGATGAATCTACAACCATCTACAGTCACATACATCCATTTGATAGATACTAAATAGCCTCTGTTGTACTAAATACGGACATACAGAGGGTGTCCAGTACACATGCTTCATGAGTACATCCCTAAAGGGATACTTGGTGATTTTGGAAATGAGGCCCTTCATCTACTTCCCAAGAGTCAGATATATGTGTGTATGTCTCTGTGTCCAGTATGAAGGAAGTTAGAGGTAGTTTTGTGAGCCAACTACCATTAGCGCATTGACTAGAAGTCTATGGGTCCCTGCTAGCACGATAAAAAAAGTAGCCCTTTAACGGGGAACTATTTCCTAACCCGAGAGTAAAAAAAACAATGTTCCTATTTTCTCTGTGCCATTGTGTTAACTGTGATGGAGTCTGAATGGCCTCGTGTTTTCGCTGTGTGCTGTTCTTATCAGACATCTATTATGCTGCGATTACAGCAGTGATTTCATTACTGTGAAACTGGATTGGGAAGTGGAACAATACCCCCACTGTCTCCATTAGAAATGTATTATTTAAAGATGTGTCGGCCAGGCTTAAAAAAAAAAAACGCATACAGAGTGCCCTGGCTCTATAGCTCACTACAGGTGCATGAGACATGAACCCTATGGAGAGGATTGGAGACAGAGGGCCCTTCTAGATTTATGTCACATCTCAGAAGCACACACACCACACACCTGCCTGCACGCACACATATCCACTGTTCGTTTGCAGTTGTATTGTTGCTGTTGCCGGTGTCTTCTGTCTGTGCTGCTCCTTTTGTTTTACGTTGTTTATTTTTGATCCCGGCCCCCGTCTCCAAAGAGGCATTTTTGTCTCTCGCCAGGCCGTCATTGTAAATAAGAATTTGTTCTTTGTTCACGTTTAATCTTTTTTTAAATGACATATAGATTTTTTTTTTTAAGTCTCTCCTGGTTTGACAAGATATATCAGAGATTTGGTGAGAGATTGCAGTCCTGTCAGGGTTGAGAATGATGTGTGACCGTGTGTATGAACAACCGTCTTTGGTATAACCCAACTGTTGCCCAAATGATTACATGACTGTGGCATACCCACAGAGAACTGCAATTTTAAGCAAGAGGCATGATAGTATTTTTTTTCCGGGTGTAGATTTCTCATGTATAAAAATTGGGTTGGAAACACACTTGATCCCTGCTTCTCATGCCTCCAGTCTGGTTAAGATGTAGCCCGGGCATGGTGGGTGAGATTTGTGCATGTTTCTCAACCCTGAGGGGAACTAATAAAAACGTGTGGATCAATAACCCCCCGTATGAGCTTAGGAAGGATTCTGAGAGGAAGGGAGAGGCAGAGGAAAGGGGAATCAGGGGTCGGTTGAGATAGAATAGAGAGTGATGAGAGAGAAGGGCTAGAGAGGGAACCCTGTGCAGTTTCAGTCAGACATCAGCAGTCACGCAACCCGTTCGGAGCAAAACTCATACGATCCATCCTGGCCATGTTATCAAGGCCCTGGGGCAAGACGTCTATTTCAGATTGGATTTAACAGAGAGCGGCCCGTTCACAGAGACAGTTTTTATGGGCACTGATGCTATAATATACTGTAATGTCTGCTTTCTGCTTTAGCTATTGGCAAATAATTGGCTTGAGTGTAGAATTGCTATTGCTGTTGTCCCTGACTTGAAGAAGAAATACGTTCGTCTATAATTGGAATCAAAAGTATAGGACTCTTTATATACTAAGATATGTTAAACGGCCAGGGTACAAAATACCTTCATCTCAGAACTAGAGGTTTAGTTTGTAGGATATTTCCCAGCCAGTATTATTTGCTGCACAGGGCACTTAGCAGGCATAAACTCTCTCATGTTTGAAGTTTGGCTGCCTTCTAAATGAACCTATTGATAGTAAGTAGCAAGTCTGAACTCTTTTAAAACACACTTGGGCCAACGCTTTCCGTTTTAGACCCCTGTGAAAAGAAGATGGAGGCAATTCCAATAATGGGGAAGGAGGAGGTTTGAGGAAGTGAAATTCATTGAGCCTGTCCACAGTTCAGCCCTCCATTGATTCCATGCACAGGAAATAGTTGTCTGTGGAAAGAAACCTGGAAAATGGGCGCATATATTCAACCAATATGTTACTCTGCCAGACACAGAGCACATTTCTGTTTTTCATCAACCACATGTAGGACAGGCTCTAAAGTATCTCAACAAATACCCTTCAGGAAGTCAAAGAGGGCTGCTAATAGGAGATAATTGCTTGAACTGTCAAATAAATGTTTTTTTAAATCTCAATCAGATCACCTGAATTGAACGAAAAATGACCTGTACATAAAAACATTGAGCTACTTGAGCTCTAGGTCTAATTCCTCACTGAGTTCATAGGTCATAACTTCGTACGAAGTGAGTCCTGGCCCAGGTCCATCTCTAGTGGAGATAGATAGTGGATGTTAGTGTCAGAGGAACGGCGTAACAGCAGGTTAGGAAAATGGCAGCTGCCTCACGAGCCCACTGATACCCATCAGTAAGGAGGAATGCACAGCAGAAGAGGTGAGAGAGAGTAGTGCCATTACCCTACACCCATCTGACACCTAACGAGCTGCTAAATGTCCTTTTAATATACTAAATGGCATGGCCAGATGACAATGACTTTGCACTATTACCACTGTAGCGCAAGGTAGTCCATATGGAGCTCTAGGGCTGGATTTCAACCTATTACAGATAGTCGGTTTCAGAAGAGTGTCAGATTGGGGAAGTTCAGGAATATCACTGTATACAATGGATAAAATTCCGGGCTCCGATCTCATTCATTTGAAATTGAAGGACTAGTATGCCATAGCGTTTGATACGTTGTACAGTACATCAATGGGTCAAATAATGGAAAACAGATTCCTTTCCCAGTGTTCAATATGACGATGTCTTGACAGAATCATTCAGTGCATAGCTAATGGAAGAGCTACAGTGCTTTCAGAAAGTATTCGCACCCCTTGACCTTTTTCCACATGTTGTTGTGTTACAGCCTGGATTTAAAACGGATTACATTCAGATTTTGTGTCACTGGCCTACACACCATGCCACATCATGTCAAAGTAGAATTATGTTTTTTAATTTTTTTTACAAATGAATGAAAAATGAGAACTTGAAATGTCTTGAGTCACTAAGTATTCAACCCCTTTGTTATGAAACGGAGTAAACGTTTGCTTATGAAGTCACATAATACGCTGCGTGGACTCAATAATAGTGTTTATCATTATGTTTGAAAGACTACCTCATCTCTGTACCACACACATACAATTTTCTGCAATGTCCCTCAGTCGAGCAGTGAATTTCAAACACAGATTCAACCACAAAGACCAGGGAGGTTTTCCAATGCCTGACAACAAAAAAGGGCACCTATTGGTAGAAGCACAAGTAGCAAAATTTTAAAAAGCAGACATTAAATATCCCTTTGTCGATGGTGAAGTTATTAATTATACTTTCGATGGTGTATCAATACACCCAGTCACTACAAAGACACAGGCATCCTTCCTAACTCAGTTGCCAGAGAGGAAGGAAACCGTTCAGGGATTTCACCATGAGGCCAATGGTGACTTTAAACGAGTCACAGAGTCTAATGGCTGTGATAGGAGAAAACTGAGGATGGATCAACAACATACTCCACAATACTAACCTAAATGACAGAGTGAAAAGAAGGAAGCCTGTACAGAATACAAATATTCCAAAACATACATCCTGTTTGCAAATAAGGCACTGCAAAAAGTTAAACTGTCAAAAATGTGGCAAGGAAATTAACTTTATGTCCTGAATTCAAAGCATTATGTTTGGGGCAAATCCAACACAACACATCACTGAAAACCATTCTTCATATTTTCAAGCATGGTGGTGGCTGCATCATGTTATGGGTATGCTTGTCATCGGCAAGGACTAGCAAGTGTTTTGGGGGATAAAAATAAATGGAATAGAGCTAAGCAGAAGCAAAATCCTAGAGGAAAACCTGGTTGTCTGCTTTCCAACAGACACCGGGAAACAGATTCACCTTTCAACGGGACAATAACCTAAATCACAAGGCCAAATGTACACTGGAGTTACTCATCAAGATGACGTTGAATGTTCCTGAGTGAGCTAGTTATAGTTTTGACTTAAATTGGCTTGATAATCTATGGCAAGACTTGAAAATGGCTGTCACGCAATGATCAGCAACCAATTTGAGCACATTCAAAAATAACAATGTGCAAATGTGGTACAATCCAGGTGTGGAAAGCTCTTAGAGACTTACCCAGAAAGACTCACAGCTGAAATCGCTGCCAAAAGTTATTCCAACATGCGTTGACTTAAGGGTGTGAATACTTATGTAAATGAGATATATCTGTATTTCATTTTCAATACATTTGCAAAAATGTAGAAAACATGTTTTCACATTGTCATTATGGGGTATTGTGTGTAGATGGGTCAGGAAAGAATCAGTTTAATCCAGTTTGAATTCAGGCTGTAACACAACAAAATGTAGAATAAGTCAAGGGGTATGAATACTTTCAGAAGGCACTTTGTGGCCCCGGGTGAGTCTGATGGAGTTTAAAGTGAGGAGATGAAAGGGTGGAGCAGAGTTGGGTGCCTAGGTCTCTCTCCCTCTTCCCTCCCTCTCTTTCTTTTGATCAATTAAAATCCCTGTTTGGCATCTGCAGGGATGAGTAGGCCTGTGAATACCAACGCATGAGAGGAGGTACCTCCTTTAATCTCTCTCACTCCCTTTCGCCCTCTTTTGTTCTCTCTCTGTCCTCTCTTTCTCTCTCCCTTCCACCTCCCTCTCTCTCGCTCTCTCCACTCGGCAGCACACACGAAAAGGTTAATGAATCGAGAGTGAAGTCTCTCTGCCTGTCGACAGTGTATTGAAGAGCGATGGAGTGTGGATAGGTCATTGTAAAGGCAATGTAAGGAATGGGTTGTTAGTCTACTCTACTGTTACGAAATGCCATTACTAATCAATTATCTCATCCATTTCGTCTCTCCATTTAAATCATGGCATTACGGTGAACACACTGAATGAACCTTGACTTAAAAGTGCTTTCATGGTATGTCTCCTGCCTGCCGTATGTAGTGAAGCAAAAGTGAAGCAGATGATTTAGAGGCCATATCATCCCTTCTGTTAACCGTAAAGTCGGAGCTTTTGCATACGTGTAATACACAAAAGGAACAACAGAACGGGGCGATCCAGAACAAAACAAGTGTGACAACAACTGATCAGATGCTTTGAAACATCCAACTCTTCCTAGACTCTTCTAACATCCAACTCTTCTAAGATACGACCCAACCCTCCAACCCTCCAAACCTCCAACCCCCCCCATCCCAGTATATCGCTCCAGGCCCTGTGATATGAATTATTAAATACAGTAGTGTTTGCACATTTAATGAATATTCAGACCTTTCTACTCTTTCGCTGTCCGTCCCACCCACTGTCACCATCTGTATTCATGTGGCATGGAGGTGGGAGGTTGGTGAGGCTGGCATCCGTTGACAGGAGGACGTGACTGGCACACTGATACCTTGACTGGTACACTGAGACCACTGTTCTGTCCTGGCCCTCCACACTACCTTACCAGCAGGTGATCACACACAGGGGCTGGCCAGGTAAGAGAAGACAGACATCGGGGACTGGGCAGAGGGGAATTGAGAGCAAGAGAGTGCAACTTCGATCTGGCTAAAGCTGTTGGAACAAAGAAATATATTTTTTATTTTTTATTAAAATGATAATCAATCATTCTACAAGTTCATAATTGTACACACCTGTCAAGAAAATGAATTCAATGACCCCCCTGATTTGTGGCATTCTATTTTGGTCATTTAGCAGACACTCTCATCCAGAGCGATTAGAGGTAAGCGGCTTGCTCATTGATGAATCAGCTTGGGGAATCAAACCATCAACCTTTCAGTTACTGGCCCACCGCTCGGGACCACTATGCTACCTGACCTGGTTCATGTATTTAATGCTCTGGACCACTATGCTACCTGACCTGGTTCATGTATTTAATGCTCTGGACCACTATGCTACCTGACCTGGTTCATGTATTTAATGCTCTGGACCACTATGCTACCTGACCTGGTTCATGTATTTAATGCTCTGGACCACTATGCTACCTGACCTGGTTCATGTATTTAATGCTCTGGACCACTATGCTACCTGACCTGGTTCATGTATTCAATGCTCTTCGGCTTGCTTTGTGTGCCCAAACTCCATTAAATGTCTCTAAAGCGCACCACATGGCACAATTTTCAACACAGTTTACTGCTTCAATAAATTATGAATCAAATTCAGATCCCTGGGAATTTCAATTGCAGGTACCTCTCGGAGTGTGATTTGAATATTGGATCAAGGCTCCCCTAGTGTTAAAAGCATTTAAATCGTGTAAGAATTAAACAGTAGATTAGATCAAGTCAAATATTCACAAATCCGCCGAATACAACAGGTGTAGGCTTTACTGTGAAATGCTCCCTTACAAGCCCTTAAAATGTTGGGTTAAAAAGTAAGAAAAGATTAGCAAATAAAATACAAAAGGAAACAGTAACACAGTAAAATAACAATAACGAGTGGCTATATACAAGGAGAACCGAGTCAATGTGTGAACGTGACTAGGGAATCAGGATGTAGATCATAAACACGAGTAGCAGCAGCGTGTGTGAAGAGTGTGAAAGAGTGTCTATGTGTGTGTGTTTTGTGTGCATGAACGTATGCGTGTGTGTTTGTATGCGTGTGTGTGTGTGTTGGAGTGTCATTGTAGTAAGTGTGAGTGTGTGGGTAGAACCCAGTGAGTGTGTGGGTAGAACCCAGTGAGTGTGTGGGTAGATCCTTTCACCCTCCTCTCTAGTGAGTTTCTACCATTCTAAATTCCAAGCATCTGTGGAAGCTCTTTGCCACCTTCTCCTCCCTCCTGAACCCCCCCCTCCCTCCTCCCTCTCTGCAGTGAGTGTGTGGGTAGAACCACAGTGAGTGAAATGTGGACGTAGAACCCCTCCTCTCTTCTCCAGACCATTTGAGTGTCATCAACTCATCCCTGACCGCTGGGTCTTCAGAACCACCCCTTCTGAGTGAGATGTCAACAACTACAGACCAGTATCCCTTCTCTCTTTTCTCTCCAAAACTCTTGGCGTAGAACCTCTCAGTGAGTGTCAGGTTTCAAGACTAGTCATTCAACTGAGACTAGAACCCAGTGAGTGTGTACTGGAACCATCAGATCCTCCTCTCCAGAACCCAGTGAGTGTGCATAGAGCCAGTGCAAGAATGTTAGGTCTCAAATAAAACAACTTCTCCTTTCCCCTTCTGAAGTGGCACCTTTGACAGAGAACACACACAAGGCGGTGTCCCGTTCCTGTACTCTACAACATCCGCAGACGCGCACGCACATACCAACTCCATAGAGCGCACACACAACACCCTGCACGCGCCCGTTCGCGCATAAGGTGTATGCACCAATTTGTAAGTGTGCACACACACACACACACACACAATCAGGCACATCTCCCGTCTTGACACATTAAACACACACACACCCACACTCTCACGCACCCCGCACGCACTGGCTTCCAGTTGAAGCGCTACAAGACCATGGTGCGCACGCACGCACGTACCTCCAGGCTCTGATCACGCACGCACGCATCCACCTCTGGCCTGCTCGCCTCCCTACCACACACTCACGTCAATGTAATGCATAAAAGTACATGTTGTCATCACTACTGCTCAGAGCCTTATTTCAACTAGAGTAATTCAGCTATTTGTCTGCTATTACTGAAGCGTCATCCTCACTTTTTCTCTTCCTTGTCTCCAGGGACTGTTTGCACCTGTAAACTCCCATTTCCTGGGTGTCATCAATCACAGTACAACTCTGTATGGAGGTCAGGTACGGCACACAAGGGACCTACCTCACCTCCATCATACTACAACCCTTGGAGGGACAGTGATAATCAAATCACTCAAGACCTGCTCATAGCCTCTCCATCCTTTGAGTGTTAGGAAGAATCTATCATTCATTCAAATAACTTATACATGTCACACGTAGACTCGACATCCCCATAGATAGAATATGCATTACTGTAAGTGGGATGGACACGATATCTATAGTTATCATGCCATCTAACGGTACATTTGAGTATGACTGCTGGTAACATGTTTTTACTCCCATTCCACTCCAATCCAGTAGGTGGCAGGATTTCACAAACCCAATAAACCTTTGCTGTCATCTAGTGGACATATTGCTCTATTGCCCTCTTCTATGTCAGGACTATTGTGGTCCATGTTTGCTGTGTTCAAGTGTACTGTAAAATAGATGGCTCTCCTATTCTTAGCACTTTGCCCAGTCATATTCAAGGTTAGAACTACCGTCCTAGGGCTTTTCATGCTTCTAGCCTTGATTTGCATTTTTGATAATATATCTACATCATTTCACTTTTTAATGTCTATAGTATCTATAGATGTTATCCAATCAATTTGGTAACCCCTCCCTCTTCAATTCAGGCTTGTTTGGGAAAAAGCTGTTCAAAAGAGGACATTGTATTATCATATCTTTGTACTCCCTGACGAAAGGCCATGCAGCCCGAAACGCGTCAGAATTTTAAAACTTTGTTTCCATTGAACACAAATAAAGGCATTTTCATTAACTATATGACGTGTGGTCCCCCTTTCTTTTTGAAAACCTTAGAAACAGCTCAAATGAACAAAACTATGACACAGCAGCAAGATGTTTCAGTGAAAACTTTAATCTTCTTCTAAAATGATACGATTATTCAGATGTTACAATTGTACAACCCGGCATGCTTTCTATGCCTCTCAATTGTCAATTTATTTCCCAAAACAATTTGCAGGACATTTAACAGTGAACAACAGTGCATTTTGGATTCAAACCTTTTAGAAGTCCCTGTTGGAAGATATCTGTGGGAGAAGAGTGTTTTTGGTTTGAGGTCAGATTATTTCAGAAAGTCCTTGTATTACCTGGGGGGAGATGGGGATTGAGAGAAATCAGCATAAACTCAAAAGAAGCTAAAGAAATCTAGAAGTAGTAGTACCCAGTATGACCAGTATCTATTGTCCTCCATGTCTGTACGGGCCTTATCAATGCCCTGTAGTACTGGGTATTACTGGGTTATAAGAGGGTAAAGGTCAGACCTAGGTCCGATACGTTAAATACTTGAGGTGCACTTCATTTACCTTGACTAGCATGCAGGTTGGGTGGAGTTTGCACTTTTGCTACTATTCTATTGGTTCCATTGTACCAGACAAGCAAAGCACACCTCCAGTATTTGACATAGACTCCGGTCTGAATCATTATAATTACAGGTTATCTAACAGGCACACTGCGGAGACTGACTGACTACTGATAAAGTCTCTCAGTAGACTGAATATGCAGCATTCCCACTACGTTCTCCATCTATTCTACTCTCTAAGGGTATTCCCTAGGGTTAGGGCAGGCAGCCTTGATATTCAACCACGCCAGTGTTCAAATTCATCTCCACAGAAACTATGAAGGTTGGGAGGCTTAAAGAGACTCTCCTCACAGGCCCTCGTCACTGTGACCTCACCGTGACGTCACGTCAATGACCAATCAAAACACAGGAAATGTTGTCAGAGGCAGCACTATACGACTTTTAGAGAATACAAAATAAACAACAACATTCAAGTAATCCCATGGTCTTAAAAATACAAAATCAAATGTAGAACCATTACACATTTCAAACCTTACCCATATTACTTAGGTATAAAACAATTCAAATCTTAATAATTATAATAACATAAAAATAATAATGCCGGTTTGTGATACCATTATTATGGAGTAGCAACTTCCAAGGAGGTAAGACAAATGCCATGCACAACAATTGTTGAATAATAAAGAACACGAAATCATTTCCAATCTATTCATAAGTAACGGATGTTTGTCTCATAGAGATAGACAAAGGACTCATCTTTGTATCTGTGCCATAATGGCATACGTGACTGCACGGGCATCTCCATGTTAGAGTAATCCATTTTCTTCTCAATTTGTATGAGAAAAAAAGCGAAAAGCTTGCATTGGTGATTTACCACCACCTGCAGTTCTAGAATCCTGAACAAAAGCTCGTGTGTCACTTGTGGATTGTGGCCAATAGATGGCGGTAATATATCTTAAAGCCATTTACAAACCATAGGCAACCCAATTTTGAAGAAGTAGAGGACAATGTTCTGATCATTGGCTGATCGCTCCCAGCCCATAGGAATCCTCACCCAGTTGACAAAAATTGAATGTTTGAAAACGTAATGGCAATTTCCATGCTAAAACGGGTTATATACATTTAGATTCCTCTATCTATCTCCATGGTTTATCTCTCTCAGCACGACCAGGCAGGGTAGTGGGGGATGGAGGGAGGCAGAACAACTTCAAAACATTTCAATTTCCTGGGTCATGTTGGACCACTGATAAACACTGGGTAAATAAAACAAGGTGAAGTGCTTTAATACATCTGTCTTGGTTTTCAGAACGGTCATCTGAACACGGCTGTTTTTACAATACCCACCAGTAGTTTTAGTGTTTTAACCATATCAAGTCAACCAAACCAAACCCACCCCACCCCACCCACCCCCCTTCACATTGACAGAAACACAACCACACCACACACACACACACACACACACACACACACACACACACACACACACACACACACACACACACACACACACACACACACACACACACACACACACGGTAAGAAATTGCACATTAAACACTCCTTGGTGCCATAAGGGACCGTTAAAACATTAATGTAATGTAAACATGAATAGAGAAACGCACAAACGTCATTCATTCATATTGCATTGAATATGGCTCAGGTTTGTTTTGAATTAGTCTCTCTCAAGCACACCACACACACACACACACACACACACACACACACACACACACACACACACACACACACACACACACACACACACACACACACACACACACACACACACACACACACACACACACACACACACACACACACACACAGTCTGTAGGTGTGTACATGCTGCTCTGGTAGAGCTCTAGGTTGGGTGTGTAATGGGTCCCCGGGGCTGCATGGAGAATCAGTCCCGTCTCTCTTTTCGTTGTCTGCCTAAGGTGTCTGTCATCTCAGGTCCGACACTGGCCTCCAGGGGGCTTATAATTGGGATGGCTACAAGCCTAGCAGTGTTGTTGGGATAGCAGTAGTGGTATCCTAGTGTAGCAGTGGTAGTAGTATGGAGGGCGCTGGGTACTGTCCCTGCCTCACAGTGCTGTGTGTCTTTGGCACACGTCTGAATGATTCACAAAGGCCTTCTGGGAAAATACGTATATTGAGTACGCGGTTTAACCGTGGTTGAACCGCGTTGGTACAGTATGTAAGGCTACAGGGCCGCACTGAGAGAGGGTCTGTGTGTCGGTGAACCCTCATCTCTGATCCCTGACCCCGAACCCCCTGAATCCTAATCTAGCCCAGACCCTGGCATTCAGTGAACAACAGGCAACTCCATACCCCAACACTCCCATCTGTTTACAATCAATCAATAAATTAATGAATAAATAATACCAATAATAAATAATGATTTCAATGAAACATTTTCCTGTGCAGGACAGGACAGAGTCATGCTGATGAGAGAGTCTAAAGCGCGTCAGGCCGCTCCTGTCTGTCCATCTGTCTGTCCATCCCTCAGTCAATCTATGGAGGTGGGCTAACCTCTCTCCTCCATCTCTCATCCTCTTCTCCCTGTCTTCCCCTCTCTCTGCGTGTAGTCTATTTCCTCTCTCTCTCTGTCTCTGTCTCAGTCTCTGTCTCTCTCTCTCTCTCTCTCTCTCATACAGCAGTCTCCAGATCTTCATGGGAGACAGTGGTAGGGAGCTGTTTGCTGGTCAGGTAGGAGGCCAGCTCTTGGTCCCCCGCGTTACGAGCTTGCTCCACTGGTGTCTTGCCCTGTGAACACACACACTTCTACTCCATTAAACAAACTCTCTCTTATGTGAGAGCTTGCCTTTGTGTGTGTGTGTACTGTGCATGTTCTGTCTGTGTGTGTGTGTGTGTGTGTGTGTGTGTGTGTGTGTGTGTGTGTGTGTGTGTGTGTGTGTGTGTGTGTGTGTGTGTGTGTGTGTGTGTGGTGCAGTACAAGTGTGTGTGCGCCTGTGTGTACTGTGTGTGTGTGTACTGTGTGTGTTCTGTGTGTGTGTGTGTACTGTGTGTGTGCGTGTGTGTGTGTGGTTCTAACCTTGAAGTTGGTCTTGATGAGGGAAGCTCCGGAGTCCATGAGAAGATGACACACAGCGTGGTGCTTCTGAGAGGCCGCTTTGTGCAAGGCAGTGTCTCCTCTGAAAACACACACACACGAGCACACACTTCACGCAAGCTGCAGGCTGCCTGATCAGTTTGAGGTATAGAAAAGTGACTTCAGGCACAGAAACAAGACATTCTTCAACGTTAGACCCTCAGACAGACAACAAAGCCGTAAGCCAGTGGGCGACTTACGTTTCTCTGTTGGTTAAATCCAGGAGCACCTTTGACCCTAAAAGAAAACAAACAAACAGAGCCAACATTTTAGCGAACATCAGAGGTTTGCAAACAAGCTCATTTGAAGGATGCAATAAGAAGCAACACACACACACACACAGACACACACTCACCGTGCTCCAGTATGAAGTGGACCACTTCAGTGTGTCCGTGCTGAGAGGCCAGGTGTAGTGCACTACAACCAGTAGAATCCCTCACCAGGAGGCTGGTCCCGCGAAAGAAGCTGCCCGACAACTGAGAGAGAGAGACAGGTAGAACACCGTTACGAGAGACACGTACGTATCGACTTCAGTAGTGCATATTACGTCAGGAATGGCTTTGAGCTGGTTCTAGTAAGACAGTCAGATGTTTGCAAGGGAGAAGGTCGAGGTATCTAACCGTAGTCAGGTCCCCAGAGGAGGCAGCCATCAGCATTGCTGAAGAACACACACACACACACACACACACACACACACACACACACACACACACACACACACACACACACACACACACACACACACACACACACACACACACACACACACACACACACACACACACACACACACACACACACCACTATCAGTTAGACAATGTTATAGGGTTACACGTGCGTTAACAGGAATCACTCCCACTGTAAGGCAGGGTTTTTATAGATGAAAAACATGGGTTTACAAATGTTCTTCTTTCATAAGACGCAAAACATCTCACCTTGTTCCTCAGACGTCAGAGGGCTCCTGCACCAGAGAGACAAATAGATGAAAGGACTGCGACTCTCAACACGAAATAACGTTAGAGGTGTGTGTGTGTGTGTGTGTGTGTGTGTGTGTGTGTGTGTGTGTGTGTGTGTGTGTGTGTGTGTGTGTGCGAGTGAGCGTGAGCATTTGCGGGTCTGTGTGTGTATGCATGTGTTTACACATCTGTGTGTGTGAGTGGGTGTGTCTCTCTCTCTCGCTCCCTCTTTCTCTGTCTCTCACCCAGAGTTGGGCTCCACCACCAGGTCAGGCATGCCTGTGGCCGGTCCCCCCGCTACTCCACCGTGGTCCAGGATAAACACCTCTTCCAGGCAGATTTCCGTCACATAGTGCAGGTGCTCCTGGGCCTTGTCTATACGGTAGAAACGGTCTGCAGACGTAGCTGGGGAAAGGAGACTTGGTTTAGAGAGATGGTGTGAAAGGAGAGAACAGCTCACTGTCACACAGTCAATGTCTTACAGTCACACGGTTAAACCGTGTTAAACAAGCCTTCTGCAGAGACTTCAGAGGCCCACTTTACATGAGGAACAACGGATGGAGATATACATATGTCAACTCAGCAACAAAAGGAAACGTGCGCTGACTATAATCTGCGTTTATTTTCAGCAAACTTAACATGTGTAAGAATTTATATGAACATAACAAGATTCAACAACTGAGACATAAACTGAACAAGTTCCACAGATATGTGACCGACAGAAATTGAATAATGTGTCCCTGAACAAAGGGGGGGTGGTTGAAGATATCCCTCTAGTGGTGTGAGGGCTGTGCTTTGGCAAAGTGGGTGGGGTTATATCCTTCCTGTTTGGCCCTGTCCGGGGGTGTCCTCGGATGGGGCCACAATGTCTCCTGACCCCTCCTGTCTCAGCCTCCAGTATTTATGCTGCAGTAGTTTGTGTCGGGGGGCTAGGGTCAGTTTGTTATATCTGGAGTACTTCTCCTGTCCTATTCGGTGTCCTGTGTAAATTTAAGTGTGCTCTCTCTAATTCTCTCTTTCTCTCTTTCTTTCTCTCTCTCGGAGGATCTGAGCCCTAGGACCATGCCTCAGGACTACCTGACATGATGACTCCTTGCTGTCCCAAGTCCACCTGGCCGTGCTGCTGCTCCAGTTTCAACTGTTCTGCTTTATTATTATTGGACCATGCTGGTCATTTATGAACATTTGAACATCTTGGCCATGTTCTGTTATAATCTCCACCCGGCACAGCCAGAAGAGGACTGGCCACCCCACATAGCCTGGTTCCTCTCTAGGTTTCTTCCTAGGTTTTGGCCTTTTAGAGAGTTTTTCCTAGCCACCGTGCTTCTACACCTGCATTGCTTGCTGTTTGGGGTTTTAGGCTGGGTTTCTGTACAGCACTTTGAGATCTCAGCTGATGTACGAAGGGCTATATAAATACATTTGATTTGATTTGATTTGATCTCCTCCTCATGGACTGCACCAGATTTGCCAGTTCTTGCTGTGAGATGTTACCCCACTCTTCCACCAAGGCACCTGCAAGTTCCCAGACATTTCTGGGGGGAATGGCCCTCGCCCTTACCCTCCGATCCAACAGGTCCTAGACGTGCTCAATAGGATTGAGATCCAGGCTCTTCGCTGACCATGGCAGAACACTGACATTCCTGTCTTGCAGGAAATCACTCACAGAACGAGCAGTATGGCTGGTGGCATTGTCATGCTGGAGGGTTATGTCAGGATGAGCCTGCAGGAAGAGTACCACATGAGGGAGGAGGATGACAACAAGCTCAGTCCGATGATGCTGTGACACACCGCCCCAGACCATAACGGACCCTCCACCTCCAAATCGATCCCGTTCCAGAGTAGAGGCCTCGGTGTAACGCTCATTCCTTCGTCGATAAACACAAACCTGACCATCACCCCTGGTGAGGCAAAACCGCGACTCGTGAGAGAAGAGCATTTTTTGCCAGTCCTGTCTGGTCCAGCGACAATGGGGTTTGTGCCAATAGGCAACGTTTTTGCTGGTGATGTCTGGTGAGGACCTCTACAACAAGCCTACAAGCCCTCAGTCCAGCCTCTCTCAGCCTATTGCGGACAGTCTGAGCACTGATGGAGGGATTGTGTGTTCCTGGTGTAAATCGGGCAGTTGTTGTTGCAATCCTGTACCTGTTTCGCACGTATGATGTTCGGCCGTACCGATCCTGTGCAGGTGTCATTACACGTGGTCTGCCACTGCGAGGACAATCTGCTGTCCGTCCTGTCTCCCTGTAGAGCTGTCTTAGGCGTCGCACAGTACGGACATTGCAATGTATTGCCCTGGCCACATCTGCAGTCCTCATGTCTCCTTGCAGCATGCCTAAGGCACGTTCACACAGATGAGCAGGGACTCTGGGCATCTTTCTTTTGGTGTTTTTCAGAGTCAGTAGAAAGGCCTCTTTAGTGTCCTAAGTTTTCATAACTAAGACCTTAGTTGCCTACCGTCTGTCTGTAAGCTGTTAGTGTCTTAACGACTGTTCCACAGGTGTATGTTCCTTAATTGATTATGGTTCATTGAACAAGCATGGGAAACAGTGTACAATGAAGCCTTTACAATGAAGATCTGTGAAGTTATTTGGATTTTTACAAATTATCTTTGAAAGACAGGGTCCTGAAAAGGGGACGTTTCGTTTTTGCTGAGTTTACAAGTAGGCTAAAGCTCTGGCACATTTACAGAAATGCTGAATTTGTGTTTTGACCCAAGGTGAGTGATGTCACTGAGTGATGTCACTCACACTCCAGGAAGCTCCAGTTGGGGGACAGTCTGTGGGCGGAGCCAGGTCGCGGTAGACCTCGACACTCATCCTACAGAAAGAGGAGGGAAGGGATGGCCAGTTCAGTAACAACTCACCGATAGCATAGTCAGACATAATAGACTGAAAGAAAGACAGACAGGAACCTGGTAATGCACTCGGTGGCCAGCAGATGGAGCCTGATGAAGATCCTGTTAGAAATAGGAAACCCCAGCAGTGTTTCAGAAAATAGAACAATCACCATAGCCAAATCATATTGGCGTGAGTGTGTGTGCACATGTGTGTGTGCAAGTGTGTCACGTGTCTGTGTGTGTTCTCACCTCCTGTAGCCTGTCTATGTAGAGTCTGCAGGTCTCCAGGTCACAGTCCCCTCTCACCACCACAATCCCCACAGCGATCGCTGCAACACACACACACACACACACACACACACACACGCACGCACACGCACACACATACACACACGCGCGCACACACACGCACACACACACGCACAAACACACACACACGCACACTAACACTTTAATAATGTTTACATATTTATGCTTTACTCATCTCATGTGTATACTGTATTCTATTCTACTGTATCTTAGTCTATGCCGCTCTGACATCCATATATTTATATAATCTTAATTCCATTCCTTTATTTACATTTGTGTGTATTGTTGTGAAATTGTTCGATTTTACTTTAGTTCTCTCCTCTCTGCACAGACCATACAAACGCTCCACACCGCGTGGCCGCGGACACCCTAATCTGGTGGTCCCAGCGCGCACGACCCACGTGGAGTTCCAGGTCTCTGGTAGCCTCTGGAACTGCCGATCTGCGGCCAACAAGGCAGAGTTCATCTCAGCCTATGCCTCCCTCCAGTCCCTCGACTTCTTGGCACTGACGGAAACATGGATCACCACAGATAACACTGCTACTCCTACTGCTCTCTCCTCGTCCGCCCACGTGTTCTCGCACACCCCGAGAGCTTCTGGTCAGCGGGGTGGTGGCACCGGGATCCTCATCTCTCCCAAGTGGTCATTCTCTCTTTCTCCCCTTACCCATCTGTCTATCGCCTCCTTTGAATTCCATGCTGTCACAGTTACCAGCCCTTTCAAGCTTAACATCCTTATCATTTATCGCCCTCCAGGTTCCCTCGGAGAGTTCATCAATGAGCTTGATGCCTTGATAAGCTCCTTTCCTGAGGACGGCTCACCTCTCACAGTTCTGGGCGACTTTAACCTCCCCACGTCTACCTTTGACTCATTCCTCTCTGCCTCCTTCTTTCCACTCCTCTCCTCTTTTGACCTCACCCTCTCACCTTCCCCCTACTCACAAGGCAGGCAATATGCTCGACCTCATCTTTACTAGATGCTGTTCTTCCACTAACCCCATTGCAACTCCCTCCAAGTCTCCGACCACTACCTTGTATCCTTTTCCCTCTCGCTCTCATCCAACACTTCCCACACTGCCCCTACTCGGATGGTATCGCGCCGTCCCAACCTTCGCTCTCTCTCCCCCGCTACTCTCTCCTCTTCCATCCTATCATCTCTTCCCTCTGCTCAAACCTTCTCCAACCTATCTCCTGATTCTGCCTCCTCAACCCTCCTCTCCTCCCTTTCTGCATCCTTTGACTCTCTATGTCCCCTATCCTCCAGGCCGGCTCGGTCCTCCCCTCCCGCTCCGTGGCTCGACGACTCATTGCGAGCTCACAGAACAGGGCTCCGGGCAGCCGAGCGGAAATGGAGGAAAACTCGCCTCCCTGCGGACCTGGCATCCTTTCACTCCCTCCTCTCTACATTTTCCTCCTCTGTCTCTGCTGCTAAAGCCACTTTCTACCACTCTAAATTCCAAGCATCTGCCTCTAACCCTAGGAAGCTCTTTGCCACCTTCTCCTCCCTCCTGAATCCCCCCCCCCTCCTCCCTCTCTGCAGATGACTTCGTCAACCATTTTGAAAAGAAGGTCGACGACATCCGATCCTCGTTTGCTAAGTCAAACGACACCACTGGTTCTGCTCACACTGCCCTACCCTGTGCTCTGACCTCTTTCTCCCCTCTCTCTCCAGATGAAATCTCGCGTCTTGTGACGGCCGGCCGCCCAACAACCTGCCCGCTTGACCCTATCCCCTCCTCTCTTCTCCAGACCATTTCCGGAGACCTTCTCCCTTACCTCACCTCGCTCATCAACTCATCCCTGACCGCTGGCTACGTCCCTTCCGTCTTCAAGAGAGCGAGAGTTGCACCCCTTCTGAAAAAACCTACACTCGATCCCTCCGATGTCATCAACTACAGACCAGTATCCCTTCTTCCTTTTCTCTCCAAAACTCTTGAACGTGCCGTCCTTGGCCAGCTCTCCCGCTATCTCTCTCAGAATGACCTTCTTGATCCAAATCAGTCAGGTTTCAAGACTAGTCATTCAACTGAGACTGCTCTTCTCTGTATCACGGAGGCGCTCCGCACTGCTAAAGCTAACTCTCTCTCCTCTGCTCTCATCCTTCTAGACCTATCGGCTGCCTTCGATACTGTGAACCATCAGATCCTCCTCTCCACCCTCTCCGAGTTGGGCATCTCCGGCGCGGCCCACGCTTGGATTGCGTCCTACCTGACAGGTCGCTCCTACCAGGTGGCGTGGCGAGAATCTGTCTCCTCACCACGCGCTCTCACCACTGGTGTCCCCAGGGCTCGGTTCTAGGCCCTCTCCTATTCTCGCTATACACCAAGTCACTTGGCTCTGTCATAACCTCACATGGTCTCTCCTATCATTGCTATGCAGACGACACACAATTAATCTTCTCCTTTCCCCTTCTGATGACCAGGTGGCGAATCGCATCTCTGCATGTCTGGCAGACATATCAGTGTGGATGACGGATCACCACCTCAAGCTGAACCTCGGCAAGACGGAGCTGCTCTTCCTCCCGGGGAAGGACTGCCCGTTCCATGATCTCGCCATCACGGTTGACAACTCCATTGTGTCCTCCTCCCAGAGCGCTAAGAACCTTGGCGTGATCCTGGACAACACCCTGTCGTTCTCAACTAACATCAAGGCGGTGGCCCGTTCCTGTAGGTTCATGCTCTACAACATCCGCAGAGTACGACCCTGCCTCACACAGGAAGTGGCGCAGGTCCTAATCCAGGCACTTGTCATCTCCCGTCTGGATTACTGCAACTCGCTGTTGGCTGGGCTCCCTGCCTGTGCCATTAAACCCCTACAACTCATCCAGAACGCCGCAGCCCGTCTGGTGTTCAACCTTCCCAAGTTCTCTCACGTCACCCCGCTCCTCCGCTCTCTCCACTGGCTTCCAGTTGAAGCTCGCATCCGCTACAAGACCATGGTGCTTGCCTACGGAGCTGTGAGGGGAACGGCACCTCAGTACCTCCAGGCTCTGATCAGGCCCTACACCCAAACAAGGGCACTGCGTTCATCCACCTCTGGCCTGCTCGCCTCCCTACCACTGAGGAAGTACAGTTCCCGCTCAGCCCAGTCAAAACTGTTCGCTGCTCTGGCCCCCAATGGTGGAACAAACTCCCCACGACGCCAGGACAGCGGAGTCAATCACCACCTTCCGGAGACACCTGAAACCCCACCTCTTTAAGGAATACCTAGGATAGGATAAAGTAATCCTTCTCACCCCCCCCCTTAAAAGATTTAGATGCACTATTGTAAAGTGGCTGTTCCACTGGATGTCATAAGGTGAATGCACCAATTTGTAAGTCGCTCTGGATAAGAGCGTCTGCTAAATGACTTAAATGTAATGTAAATGTAAATGTACTTTACTTACTTATTACTGCACTGTTGGAGCTAGAAACACAAGCATTTCGCTATACCCGCAATAACATCTGATTTGAATTGATGGACCCTTCAACAAAGACACACACACACACACACACACACACACTCACAGATGTCTCGGAGTCGCTCCCTGTCGAACTGTAGTCTGTCGTAGTCCTGCAGACTGATCCGGTTGACTCTGAGGCGCAGGCGCTCGGGGACAGCATGGGGGCTGGAGGAACACACGCACGTTGAAACGTCTCAATCAACGTATGGCTTCATTCCATTTTTTTCTGTTCAGTACCGGAAAACAAATAGGATGTGTGTATTTTCTCCCATTGATTGCGATCTAGCAATGCCAGGACAGACTACACTGTGCTACATGTACTGTAGCCACAACCTTACAGAGAACCGAGCAGGACAGGGTGGACTCCCACAGAGACAGACACTAGGAGACAGCACACCGGCAGGTTCGACGGGCTCCGCATGCAGGGGCAACCATATACTTTAGACGTTTAGACCCACTTACTCTACACGGTACTCGACACAGGCACAGACAACAAAAAAACTGGACTCTCTTTTTCTCACTCCGTTCCTGTCCATCTTTCTCTCAGACACTCTCTGAAACGCGCCGGGTTAGAGTACTTACACAGAGAAGGAATCAGGGGGAGCAGAAAGGCGACGCGGGTCTGCTGCACACACTTTCTGAATGCTGCAGTCGTAACAGACAGGGCGGGGCGAGCGCAGGGGGAAAACACAGGCCCAGAGGGGAGGTAAATATCAAGGAAAGAGAGGAGGAGGAGGAGTCGACATGAGGGTGAGGAGAGAGGGAAGAAAGAAAACATCAAAAAGACAGTCGAGGATGAGGACATGGAGGAAGCCCATGACAGATTAGAGTATTGTTGCAGAACACTAAGGCAAAAACCAGGCATAGCTTTAGTTACTGTAGCTGAGTAGAACCACACTGAGTAAAGAGCAACACACACACAAACAACGGCAGCTAGATACACACACAGGCATTAGTGCTGTTGGGACGATCTGCTTAACAGGTGGTAGTAAGTGGAACAGATGGTTAGAGGAGAAACTAACTGTGTGAAGGGAATATAATGAGAAAAATCCCTGAATAAGACCAAGAAACTGAACTGTGTGTGTGTGTGTGTGTGTGTGTGTGTGTGTGTGTGTGTGTGTGTGTGTGTGTGTGTGTGTGTGTGTGTGTGTGTGTGTGTGTGTGTGTGTGTGTGTGTGTGTGTGTGTGTGTGTGTGTGTGTGTGTGTGTGTACAGCAGCGGTGGGTTTACACCTTGAGAGATTTTACACTAAGGCAGCGCCTAGTTTGACCCTGTTATCCTTGGTGTGCTCTTATTTCCAACAGAATGCAGCCACAGTATCAAAACTAGCACTGGTTATCTTTCTCGTAATCGGTGTAAACGTACACTTGGACCCATTGACAGTGTCCATTCTCCGAGGTGACTCGCTCACTAGGGCGGGACTCGGAGGTCTTTACCCTTCTGTACACCGCTGGTCTAGTTCCACAGGAAGAAGGATAGAGGATGTGTGTGTGATTCACTGAGTCAGCTCTGGGGTTCGAAACCAGCAACCACTCGGTTACTGGTCTCAACCACTAGGCTACCTGCCACACTCCAGCCATTCTCTTTGGAGAGTGTGTGTGCGTGTGTGTGTGTGTGTGTGTGTGTGTGTGTGTGTGTGTGTGTGTGTGTGTGTGTGTGTGTGTGTGTGTGTGTGTGTGTGTGTGTGTGTGTGTGTGTGTGTGTGTGTGTGTGTGTGTGTGTGTGTGTGTGAGTGAGGGCAGTGAGGTATTGATCCCTAGTGCTATATTGGCCTGTATCTTTGTGTGTGTGTGTGTGTGTGTGCGTGTGTGTGTGACTCACTCATTGAGCAGGGGTACAGAGGTGCGTCTCTTGCTCTTCTGTACCATGTTGGCCTGGTTGCGTAGGGAAATGCGGAGGGTTGATGGGGCCAAGCGACACGGCTCTCCATCCACCTACACAAGCGTACCCACACACACACACACACACACACACACACACACACACACACACACACACACACACACACACACACACACACACACACACACACACACACACACACACACACACACACACACACACATCTCTGTAGTATGGGACTGTGTTGTATCCCTGTACAGTGCAGATCTGTGTTATACTCTCACGTGACAGTTTATTAGGTACAGCCATCTAGTACCTGGTTGGATCCCCCTTTGCCTCCAGAACAGCCTGAATCCTTTGGGGCATTCTACAACGTGTCGGAAATGTTCCACAGGGATGTTGGTCCATGCTGATGCGATGGCATCACGCGGCTGCTGCAGATTGAACGGCAGTACATTCATGCTGTGAACAGCTCATTCCATCTCATCCCATAGATTCTCTATAGGGTTGAGGTCTGGGGACTGACCAGGCCACTCAAGAAAACTGAACTCTCTGTCATGTTCCAGGCTCTCTGTCAAGTCCAGTGTTGGTGATGGTGTTCCCCCTGTAGTCGCTTCTTCTTGTTTTTAGCTGATAGAAGTGGAACCGGTGTGGTCGTCTGCTGCAATAGCCCATCCAAGACAAGGATTGACTGGTCGTGCGTTCAAAGATGCCGTTCTGCACACACATGTTCTGCGCTGTTATTTGTCTGTTTGCAGGCTACCTGCTAGCTTGCACGATTCTTACCATTCTCCTTCGACCTCTCTCATCAACGCGCTGTTTTGGCCATCAGGACTGCTACTGACTGGATGGTTGTGTTTGTCGTACCATTCTTGGTAATCCCTAGACACTGTCGTGCTTGAAAAGCCCAGGAGGGCGGGCCGACTCTGGGATACTGGATCCGGCGAGCCTGACACCGACGATCATGCCATGCTCAAAGTCGCTACGGTAACTAGTTTTGCCCATTCTAACGTTCAATAACTGAACAGTAACTGAATGCCTCGATGCCTGTCTGCCTGCCTGCTTTATATAGTAAGCCACAGCCACTTGACTTACAGTACTGTCTGTAGGGGCGGTCCATTTTGGTGAACAGGGGGGTGTACATAATGAACTGGCCAGTGAGTGTATATGTGTAGCATGCACTGTAAACCCCGATATGCTGTCATTACTCTAAACCTTGGAGAAAACCCGTTGCAGTTACTATATCTAATGAAGTTAGTAAAGTTAAGTGATTTTGTAGTCATTACTCAAACCGATACATCAGATAAGACCTTATTTTGGGGCCTAGCTTTATCCTAATACAGTGGCCTCATAGTTTTACAGGCCCCATCAAACAGGTTTGCAAGTAGGGTTGCAAATTTCCGGTAACTTTCCCCAAATTCTCCCCACCCCAAAATGTAAACCCTGGTTGAAGGAATCTTCCAAATGGGATTTCTGGAAAACCTGGACATTTATCCAGAATTTTGCAACCCTACCTGCAAATCACATTATGCAGGTTTGCAAAGTGATGTGTAATTCCTATTGGAATCCAGCCAGAGTGGGGATATACAACAGTTTAATTCACCCGCAACCTGCTTTCATAATGAGTGCCAGGGTTCAGAACAGTGCAAGGAGACCTGAGCCATTTAAACTGGAACAACCATTTCAGGGACTGGTACAAATCAAATCTAACTAAATTATTGGATTTGTTCAGAAAAATAAATGTTATTTATCTGTAGCATAAGATGAATCAATGAATCACTCAATGTACATGCAAAAACACAGATATTTTTTGTAATCTTCCTGCATTAGAACATGCTGGGAAAAAAAGTTCATTTATTATCATATTTTTTTTTTAAACTTGTTGTTATGACTTCTTATTTAGTTTTGTGTCACACGACATAAACATTTTAGGTAATAACGACTTTTCATTGACTTTGAGTTCAACTTACTAGAAGTAGAAGTATGAGTTAAAAATGCCTTGGGATTTACAGTGTGGGCCTGTGTTCTTTCAATGTCATCTCGGGCTCTGTTGTATCCAATGATTTATAAATACACTAGATCGCAAGCAGGGGGCGCTGTATTGAAGCCACCGTGTCTCCATCTTGGCACTGCCCCACCGGTGTAAAAAATATTTTGCGAGCTATAGAAAGGCCACATTTATTCTATTACAGATACCTTAATGCATACTTTTAAATTTTATTATGTGAACTAAACACACAAATTAAATATTTAAAAAAAGATAAAAACATTTAAAGTATAATTTTTTGAAAGTTGTAATGTTACTATCCCCACTTAAAAAAAACACTTAAATACATGTAATTTTCTAAGTACATGTACTTAATTTTCTAATTACATGAATTCCATTCATTTCTATCCTTCTGGGGAGTGACAATATGGCCGACCGGTGGTTTCAAAGAACTCTCACTGGCAAATAAATAAAATAAAATAAAACTTTATTTGTCACATGTGCCAAATACAACAGGTGTAGTAGACCTTACCGTGAAATGCTTACTTACAAGCCCTTGACCAACAGTGCAGTTCAGGAAGAGTTAAGAAAATACTTACCAAATAGTATCAGCAATCCAGGGTTTATACACATCATTAGTTGTATCACTAGTGTGGGCCTGTGTTATATATCTGTAGTATTGGTCTGTGTTGTATCCAGTTAGTGTTGGCCTGTGTGAAATCTCACCTGTACAGCGATGGTCTTAAAGGTGGTCAGAGTCACCTCTCTACACTGGTGCAGCCTCTCACCATGACCTCCTACCTGCAGTGCCGCCTAGGGGAGAGAAAGAGGAACTACATCCTTTTGTTTAGTCACACACACACTCTCACACACTCTCTCACACACGTGCACTCACAAACAAACACACTCTCTTCCCCTCTCTCTCTCTCTCTCTCACACACAAACACACACACACACACACACTCTCACACACTCTCTCACACACGTGCACTCACAAACAAACATACTCTCTTCCCCTCTCTCTCTCTCTCTCTCTCTCTCTCTCTCTCTCTCTCTCTCACACACAAACACACACTCACAAGGGAGGACAGGGTGAAGCCGATGACTTCGATACAGCCGTCATCATGGCGCTGAGGCTCAAAGTCCCGGTGGTCTCCTGTGTTCCCCCACGGCATGGTGCCTGCACAGTACCTACACACAAACACACACACTTTTTAAAACACACATGATCCTCAAACACTCCATCACAAACAAATCCACAGTATGGTGAGCGTATAAAACTATGGGTAGGTTACGGACAGCCAACAGATGTATCAACAGCGTCAGATAGACAAAGCTGACCTGGGGAGGGGGATTGGGTGGGTTGAATAGCTACCTGGGGATGTTTAAGAAGACGATGCACTGGAACTTCTGCTCCTGGATCTTAGGAGTGAGATCCGTCCCGTCACACTGGGACAGAGAAAAAGAGGTTCATGGAACCCAGGTCCTGAAACAGGGCCCTCTAACCTAAACCGTTAACCTGTGACACTGTGCGTGTGTGTGCGCGTGTGTGTGTGTGTGTGTGTGTGTGTGTGTGTGTGTGTGTGTGTGTGTGTGTGTGTGTGTGTGTGTGTGTGTGTGTGTGTGTGTGTGTGTGTGTGTGTGTGTGTGTGTGTGTGTGTGTGTGTGTGTGTGTGTGTGTGTGTGTGTGTGTGTGTGAGACACTCACCACCACTCTGACATGTTTAGACAGATCCCTGGAGCTCCTCTGGAGGAAGTCAGAGAACGCAGCCTGACAGGAAGCAGAGACAACTCATTACATTCTATATACACCTCTCTCTCTTTATTCCCTCTCTCTCTCTACACCTCTCTCTCTCTATTCCCTCCCTCTCTCTCTATTCCCTCCCTCTCTCTACACCTCTCTCTCTCTATTCCCTCCCTCTCTCTCTCTATTCCCTCCCTCTCTCTCTCTATTCCCTCCCTCTCTCTACACCTCTCTCTCTCTATTCCCTCCCTCTCTCTCTCTATTCCCTCCCTCTCTCTACACCTCTCTCTCTCTATTCCCTCTCTCTCTATTCCCTCTCTCTCTCAATTCCCTCTCTCTCTCTATTCCCTCTCTCTCTCTATTCCCTCCCCCTCTCTACACCTCTTTCTCTCTCTCTGTTCCCTCCCTCTCTATACACTCCCCTCTCTCTCTATCTCTCTCTCTCTCTCTCTATTCCCTCCCTCTCTCTACACCTCCCTCTCTCTCTCTCTGTTCCCTCCCTCTCGCTACACCTCTCTTTCTCTCTCTCTCTCTCTCTCTCTCTCTCTCTCTCTCTCTCTCTCTCTCTCTCTCTCTCTCTCTCTCTCTCTCTCTCTCTCTCTCTCTCACTCTCTTTATTCCCTCCCTCATCTCTACCCTCCCTCCACATCCCTCTCCACATCCCTCTCCTCATCCCTCTCCCTCCTCGCCCCATTCAGTAATGTGGTGTTAAGTCGGTCAGGTACTCACCCCTGCATAGAACATCTTGTTGCGAAAGCGGCTGTTGAATTTCTCAGGGTTGGCTTCTGCAGGGAGGAGGAGATACAACAGTCTGTGTCCTACTGTAGTCAGACAGCTAAAGGAACAATGATTCTAGTCCTGAGAGACAGTACTGCTCACCTCTGGATTCGTGGAACTCCAGTGTGACGTGGGCGTCGAAGCCCAGGCTGAAGTAGTTGTTGAACACGTTCAGTGGGAGCTGGAGACATACAGAGAGATGCAGAGTGAAAAAGAGGGGAGCGAAAAAAAGAGGTACAAAATCAGTTTAAATAAGGTTGAACTTTGCTTTTACTCACTGTCCATATCACTCAGACCATGAGACAGCCATACCACTGACCCCTCTCTTGACCATTCACCTTCCCCCCTGACCCCTAACCTCTGACCCCAGACAGACCTTCTGTGTGCCCTCCTCCGGCTGGGCGGGGCTTCTCTCCACCTGAAGGTTCCATCTGTCTAGCTGCACCACAGAGCCGTCCTCCACCTGACACAGTACCTTGGAAACCGGCTCGTCTGTATAACCCTACACAGAGAGAGACAGGTTATAACCCTACACAGAGAGAGACAGGTAATAACCCAACACAGAGCAACACAGGTTATAACCCTACACAGAGAGAGACAGGTTATAACCCTACACAAGGAGAACCAGGTTATAACCATACACAGAGAGAGACAGGTTATAACCCAACACAGAGAGTGACAGGTCATAACCCTACACAGAGAGTGACAGGTTATAACCCTACACAGATAGATACAGGTCATTACCCTACACATAGAGAGACAGGTTATAACCCTACACACAGCAACACGGGTTATAACCCAGAGAGAGAAAGGTTATAATCCCACACAAAGAGAGACAGGTTATAACCCTACACAGAGAGAGACAGGTTATAACCCTACACAGAGAGTGACAATGTATAACCCTACACAGATAGATACAGGTTATTACCCTACACACAGAGAGACAGGTTATAACCCTACACAGAGAGAGAACCAGGTTATAACCCTACACAGAGAGAGACAAGTTATAACCCAACACAGAGAGAGAAAGGTTATAATCCCGCACAAAGAGAAACAGGTTATAACCCTACACAGAGAGAGACAGGTTATAACCCTACACAGAGAGTGACAGGTTATAATCCTACACATAGAGAGACAGGTTATAACCCAACACAGAGAGAGAAAGGTTATAATCCCACACAAAGAGAGGCAGGTTATAACCCTACACATAGATAGACAGGTTATAACCCTACTGAGCTAATTTCACTTCCTTCAAACTGAAGACTGAGACAAAGGGAATGGGAATATGACAATAATAGCATTTCAAGTTAGAACGAGAATGAGAGTGACTTAGGACACTGAGGTCAGACTGTTTATCGCCTACACAGTCAGACAGGTGGACACGCACACACACACACACACACACACACACACACACACACACACACACACACACACACACACACACACACACACACACACACACACACACACACACACACACACACACACACACACACACACACGTACACACACACATGTACACACACACACACATGTACACACACACATGTACACACACACATGTACACACACACACACACACACACACACACACACACACACACACACACACACACACACACACACACACACACACACACACACACACACACACACACACACACACACACACACACACACACACACACACGTACACACAAAACACACACACACACAGTGGCGTCAATGTGTGTGCATGTTATGTGTGTGTGGCCGTATGTAGTGCATATGTGTGTGTTAGTAGTATGCGTGAGTATGCGTGAGTGTGTGGGTAGTGTGTCTGCATAGAGTCTGTGCAAGAGAGTTATCTAAAAAAAAGGTCAATGCGGTTAGTCCGGGTGGCCATTTGATTAGCTATTTAGCCGTGTTGTTTAGCAGCATTATGGTTTGGGGGTAGAAGCTGTTCAGGGTCCTGTTGGTTCCAGACTTGGTGCACTGGTCCTGCTTGCCGTGCAGTAGCAGAGAGAACAGTCTATGGCTTGGATTGCTGGAGTCTTTGACAATTGTTTGGGCCTTCCTCTGACACGGCCTGGTATAGAGGTCCAGGCCCCAGTGAGCTCTGCCCCAGTTATGTACTGGGCCGTACTCACCACCCTCTGTACCGCCTAGCGGTCGGGTGCCTTGCAGTTGCCATACCAAGCAGTGATGTAGGCAATCAAGATGCTCTCAATGGTGCAGCCGTATAACTTTTAGAGGACCTGAGGGCCCATACCAAATATTTTAAGCCTACTGAGAGGGAAGAGGCATCGTCGTGCCCTCTTCACAACGTTACGGGTGTGTGTGGACCATGTTAATTCCTCAGTGTCGTGGACACCGATGACCTTGAAGCTCTCGACCCGCTCCACTACAGCCCCATCGATTTGGATGGTGGTGTGCTCGCACCTCCATTTCCTTCAGCCTACGATCAGCTCCTTTGTCATGCTGACATTGAGGAAGAGGTTGTTGTCCTGGCACCACACTCCCAGGTCTCTGACCTTCTCCCTATAGGCTGCCTCATCGTCTTCGGTGTTCAGTCCTAGCACCATCGCATCGTCAGCAAATTTGATGACGTTGTTGGAGTAATGCATGGCCACACAGTCGTGGGTGAACAGGGAGTACAAGGGGGGACTTAGCACACACCCCTTAGGGGCCCCCATGTTGATGGTCAGCATGGCGGATGTGTTGTTGCTTACCCTCACCTCCCAAGGTTGGCCCGTCAGGAAGTCTAGGATACAGTTGCAGAGGGAAGTGTTCAGTTCCAGGGTACTGAGCTTGGGGGGGACTATGGTGTTGAATGTTGAGCTGTAGTCTATGAACAGCATTCTTACATAGGTATTCCTTTTGTCCAGGTGGGTGAGGGCAGTGTGGAGTGCAATAGATGCTCTGAGTACGCGTCCTGGTATTCCGTCTGGCCCCGTGGACTTGCGAATGTTAACTTGTTTACAGGTCTTACTCATATCGGCTACGGAGAGCGATATCACACAGTCGTCCAGAACAGCTGGTTCTCTCATGCATGGTTTAGTGTTGCTTAGTCCTATATTGATGGTTTACCTGTTTGATGGCTCGTCGGAGGTCGTAGCGGGATTTCTTGTAAGTGTCCGAATTAGAGTCCCGCTCCTTGAAAGCGGCAGCTCCATACCTTAGATGTTCTCAATGGATCTTCTGAACAGAGGCAGACAAACTATCTCTCCCTCATACTGTCTCTCTCTCGGGCGTCTCTTTTCTCTTCTCTTCTCCTCTAAGCATCTGAATGTTATTTCCATGCAGATTTGATGTTGTTGTCTGTAATGAATTATAATCACTGCTAATAATCCTTGATATACACATCCCTCCTCTCCTCCCCAAGAGCCTGGAAGTGTTCCCTCTCCCTCTCTCTCTCTCTCTCTCTCTCTCTCTCTCTCTCTCTCTCTCTCTCTCTCTCTCCATCTTTCTCCCTCTGTGGGGTTCAGAGAGAACTCGTTAATATTTAGGCAACGCTCATTAGAGCTACTGCTAATCAGCCTTAGTGCACACACACCCACACACACATACACACACGCACAAACATCTCTGCACTGACTCAGGCTATTTGTGTCAGAGAAAGTAGCACTCTCACCAACAAGATACACACATACACAAACACAAACACCCACTCACACAAACACACACAAAACAGAGAGAGAGAGAGAGAGAGAGAGAGAGAGAGAGAGAGAGAGAGAGAGAGAGAGAGAGAGAGAGAGAGAGAGAGAGAGAGAGAGAGAGAGAGAGAGAGAGAGAGAGAGAGAGAGAGAGAGACGTCTCTGCACTGACTCAGGCAATCAGAGTGCCAAAGGCTGTTTCGCATCACATACACGCACAAACTAAGCTTTTGTGCCAGCGAACGTGCTGGTGACAGCAGCACTCTCACCAACAGGACACACACGCATGCACACCGACACACACAGTGGCACTGCAGCAGGTGCAGGAGAACCGAGAGAACGGGCTGTATGCTGATCAAAACAGAACAGACAGACAGAGCAGCAGCAGTGAATGGACCGTCTGAAAGAGAGCAGGACAAACACCTGCAATAAACCACACGAGTCACTGCTGCAATACAACATGAGTTATTTCAGTGAGACAGAGTCCACTGTGTTGAAAGGGAAGAGGGGGGATACCGAGTCAGTTGGCCAACAGAATGCCTTCAAATGAAACGTGTCTTCCGCATTTAACCCAACCCCTCTGAATCAGAGAGGTGCCGGGGGGCTGCCTTAATCGACATACACGTCTTCGGCGCCCGGGGAACCGACTACTGTGCTATATATATTGTGTAAGATGACTACGTCGGGTCAGAGTCAGACAGAGGGCAATGTGTACAGCACAAACATAATGACACCCACACGTGCAAAGAGGACACAAGGGAACGTGCCCCCCTCGGCATTGCAATGCTGAACTCATTAACTTAAGCCCACGTTTTATCGGAAATATTTACCGACTGGACCAGGTAAAAGAGTACCCTACCCTCACTATTCTCCCTAGTAAGGGGTTGCTTCCAAGGTGCACCACGGAGCAAAGATATGCGAGACAGGATGCTAGATACACCAGCGTGTGCAGACAGTAACATCATTGGAGGAGGAGGAGGAGGAGGAGGAGGAGGAGGAGGAGGAGGAGGAGGAGAGAAAAGTGTAGAGTTACACACACAGTGTTTGATTAGATTTGAGCTGCCGGTGATGGGCAGGACTCCCAGGAGGTACAGTATGTTTGTCAATTCAAGCTATGTAGCCTATTGATTCCTTCCTCATGAATAAATATAATGAAAATATTTGGTTCGGGGGAAAAAGTGTTGAAGGTGTTTGAAAAGTACAAAATTCTCCTACTTCCAGTGGGGAGCCAGCCCCTTCCAGACAACCCCCCGTCTATCCTCACGTACTTCGTGCCCCCTCTAAAATAATGGGTGGATGACACCCATGTGCGTGCACACACCGGTGCACACATGCCGCAAACAAACACACACGCACATCCACACACAAAGGGCAGCTTACCCCTCCCCAGTTGAGGGTCCTGGCGAGGTCATTTCCTGTCCCCAGAGGAAGTACAGCTACAGGCGGATGGGGGGTCATTCCTAACTCATCCAGAGCAGACAGGATCCACCCCACCTAAGGCGAGGGAAGGCGAGAGAAGGAGAGAGAGAGAGAGAGAGGAGAGAGAGTGAGATGGGGAGAGATGGCTCTGTTAATGAAGTTCATTAATGCTGTGAATAATGTACAGGGTCCTGGGATACATTCATACATGTTAACCATGTCTGTGTGTGTTGCCACCAGGGGGAGCTGTGTTCACACTCAGTAACACATATTGCACTGTCTATCATCTAGCACCCTCAAACTCAACTCTGGACTTCGAAGCCAGTTAGTTCCATTGCTTTTTTAAATTGTTCCCCTCTCATCAGGGACTGATTTAGACCTCGGAAACCAGGTGTGTCCAATTAATGATCAGGTAGGGTAAGAGTTGAATACCCCTGACAGTAGCACTGCAATCATACAGAGACTCAGACAGGCAGGCAGGCGGGCGGACGAGCGGGCGGGCAGGCAGGCAGGCAAGCAGGCAGGCAGGCAGGCAGGCAGGCAGGCTCAGACTAACATTGGTAATTACAGTTGTACTGCAGTAAAACAGTAATAACATGTTCATTCTCTCACCGTCCCGTCTCCTCCACAGGCCAGGATACGCAGGTTTGGCACTTTCCTGTACAACTCCAACCTGGGAGACAGGACGTACAGAGGTTAGGGTGTAGGAAATAGTGTATGAGGTGTAGTGTGGTATGTAGGGTGTAGCATGCAGGGTGAAGTACTCACGCCTCTCTGAGCCCTCCCTGGGAGAGATCAAACACCTGGCGAGGGTTCAGGATCCACATAAACATCTGTAACACCTTAGTACCCTGATACACAGAGAGAGAAGGAGGTTAGGGACAGGGGTCAGGGATGACGGTAGCTAGGGGTTTGTGGGCCAGCAGTTAGGGTTATAGGTCAGGAATCATAGGTTAACTTACCTGGTTGCCTCCACTCTTGGGGTTGACAAAGACTAGAACAGGTTTCATCAGAGGGGAGGGAAGGGGCTTCAGCATGAACGGACGCCACTTTGACTCCTAATGGGAGCAAAATATATTAGCAAGAGTCTACCCCTTGTCAGCAAATAGAACACGTTTGTACACACACCCCACACAGGGACAGACAACAGTACTCACCCCACAGAGGGACAGACAACAGTACTCACCCCACAGAGGGACAGAGAACAGTACTCACCCCTCAGAGGGACAGAGAACAGTACTCACCCCACAGAGGGACAGAGAACAGTACTCACCCCTCAGAGGGACAGAGAACAATACTCACCCCACACAGGGACAGAGAACAGTACTCACGTCAGTTCCTTTCTTGCTGGTCCTTCTTTTAAACGATGTGCGTTTTTTCCTCCTTGTAGAGTTTTTGAACGAGCTCTGTGAGAGGGGGAGAGAGAGAAACGCATTAAGGCATGTTCCACAGAATAACCCTGCAGCACACACAACACACACAGCGCTGTCTAGCTGTTGGTGTATGCTGAGGTCAGGTGAAGAGACAGCAGACGCTAAAATGAGTCTGTACAGGAGTATGTAAAGTAGTCTGTACAGGTGTTTGTAAAGGACTCTATAAAGGAGTGTTTAAAGGAGTACGTAAAGGACTGTGTTAAGGACTATGTAAAGGAGTGTGCTAAGGAGTCTGTTAAGGAGTAAGTAAAGGAGTGTGTAAAGGAGTGTGTAAAGGAGTCTGTAATGGAGTCTGAAAAGTAGTGTTTAAAGGACTCTGTAAAGGAGTGCGTAAAGGAGTGTGTAAAGGACTGTGTAAAGGAGTGTGTAAAGGAGTCTGTAAAGGAGTGTGTAAAGGACTGTGTAAATGAGTGTGTAAAGGAGTGTGTAAAGGAGTGTGTGAAGGAGTGTGTAAAGGAGTCTGTAAAGGAGTGTGTAAAGGAGCGTGTAAAGGAGTGTGTAAAGGAGTGTGTAAAGGGGTGTGTAACGGAGACTTTAAAGGAATATGTAAAGGAGTGTGTAAAGGAGTGTGTAAATGAGTGTGTAAAGGAGCGTGTAAAGGAGTGTGTGAAGGAGTGTGTAAAGGAGTCTGTAAAGGAGTGTGTAAAGGGTTGTGTAAAGGAGACTGTAAAGGAGTGTGTAAAGGTGTATATAAAGAAGTGTGTAAAGGAGTAATAAAAGGAGTGTGTAAAGGAGTGTGTAAAGGAGTATGCAAAGGAGTGTGTAAAGGAGCTTGTAAAGGAGTGTGTAAATGAGCGTGTAAAGGAGTGTGTAAAGGAGTGTGTAAAGGAGTGTGTAAAGGAGTGTGTTAAGGATTGTGTAAAGGAGTGTGTAAAGGAGTGTGTTAAGGAGTGTGTAAAGGAGTATGTAAAGGACTGTGTAAAGGAGTGTGTAAAGGAGTGTGTAAAGGCATGTGTAAAGGAGTGTGTAAAGGATTGTGTAAAGGAGTGTGTAAAGGACTATGTAAAGGAGTGTGTAAAGGAGTGTGTAAAGGAGTGTGTAACGGAGTTTGTAAAGGAGTGTGTAAAGGAGTGTGTAAAGGAGTATGTAAAGGAGTGTGTAAAATAGTGTGTAAAGGAGTGTGTGAAGGAGTATGTAAAGGAGTGTGTAAAATAGTGTGTTAAGGATTGTGTAAAGGAGTGTGTAAAGGAGTGTGTTAAGGAGTGTGTAAAGGAGTATGTAAAGGACTGTGTAAAGGAGTGTGTAAAGGAGTGTAAAGGAGTGTGTAAAGGAGTGTGTAAAGGACTGTGTAAAGGACTGTGTAAAGGACTGTGTAAAGGAGTGTGTAAAGGAGTGTGTAAAGGAGTGTGTAAAGGAGTCTGTAAAGGAGTGTGTAAAGGAGTGTGTAAAGGAGTATGTAAAGGAGTGTGTAAAATAGTGTGTAAAGGAGTGTGTGAAGGAGTATGTAAAGGAGTGTGTAAAATAGTGTGTTAAGGATTGTGTAAAGGAGTGTGTAAAGGAGTGTGTTAAGGAGTGTGTAAAGGAGTATGTAAAGGACTGTGTAAAGGAGTGTGTAAAGGAGTGTGTAAAGGAGTATGTAAAGGAGTGTGTAAAGGCATGTGTAAAGGAGTGTGTAAAAGATTTTGTAAAGGAGTGTGTAAAGGAGTATGTAAAGGAGTGTGTAAAGGCATGTGTAAAGGAGTGTGTAAAAGATTTTGTAAAGGAGTGTGTAAAGGAGTATGTAAAGGAGTGTGTAAAGGAGTGTGTAAAGGAGTGTGTAACGGAGTTTGTAAAGGAGTGTGTAAAATAGTGTGTAAAGGAGTGTGTGAAGGAGTATGTAAAGGAGTGTGTAAAAGAGTGTGTAAAGGAGTGTGTGCCCAAGCAATGTCACCTCCAATCCTGGCTATCTGGCTGGGAGGTGATGTGAAGGCTGCTTGTTGAACTGTGTGTGTGCTCTAGGGTTGAGCTGTTGTTGGACTGTTGTTGGGCTGTGGTTGAGCTGTTGTTGGGTTGTGGTTGTACTGTTGTTGGGCTGTGGTTGAGCTGTTGTTGAACTGTGTGTGTGCTCTAGGGTTGAGCTGTTGTTGGACTGTTGTTGGGCTGTGGTTGAGCTGTTGTTGGGCTGTGGTTGTACTGTTGTTGGGCTGTGGTTGTACTGTTGTTGGGCTGTGGTTGAGCTGTTGTTGAGCTGTTGTTGGACTGTTGTTGGGCTGTGGTTGAGCTGTTGTTGGACTGTTGTTGGGCTGTGGTTGTACTGTTGTTGGGCTGTGGTTGTACTGTTGTTGGGCTGTGGTTGTACTGTTGTTGAGCTGTGTGTGTGCTCTTGGGTTGAGCTGTTGTTGGACTGTTGTTGGGCTGTGGTTGAGCTGTTGTTGGGCTGTGGTTGTACTGTTGTTGGGCTGTGGTTGTACTGTTGTTGGGCTGTGGTTGTACTGTTGTTGGGCTGTGGTTGAGCTGTTGTTGGGCTGTGGTTGTACTGTTGTTGAGCTGTGGTTGAGCTGTTGTTGAGCTGTGGTTGTACTGTTGTTGGGCTGTGGTTGAGCTGTTGTTGGGCTGTGGTTGAGCTGTTGTTGGGCTGTGGTTGTACTGTTGTTGGGCTGTGGTTGTACTGTTGTTGAGCTGTGGTTGAGCTGTTGTTGAGCTGTGGTTGAGCTGTTGTTGGGCTGTGGTTGAGCTGTTGTTGGGCTGTGGTTGAGCTGTTGTTGGGCTGTGGTTGAGCTGTTGTTGAGCTGTGGTTGTACTGTTGTTGGGCTGTGGTTGAGCTGTTGTTGAGCTGTGGTTGTACTGTTGTTGGGCTGTGGTTGAGCTGTTGTTGGGCTGTGGTTGAGCTGTTGTTGGGCTGTGGTTGTGCTGTTGTTGGGCTGTGGTTGAGCTGTTGTTGGGCTGTGGTTGAGCTGTTGTTGGGCTGTGGTTGAGCTGTTGTTGGGCTGTGGTTGAGCTGTTGTTGGGCTGTGGTTGAGCTGTTGTTGGGCTGTGGTTGTACTGTTGTTGGGCTGTGGTTGAGCTGTTGTTGGGCTGTGGTTGTACTGTTGTTGGGCTGTGGTTGAGCTGTTGTTGGGCTGTGGTTGTACTGTTGTTGGGCTGTGGTTGAGCTGTTGTTGGGCTGTGGTTGTACTGTTGTTGGGCTGTGGTTGAGCTGTTGTTGGGCTGTGGTTGAGCTGTTGTTGGGCTGTGGTTGAGCTGTTGTTGTACTGTTGTTGGGCTGTGTCTATGTGTGAATTTGTGTCAGTGTTTGAGTGTTGTGTTCTCACCTGTGGCTTCCTAACTTTGATGATCCAGGAGGGGGGGACGATGACCCCGGCGTGAGCGCCAAGAGAACAGGGCTCCTCAATCTGATGTAGCTGGAAACACGTCACCTTGTTATGGAACTGAGGGGGGCAGGAGAGGAGGGGGAGGAGAGGAGATAGAGAGGAGAGGGGGTTAGGTGTCTATAGGTACCACTACTAACTCATACAGACACTCTAATAGAGAAGAACACACACACACACACACACACACATACACAAATGCTCACAAACACTCAGAGAAACACACAAGACACTACTCACAGCTTGTTTGCACCAGGAGCAGCTGATGGCCACAATCTCTTTACTGTGGAAGAACTTCTGCTGGAAGCTCTACCAGATACACAGGATGTACCATGTTATTCATTTAGATATACACAATAGACAGGATGCATATTGTCAAGGTGTACAGTAGGTGTCTTACCTTCCCACACTGTCTGCATTTCCCCTCTTGGCGGCGCCGGTGCACCCAGTGATGCCTCAACATATTCTGCTGAAGACAGGGAGGAGGGAGAAAGAGAGCAGTCAGAGACTGACATATACAGTAGTTCTCACACACACACACACACACACACACACACACACACACACACACACACACACACACACACACACACACACACACACACACACACACACACACACACACACACACACACACACACACACACACACACACACACATCAGAGATACGCCATCATCAGATACCGACTCACATCTCTGAGGCAGCGAGAGCCTCCTTCTCTAAATGTTGGTTTACAGCGGAAGTTAATCTGCGAGAGAAGGAGAGGGTGGGGGCAGTGAGCGATGCTAAGGACATGGCGTCAGGTGTGCTTTGTCCGATCAACTTGTTGAAAGGGAAAAAAATGCAATGTGTGTGTGTGTGTGTGTGTGTGTGTGTGTGTGTGTTACCTTGTCGAGCTGCTCGATGCAGGCGGTGTGGACTACGATCTTACACGCTGCACACTTCCTCCTGGGGGCAGACTTCTTAAAGGAGAGGAGACACACACACACACACACATACACACACACACATACACACACAGACAAACACACACACACACACACACAGAGAGAGACAGTGATACATCTGCCAGCTCTGATCAAGTCACAATAAAACAGTTGTCTATGCTTGAGAAAAACATCAAACACGTATTAAACTCATCATGTGTTAGAGAGGAACGAGACATGGAGAGATTTCTGTACTGTTTCTTTCACTTTTGTTTATTATCTATTTATCTGTTGAATTGATTTCAATTGAATTTTAAATGGAGAGAGATCGAGAGAGTGGAAGAAATTTAGAGAGAGAGCGACGGATGGCGAACAAGAGATCGATTCCATTTTGTCCTGCTCTCACCAGCCTCTCTTTATCCTATTCAGACTAATGGCAGTGTTTGTGGCCTCTCCACTAAGAGATATTAAAGGCCCAAACGCAGCCGTTTTTATATACCTGACGCATGAAAAAAGTCACGGCCGGGCTGATTGAAGCATGAAAAACCGGCACAATTTTATAAATGCCAACAGACAATTTGTTCTTTCGACGAGTTGAAAATGAGTTGTTTATTGGCAGAGAGGGTTTGGAACTCTCTTTGTTGTTTGTCTGCTAACCAATATACTGCATGGTGACGTCACCATGGGAAAGCCCATGCAAACCTGCTGATTAGAATGCCCTGTGTAGGTTGTATTTTCAAGGATTTTTTTTTTTAATCACACTTTTAAATTATTTGTTTCATCAGCTGAAAAACAGAATGTTGACTACACTAAGGCCTTTAAGGGTAATGCTAGAGGTACTATTACAGGTAATGTCAGGTAATGTCAAAGCCAATGCACTATTGTAACTCCATTCTACTGATGCTCGCTGTGGCCCTCTAACACAATGTAAATACATAACACTAATAAAACTTTGAAATATGGACCTCAGCATAACACTGTTATCACCAGGGCTCTCCTCACCCGCACTGCCTCTCTCTGCTCTGACCACTCTCCTTCTCTTTCCCCTCCTGGCTCTTCTCTCTCCCTCATCACCCTCGATCATTCATTCTCTACTCTGTCACCCCCCGTCATCTCCTCCTCACCTCTCTCGCTCCCTCTACTTCTCCTCTACTTCTCCTTCTTTGCCTCACTCATCTCTCCACTTTCTGCCCTTTCTGTCACTCTACCCCCCTCCACTCCTTCTCCCTCTCTCTCTCTCTCTCTCCCTCTCTCTCTCTCTCTCTCTCTCTCTCTCTCTCTCTCTCTCTCTCTCTCTCTCTCTCTCTCTCTCTCTCTCTCTCTCTCTCTCTCTCTCCTCATGTACTCACTGCAGTCTTCAGTACACAGGTGTCTTCTCCCAGGTAGCACAGCTCTCCAGAACAACTGGTCTCCAGCCACAGGTGTTCCCCGTTCACAGCAGTCTCCTACACACACGCGCGCACACACGCACAGAAACACAAAATTCAGCTCACGAAGGAACATGTTAGACCTTCTCCCACATACCCGGCAGACAAACAGTGGTGTATGAGTGTTAATGTGTCTAATTGTCCATTGGATTCCAGTATGTTGGCGAGGGACTATTTGAGATATCCTCCCCTACAGGAAGTGTGGCTCAAACATAAAACACACACACAGAAGCAGCACAACCACAATCCCATTATTCACTCTGTGCTGCGTGATGTTGATACGTCAGCTCATTAAAGTTTAATGGACGTGTGTGTGTGTGTGTGTGTGTGTGTGTGTGTGTGTGTGTGTGTGTGTGTGTGTGTGTGTGTGTGTGTGTGTGTGTGTGTGTGTGTGTGTGTGTGTGTGTGTGTGTGTGTGTGTGTGTGTGTGTGTGTGTGTGTGTGTGTGTGTATCATGCAGAGAGGGAAATGCCAGTGATGACGTTTAGGAAATCTCCTGCATGGAGGGACCCATCTCTCCCCAGGCACAGCCGGGCTGGGTCCCTGGGTGGGTGTGTACGCCCTCACAGAAAGAGCACACGAATTTCAGGTGATGACGTGTTCCACATGCGATCTTCTGTGAAGCGAACGTGGTCAAATGTGACAACGTGTAAGAGCAACACGTGACAACCCAGACACGGGGATGCCAAAAATGAAACCTGCAATTGTGAGGTGAAAACACGCTTGTTCCACGTGGAAAGGTGGTGTCAACATCTACTTTTTATCCAGGCGAACATATGGTTTCCCACGTCAGCAACTGAACTCGCACGTGCCTCTGCTGTTTCCACGGGAACATTTTGGCTCAACATGTGAAGCTGCAACTGTCACGTGTTTATTTGGGATGAAGTGGTTTGGGGTTTTAAAGTAAGTGGTACGTCTAGTGTTGGTGAGACATGTTACCCTGCTTTAATGTTACTCGCTATGATACATATCGTGTTTATTTGGGATGAAGTGGTTTGGGGTTTTAAAGTAAGTGGTACGTCTAGTGTTGGTGAGACATGTTACTCTGCTTTAATGTTACTCGCTATGATACATATCGTGTTTATTTGGGATGAAGTGGTTTGGTGTTTTAAAGTAAGTGGTACGTCTAGTGTTGGTGAGACATGTTACTCTGCTTTAATGTTACTCGCTATGATACATATCGTGTTTATTTGGGATGAAGTGGTTTGGGGTTTTAAAGTAAGTGGTACGTCTAGTGTTGGTGAGACATGTTACTCTGCTTTAATGTTACTCGCTATGATACATATCGTGTTTATTTGGGATGAAGTGGTTTGGGGTTTTAAAGTAAGTGGTACGTCTAGTGTTGGTGAGACATGTTACTCTGCTTTAATGTTACTCGCTATGATACATATCGTGTTTTTTTCTTCAGTGTAGATTTAACAAAGCTGAGGTTCACGTTGATGTTCAGAGTGTGGGAATATGGGGGGAACACAAGTCCCTTGCACAGACGGGTTGGCGTAGCATATTGATCAGCATGCTGCGAACCAAGAGGTCGTGAGTTCAAATCTCCAGGGAGGACGTGTTGGAAATACTGTACGTTAAACACACAATTTGTGTGCGTATCCTAAGAATTCATTTTTGTTTGCAGGGCATCACCTGTGAAAGGTTATGTGATCACGTGAAAATCCACATGTGAAATAGCATCACAGTTGACGTGTTCCATAAACACATTGATTCACCTGATTTTCCACGTGTGAAATCATGTGGTTTTTCCGTAAGGTTGTGTGTGTGTGTGTGTGCGTGCGTGCGTGCGTGCGTGCACGCGCGTTTGTGCGCGTTTGTTTGTGCGTGTGACTCACTGTCCAGTCGACGGACGTGCGCATCTCCTTGGAAGGTCCGTTGGTGATGGGGGGCATGGGTTTGTGGACCGGGGCCAAGTGCTGGAGACCCGACCGCGAGATGGCTTTCCTGAAAAACACCCACATCATTAGAGCATCAGTCTGATTATATCAAACCTCTTGACCCTTAATCAGTGAAATGAAGGGATTCGTTGAAGAGTACCATGTTTAATCAGTGATATGAAAGGACTCAGGTAATTAGATAAATACCACCATGTTTCTTTTAGAGAGGATTACAATCGTGCTTCTTTAGTACACTGACCCAGTAGCCCCAATACTCTGGGGAGATACAGAGAGAAAGAAAGAGAAGGGGACGGAGGGAGAGAGAGAGAGAGAGAGAGAAAACGTCTGTCCTCTCAGCCAGGGGTAGGATGAGTCAGCAGTGTTGAGAGGTGCTCCTGGCGCCCTCTCCTTCCATATAACCTCCCCACAACCTCCACACAACCTCCTCAAAGCCTCCCCAAAACCTCCCCACAAACTCCCTATATCCCTGGGAGTTAAACCTCTGCTATCTGCTCACAGCAACATTTGTATGAATAATGCATAACAGCACTATAATATTGAGTATGTTTAGTATAATGTAACACAATATATACGTATATATAACATTCAGATCCATCCTACAGAGTAGCCGTCTATATTCCCATCTCCAGCCAGCCTTCTGTGACTGTAACAATGGATTTAAAAACAGGAACTACCCTGCTCCACCTCACCCCTCTCTCATCTGCCCTATGCAGTACGCAACACACAGGCCGTAGGCTGAGCCCTGTGTGTGTGTGTGTGTGTGTGTGTGTGTGTGTGTGTGTGTGTGTGTGTGTGTGTGTGTGTGTGTGTGTGTGTGTGTGTGTGTGTGTGTGTGTGTGTGTGTGTGTGTGTGTGTGTGTGTGTGTGTGTGTGCGCGCGCGCATGCGTGGGTGTGGTTTGCTTTTTGTAAGATTAGTGATAGCAAAACAAGGAAAATTGGGGACATTTGGCCGGTCCCTAAAAGGAAAACGTTTTTTTTAGGCTCAGGGTTTAGGGTTACAATTAGAGTTAGTGGTGGTATTTGAGTTAGAGATTTAGGGTTAGGATTAGGTTTAGTTTTAGTTTTAGGGTTAGGATTAGGTTTAGTTTTATATTTAGGGTTTTGGGGTTAAGGTTAGAGTTAGAGTTAAGGGTTGGGTTAGGGTTTAGGGAAAATAGGATTTTGAATAGGAATCAAATGTTTGTTCCCCACAAGGATAGTGTGTGTGTGTATGCGTGTGTGACAGAGGGTGAGTGTGTGTGTGTGTATGCGTGTGTGACAGAGGGTGAGTGTGTGTATGTGCATGCGTGTGTGTGACAGAGGGTGAGTGTGTGTGTGTGTGTGTGTGTGTGTGTGTGTGTGTGTGTGTGTGTGTGTGTGTGTGTGTGTGTGTGTGTGTGTGCATGTGTGTGTGACAGAGGGTGAGTGTGTGTGTGAATCGGTACGGTGGAAAGGATGCCTAATACCTGACACCCTGTTGAAAGTTTCAGACCTCATCTAGAATGATCCACCGTGACAAAGACAGTCTGCCTTCAGGGCTGTGTAACACGATCCCCAGAACACACACACACACACCTTTAGCCCAGAGAGATAAAAATAGATGTACGTGGCTGAATGCATGCCGCTGAGGCCAACACACACGCACGCACGCACGCACGCACGCACGCACGCACGCACGCACACACACACACACACACACACACACACACACACACACACACACACACACACACACACACACACACACACACTTAGCCCCTGTTCTTATCAGATACCAGTGATAAAGCAACACACACACACAAACTGCCCACACACGCTCATCAGTGTCTTTAGTGTTGAGTGACATAGATTATACAAACCTGATTACAGCTGGGACCTGATCTGACAGGGTAGACAGCCTGAGTAGACTGACGGAGAGAGATATGGATGTGTGTGTGAGGGAGTGTGAGAAAGAGAGTGTGTATGATAGCGAGAGTGATAGAGAGGGAGAGATATGGATGTGTGTGTGAGAAATAGAGTGTGTATGATAGCGAGAGTGATAGAGAGGGAGAGATATGGATGTGTGTGTGAGGGAGTATGAGAAAGAGAGTGTATGATAGCGAGAGTGATAGAGAGAGAGCGATATGGATGTGTGTGTGAGGGAGTGTGAGAAAGAGAGTGTGTATGATAGGGAGAGTGATAGAGAGAGAGAGATATAGAGGTGTGTGTGAGGGAGTGTGAGAAAGAGAGTGTGTATGATAGGGAGAGTGATAGAGAGAGAGCGATATGGATGTGTGTGTGAGGGAGTGTGAGAAAGAGAGTGTGTATGATAGGGAGAGTGATAGAGAGAGAGAGAGATAGAGGTGTGTGTGAGGGAGTGTGAGAAAGAGAGTGTGTATGATAGGGAGAGTGATAGAGAGAGAGCGATATGGATGTGTGTGTGAGGGAGTGTGAGAAAGAGAGTGTGTATGATAGGGAGAGTGATAGAGAGAGAGAGATATAGAGGTGTGTGTGAGGGAGTGTGAGAAAGAGAGTGTGTATGATAGGGAGAGTGATAGAGAGAGAGCGATATGGATGTGTGTGTGAGGGAGTGTGAGAAAGAGAGTGTGTATGATAGGGAGAGTGATAGAGAGAGAGAGATATAGAGGTGTGTGTGAGGGAGTGTGAGAAAGAGAGTGTGTATGATAGGGAGAGTGATAGAGAGAGAGATATGGATGTGTGTGTGAGGGAGTTTGAGAAAGAGTGTGTGTATGATAGGGAGAGTGATAGAGAGAGAGATATTGACCTTTTCCAGTCCCTGATATCAACACCTGATTCCTCAGAGATCAGAGAGTAGCTTTGTACTATAGTGTGTTGGATGGACAGAACACACACACACACACACAGACACACACACAAACACAGACAGACAGACAGACAGACAGACAGACAGACAGACAGACAGACAGACAGACAGACAGACAGACAGACAGACCACCATTTCATTTCATCTGCATGCTTAGTAATCTACTAAGTACATAGCAGGATCAGGGTATCACGAGGTTGATTTAATGACTTTGATGTTAGACTGGAGGGATATACAGTAATGGGGGCTCTACAGAGGTACGAGTCGGCTCAGGCACCTAACAGTCAACAGGGTAACAGATTAGAATATTCACTCCATGGTTGGGGTTCATTCAGTTCACTTTTCAGTTCAGTAAATCCAGGAAGTGAATTGAAATTAAACTAATCCATTAAAAAAATCCCCATAGAAACCACTGGGCAAAATTGAATTGAAAACTGAATTGATCCCAACTGGTGATTGACACCTGATGTAGATGTTAGTGGACACTGGTGTATCACATAAACCAAAGACTTAGAAATCTAATACTCACAATTGACTGATTAATTGAGTAACTACTGAACAAAACAGACTGTCCCTCTGCCTTCTTCCTATAACTCCCTCTCTACATCTCTATCCCTCCTCTTTCCCTCTTCCCCCTCTCCCTCTCTCTCTCCATCTCTATAACTCCTCTTTCCATCTTCCCCCTCTCCCTCTCTCTCTCTCTCTCTATCCCTCCTCTTTCCCTCTTCCCCCTCCCCTCTCTTCTCCCCCTCCTTCCCCTCTCTCTCTCTCTCTCTCTCTCTCTCTCTATCCCTCCTCTTTCCCTCTTCACCCTCTCCCTCTCTCTCTCCATCTCTATAACTCCTCTTTCCCTCTTCCCCCTCTCCCTCTCTATCCCTCCTCTTTCCCTCTTCCCCCTCTCCCTCTCTCTCTCTCTCTCTCTATCCCTCCTCTTTCCCTCTTCCCCCTCTCCCTCTCTCTCTATCCATCCTCTTTCCCTCTTCCCCCTCTCCCTTTCGATCTCTCTCTCTCTTCCCTCCCCCCCCCTTCTCTCTCTCTCTCTCTACCCTCTCTCTTTCCCTCTTCCCCCTCTCTCTCCCTCTCTCTCTCTCTCTACCCTCTCTTTCCCTATTCCCCCTCTCCCCCCCTCTCTCTCTACCCTCTCTCTCTCTTCCCCCTCCCTCTTCCCCTCTCCCCCTCTCTATTTCTCTCTCTTCCCTCCTCCCCTCTCCCCCTCTCTCTCTCTACCCTCTCTTTTTCCCTCTTCCCCCTCTCCCTCTCTAGCTCTCTCTTACTCTCTTTCCCTCTTCCCCCTCTCCCCCCTCTCTCTACCCTCTCTCTTTCCCTCTTCCCCCTCTCCCTCTCTATCTCTCTCTTACTCTCTTTCCCTCTTCCCCTCTCCCTCTCTATCTCTCTTTTACTCTCTTTCCCTCTTCCCCCTCTCCCTTTCTATCTCTCTCTCTCTCTTCCCTCTTCCCCCTCCCCCCTCTCTCTCTCTACCCTCTCTCTTTCCTTCTTCCCCCTCTCCTTCTCTATCTCTCTCTTACTCTCTTTCCCTCTTCACCCTCTCCCTTTCTATCTCTCTCTCTCTTCCCTCTTCCCCCTCTCCCCCCTCTCTCTCTCTACCCTCTCTCTTCCCCCTCTCTCTCTCTACCCTCTCTCTTCCCCCTCTCTCTCTCTACCCTATCTCTTTCCCTCTTCCCCCTCTCCCTCTCTATCTCTCTCTTACTCTCTTTCCCTCTTCCCCCTCTCCCTCTCTATCTCTCTCTTACTCTCTTTCCCTCTTCCCCCTCTCCCTTTCGATATCTCTCTCTCTTTCCCTCTTCCCCCTCTCCCCCTCTCTCTCTCTCTCTCTACCCTCTCTCTTTCCCTCTTCCCCCTCTCTATCTCTCTCTCTACCCTCTCTCTTTCCCTCTTCCCCCTCTCTATCTCTCTCTCTCTCTTTCTTTTCTCCCTCCTCTCCATCCACCTCCTCTTCTTATCTCCTCATTCTCTCCTTTGTCCTCCTTGCCTACTCCTCTTCTTCCTCCTTCTCCTCCTCCTCCTCTTCCTCTTCCTCCTCCTCTTCCCTTTACAAGTCTTGGCAGTGGTGGCAGGCCGACATGGTTGCTATAGTAACCATCCAGTATGCACCAGTTGTCTCTGTGTAAATATGTAATTATAGAGTAGAGACTTAGTGTCAGCATCATGGTCCACACACACACACACACACACACACACACACACACACACACGCACACGCATACGCAAACACACACACACACACACACACACACACACACACACACACACACACACACACACACACACACACACACACACACACACACACACACACACACACACACACACACACACACACACACACAAAGAGGCACACACAGACACAGACACATGCACACACACTGAGGCACACACACCTGTATCCTCGCACTGTCAGGCTGCTAACCCCGATGACACACCATTACAGTAAAGATGGGATCCCCCGACAGTACCCACTCACTGCCTCTACCAAGATAGCATCTGATATAAAAGCAACTCCAATACAGGGCCTTTTGTAACTGTTCAAACACTATTATTCTGACTGGAAGTCATCAGGCGGATGTCTCTGGAATACACACAGACCCCACACAAACACACACAGAGACACACATACCCCACACAAACACACACAGAGACACACATACCCCACACAAACACACACAGAGACACACAGACACCACACAAACACACACAGAGAAACACAGACCCCACACAAACACACACAGAGACACACAGACCCCACACAAACACACAGAGACACACAGACCCACACAAACACACAGAGAAACACAGACTCCACACAAACACACACAGAGACACACATACCCCACACAAACACACACAGAGACACAGACCCGAAGCCAGTGGTTTTGAACTCTCTCCTCGGCATCCCCAGGCGCTTCACAATGTCGTTGTATTCCTAAACTAGCTCCCCTGATTCAAGTAGTCCAGGGCTTGATAATGATCTGAATCAGCTCCCTCTGGAACAACTCAAACACACAGACCGGCAGGGGGAGGAGGAGAGGCTGGGACAGCCCTGCCCTAAGCGGCCGCTCACTCACCTGTATCCCAGCAGCCTGCGATACCAACGTACTTTCTTTATTCTACTTCTCCTTTCATC